>NC_090451.1:652164612-652484227 GCF_031143425.1 Pleurodeles waltl
CGCTGGAGAGGCAGACCGCTGAGTGGCTCCTGTGGGCCACGCTGTACCCCTAACTTTTACAACTCATTAGAATGCCCAGGAGTTGCATGGGTCACAGACAATGTTATCCTTGAATCACGAGGCAATGTGTCCCAGAGACAAGGTTCAAAACAGCATTACAAATACAGTTAAAGAAAGGACTGGTTTAAAAATGGGAGCCCTAAAACTACATTTTAGAAAACCATGAAAATGTATTACAAAATTTAAAAGGAGTACAATACAAAATAATTAAGAGCAGGTGCTGCAAATCTCATTTAAATGCATAAGGCATTGCCATAAAGGCTTCCAGTAATAGGGATAATACAGGATTATACGCAAAATCAATAACAGTTTAAGTCTCAAATGTGCAGCAAAATCAGTATGAAATCAGGCAGCATCCCTAGTAGAGACCAAAAAGATCTGGCTCACTTCCAAATTCAAGTGTTCATAAAGCCATTATCTCTAAAAGAAAGTATTAGAACTACTAACTAACTGTGGTGTGAGCAAAGAATTAAATTTTTACATTTTGAACAAATCCCTTACAGAATTTTAAACCATCAAATAACCTACTACCTTAGCACTAACCCACTACATGAATATTGATTCAGCCCCTCTGACCTACAGTGAACAAGGGCAAATTAATTCAACACCTCGTGTAAGCAGATGGTCCTTGAAAACATGTAACTAAGCTAGAAGCCCTTTTTCGAGATCATTGTCTTCCAGAAATAAACAAATCCACAACTTGTTGAATTAGGTGCAACAGAGACACAGAGAATACACATGATGCTGTGACAAGATAGTGTTGAGGTCAATCGAGGCTTAGTTAGCATATGCCAGGAAAACATACTTCAACAGGTGGTAGCAAACTCATTTCAACTGCAACAGTTTTTGTCAGTATACACATTTTAATTGCAGTGTAGATTAATTCCTCTGCACACTAATAATAATCCATATTTTGAATAAAATGGGCAAAAGCATTATCACAATGGTATCACTTATTCTTTATATGGTTTCAACTATTTGCAGTTTCACTGGACTTTTTGAATTGATCTATTTATTGGTGGGTTAGTTCCAATAATATTTAGCTGAACATTTACCTGCAATACTTAAATGTGGTCAGCTACTACAATAATGATTTGAACATTGATTTGCACTGCTATCAGCTTTAGTACTGGAATCTCCTCAGATATGTTATACATACACACGGTGTTACTGTTATACTTCCTCTTCACCCCTCTGAATAATCTTTTGTTTACCCCACAGAATTAGTACCTATTTGTAAATTTGCTCAAGCCCTGCAAAAGGGCTGCTGCTCCAAATGCAGTGGGGAATTGTTAATGAATAAAATTGAAGTGAAAAATAATTGTACTTTGGAGCATATTTTGAAAATAATTATCGGCCCCCTGGCGAAGAAATTAACAAGCCATTGTGTCACTAAGCCCTCCGTTTTTTCCAGCTGACTCATGAACATTGATAAAGTCCATAGGGTCCGGCAGTGTGGTATCAAGAAAAAGAAACGGCAGAGAGCAGCGGGGTTTTTGGGGAGTCACCATACGCCATAGTCATCGTGTTTGCAACCAACTGACTCTGCCCCTTTGTGAGGCAGTCTCCTGCCAAAGATGGCGCAGAGGGACAACACACCTGCTGTAGTAATCTCTGTATAATGGTCGGTTCACAGACTCAAAAGTGGGTGAAATGGCTTTGTAGGTTAATGCATCTGTTTCAGAGACTTGCGCGACTCCTTTAGTCACCGGTTTGAGCAGGAGGGCAATATTATAAATAGCATAGCATTCTCGGCAGGGTCAGCACGCTTTTAATGGGACAGAACCATCGGGGGTGTCCCTTTAAATGTGTAGCTGCCTTGCTGGGAAGTGTTCCAGAACTTCTCAGCAGAGCCTCAGTGCTGCTCAGTTTATCTGTTCCTGGAAGCATCTGCCATCTTTATGTTCACAACACATAGGAAGTCAAAATATTGACTTTCCAATAGTTGTGTCTTGTGCCATGTAACTTTCATCTACAGACAGGATTTCTTTTAAATACCTGGATCCAAATTAGGAGTCAGGTGGAGAAGAACTGCTGTATGGAATTCCGCTCCATCCGATTAAAAGTGGGCCCATATTCTCACTTCGGTATTCCCAGGTGTATGAACACCGGGTAGCAAGAGCATACAGTGCCCCACCCTGCCAGAACTTACCTTTCGATTGCCTCCCCTACTCCTCACATCCCCTCCCTGCCCCACCCCCATCCAGAGACAGAAGCATTCATATACCATCTGCTCAGAGCGGGAGTTAAATATTTGTGCTAAACCCGACGAAACTGGCAATTCCGTGTGATTTTAAGACCAGTAAATTAAATATGGCTTAACTTGTATTTTCCTAGTAGTGATATGCATATACTGCACGGTAACAGTAAACGTGCATGTAAATTTACTGACCCACCAGCACATTCCAAGTCAGAATCACAGCCTTGATGGGCAAATGGAAAACTAGTTATGAATAGAATATCCTTAGAGATGTCCGTATTTGGCACAGAGGTATGCCCTATCTGCCTGGTATATCAAATAGGTTTTACTGTTCCCATAAAGGCATCTGGGTAGAATGGCAACCCACTAAGTTCAGGCCAGTGAGTACTAAAGAAGTGATAATAAAAGTCGTTTCACCCCTGAGGTGTTACCTCAGCTCTGCTTGATGTTGGTGCACTTTTGGTAGGGTGTGAGTGGCGGATGGCATATAGGAGAAATGCGAGACTACATGCACCATACAGGAGAACTACCCAGTCATCTCTCATTTCCCTGGCATAGAGGTTTTACATTTTCATTGATGTTTCCATATTCTAGACACAGCACCACCTAATGAATTACAAGTGTATGATTTTAGACTTAAGGGTTCACGTGGTCCAGATGAATGCCACTTGCAGCAGGCTTAAAACTGAGGTGCAGAAACATGATCTTTATTTAAAGAGGAGACAGGCTCCTCAAAAAGTCCCAGGTTTTAATTTCGTTTAAATGAGATGTTGAATAAATTAGTTTTCTCTCTCGATATAATTTTACTTGTCATGAGACCTCACGGGGTGATCAAATATCACACTTTCAGGGTGCTGTACCCTGGTTACCACCGACGTAAGAACCTCCCACATACCCAATGTATCATATAAGAGGTTGTGCCGAACACACCTAATACAATGTCAGTTGAAGGTAAGGAGCGACCCCAACAATGAAGCACTCCACCTATTGGGGGTGAGAAGTCAGTGTCTTTTTTATTCTGAAGTCACGAAACTTAAAGGGTATTAATAAAAGATTTAAGAGTCCTTCTGCAGCTTAATGATTGTCTAGAATCCTAAAGGTGACACTTTATGATAGTTCATATAGGTAATGTTAGGGAGAACGTACAGAACACCTTTAAATGTACCTCACCACTGTTTTGTACAATCCCTTTTAATAGCACATGCCTCTGTAGTGGGCCACGTGGTGTCTGGCCTACGCGCTATGCGGCAGCATGAATTAGACACGCACACTGGTACTCTGGTCAGGACAGAAGACACGAGCGGTCTCCTTCCATTTATTGTATCACCTCTGGTGACGCCTGGCCAGAAGGTGTTTGCAATTGCTTCCGGTGTGCTGCTGGGCAATTAGACCAATGCCCACCAGCACATTACATCCCTCCCCAACTCGATTCACAATGTTCAATAAGTTGCCCCACACACAGTCTCTGAGCCTCTGGCTTGGCTGTGGATTGGATCATTGTCCTGGTCGCCAGGGATGAGAATAGCGAGTGCTCTCTTGGGTCGCAGGAGCCTCTCCAGCCTTAGGGGTCCATCCCTTTGATTGGGCCGGGGACCAGTCCCCTCTTGGGCGCCTGTTTCCTGCACCCAAGGAGCAGCATACCATGCGTTGCTACTGGGCTCCAGATCATCCGTTGGGCCTTCTGGAACGGGGACTTTTCAAAACAACGACATGTCTCGGCTGACTTGTTAAACTCCTTTTCGAGCAGTGACCATTGTGCCGGTCACCGAGATGACTGTCCACACCCCTGGCTAAAACGGCGTCTGGCCACCTGGGCCTCCAGTCCCAGATGATCACATGATCTCCGGTGTTGCGCTGTCGTTCAGTTGCGTGTCGCTTCCTGCTGGCTCGTGTGTTATTTTCCTGCCTCTTGGCTTGGGCTGCTATGGGGTCGTATTGTGGTGGTTTCCACCCAGGGCATGTTGGTATTGTGTCATACCTGACTTATTTTAACATTCAGGACCAAGGGGTTTGTTGTGTTGTGCAAAGAGGTGTCGAACTATACTGTCTCAGGAGTCACTGTAGACTTACTTCAGGGTCAGCTGTTTCCAGTGTAGCAATCCTTAGCGCTTTGTTGAGGGTGTGCATAATTCGGTCGACCTCTCCATTTGCTTGAGGCCATTGTGGAATGAAGTGTCGATGCTTTATTCTGAGCTGCTCAAGCAGTTCCTTGAACTCCGTCTCTTGGAAGAGTGGCCTGTTGTCAGTTTTGATTCCACAGGCAATCCGAACATCGCGAAGATTTTTTCTAACACTAGCACAACATTGGTAAAGGCAGTGGACTCAATTACCTCCACAATCGGATATTTTGAATATCCATCCACCAGTACGAGGGAGATTCCTCTGTCTGGAAAGCTTAAAAAATCAAGACTCACTTTGGACCAGGGTGCTCCGCTTGGCTCCCCGGTAATGACAGGTACCGGCGCATCGGGACTGCTAGTCAGCTGGCAGGCAGGGCATATCTTCACAAAGTCATCTACCATGTGTTCAAATGAGGGAACCATACCTTTTCTTGCATACACAGTTTTATTTTTACTGTGCCTTAGTGTCCTCCATGGGCTAGTGTAACTACTCGCTCCTGAAGGCTGGCCAGTAACACCAGTCTTTGTCCTCTTAGCATGAGACCATTTGGGACCAAACTGAGTTCATTGCAAACTCTCCATAGCTTTGTGAGTCATTCGTTATTTCGGTTGGACCATTGGTTTGCTTCTCTCAGGAATCCTTCCTAGGATTCACCAGAGAGGGCTTATTTTACTTCTGCCAGTACTGGATCGGTGACTATCGCCTCCGAGATTTCTCCCAGTTGGAGTGTTTTAGGTAGGCATTCATGACGAGCATTTGAATGTACTCGTCTGTCGTTTTGCTACATGGTATGTTCTTATCCACCTGGTGGCGTAACAGGAACTCCACAGGATTGCTAGCACCTGGGCGATAGGTAACATCCATTTGATAGGGATGTAACTGAATGGCCCAGAGTTCTATATGTGGCGGGAGATGCGGTACAGTACCTTTGAACAGGGGAACCAAAGGTTGGTGGTCCGTGACCACTCTAAAGGGCCTTCCGCAGAGGTAGAGATGGAAGTGGTTTCGTGCCCCCTTGATTGCCAGGGCTTCCCATTCAATCTGGGCATAACGCTTCACAGTCGGCATGAGCGCTTGGCTCACAAACGCTAAGGGAGCCCATTTACCAGGTTCAACTTCTTGTGTTAGACGGCTCCCAGCCACACGGGACTGGCATCCAGTAGTAATTCAGTCTTCTTCCTTTGATCAAAGTACACCATGGTGGTCTTGTTCAGAAGTGCTTCTTTGAGGTACTGAAATGGTCTCTCTTCTCTACAACCTCATGACCATGGTGTGTCCGCTTTCGTGAGGGTGCACTGTGGTTCTGCTATGGTGGCCATATCTGGGATGAAACATCCACAGTAAGTGGCCATCCCTAGAAAGCTACATGCTTCACTCACAGTCTTTAGTGCTGGGGCTTGTTTGATTGCTTGAGACTTTCAAGAGTCGACTTTTATCCCCTCTTGGTTAAAGATGTAGCCGAAAAACTCAATGGAGTTTGGGAAAAACAAGCATTTTGCCTTGTGTAAAGTTAGGCTGTGCTTTGAGAGGCGCTGGAGTGTGGCTCAGAGGTGCTGGTGGTGTTCCTCCGCAGTTGCCGAATGGATGAGGATGTCGTCACTCACATTCATAACTCCAGGCAGGCCCGAGAGTGTTTCTTGGATGGCATGTTGGAAAGCTTTGGTTGCAGACGAGATCCCAAAGTTCAGTATCTTATACATTCTGAGCCCCAAGTGCATGGAGAAGGTGGTGATATACCTTCTCTCTTTGGCCAGGCGGAATGGATGGTATCCCACATTGAGATCCAGCTTGGAGAACCATCGGGAGCCTTTCAAATTGGCCATGATGTCATCAATCGTTGGTGTTATGCGCCTTTTGCGCTTGATGGCTTGGTTGAGAATGGTGCATGTCGATGCATAGGCGTTCTTTCCCTGGTTGTTTTTGTTTCTCCGCAATTACCATGAGGGACACCCACAGGGTGGCCCAAGTCATCCTCTCGATAACGCCTTGTTCTTCTAGAGTGTTCAGTTCTTGCTCAACCAGTGGATGAAGGTGGAACGGGACATGCTTATGGCATAATGTGGTGGGTGTCACTGATTTATCGATGTGCAACACGATGGGTGGACCATTCAGGCACCCCAAATCAGTGAATAGTGTTGGGAATAGACGCAATAGTTTGCCAACCTGAAAGGCTCTGATACTTCTCGCAAAAGACACCAGTCCTAGGTCTTCGGCTAGATGACTGCCAAGTAGAGTGTCTGCTTCCCTGTCCACAAAGTGGAACGTGGCTCGGGCTTCCTTACTGTTTGCCTTCGCGTGTACTGTTATCCACCCTCTGAGTGGCAGTGGTTTGAGGCTCCCGTACGTGAAGATTTTGGTGCTTGAAGGCATTGTTGATGGGTGAGGTTTGAGGCGGCGGTATTGTTGGGTGCTCATTACATTGACTGATACGCCTGCGTCGACCAGCACTTTCACTTAGGACCCTGTTATATCAACAAAGCAGGAGGGTTGAAGGCATCAGCGTTTCTTGAGGTCATTAGTGAATGAGATGAGGAACACCTATTCTTCTTCTGGCGAGGAGTCTCAATACATGTTCTTCCACTTCCTCCCTTGCTGGTTGAGTTTGAATTGTTCTGGGTCTTCGAGTCACAGGTGCCTCACTGTGCTAGTTATTGGGTGTCTTTCTCTTGCTCCCCTTCCTCAGGTGCCACTGAGACAGACGGTCATGAAGTTATTCATCTACCCGCAATTTGAGCATTGCCGCCCTTCCGCAGGGCAATCCCTGGCTGCATGTTTCTCCCGACCACAGTACATGCAGCGCGGCCCTTGTCTCAGTGGTGCCTTGGGCTTGCCTTTGGTGTGTTGTATCCATACTGCGTCTGCTGGATCCACCTTGACGGTCAGGGCTTTCTCTGGCATTTGGGTGAATTCTGCATCCATCTAAGTGACATGGGCTGTGGAGAGGTCATGCGATCTGGCTAGTATCAAGAAGACATCAAGGCTGATGTTGGGTTGCCTTAGGATGAGTCCCCTAAGAGTCTTGATGCAGCACCCTTGTATGGTCTGTGCACGTATCTCTTTGGGCTGATCATCAGCCGTGCATGTACTTGGCTAGTTCTCTCAGTAGCACCACAAGGTCTATCGATTCTCCATCCCACAGACAAGCTTGGCGGAGTTTGAACCTTTGAAAGTCAGGGTTTAGTTGTGGGTCAAAATGGGCTTTGAGGGCCCTTACGGCAGTGTCGTAGTCATCTGTTGCGCCTGTGTTGGGTAGGTGTCTGAACAGTTTATATATTTCATCTCCGCCGAAGTGCAACAGCAGAGACCTCTTGACAGCCCAGTCACGCTCTTGCGTGGCAATGAAGTCGTTTTCTAGCCGCCCGATCCATATTTTCCATTGGGGGGAGGCTGTGCCGGGGTAAGCCAATTTGCTGAACTGTAGTAGCGCTCCCACCATGGTGTGCTGCGGTGGGAGTAGCGCCGGAGCTGCGGGTTGATCATCTGCCATGTTAAATGCAGCGTGGGACGCATGTTCAGGTGGTATGGTGCACAATATATTTGATCAGTTTGACACGTGGGTGCATGAGGGTGTTGGAGAGGTAGGGGCATGGTGGAGCACTTACTGTTCGGGGTATGTTGGCAGTTGTCCTTGCTTTACTCCTTGCCTCAATTTTCAAATCATGGTGACAACTTTCGTTTGTTGCGAGTTCCCCTCATGCACTGGTGCTCTGAGGCGCAGGTGCGTGGTGGAGAGCATGGCCCAGGAAAGTCAGGAGTTCAACACGGGGTGGGGCAGTGGGCAAAACTGATGGAGCCGCAGAGTGATCGGGTGTTTCCCCAGCTGAAGCACCTGCGGGGAGGCGTGGTTTTGGGTTGTAGAAACGGCTGGTGGGGGCCAACGGCACGTTGCCGGCAGTGGAGGATGACCGTCTCAGGGCAGAGCGGCTGCATCAGCTGGGTCGAAGTAGCAGGTGAGCGGTTGTGGCTGCCGGTGTTGGCGATCATGTCTTCAGGTCCCGAAGTTCGTGAGCAGAGTGGTGCTGGTATTTGCGCAGGACCACCCTTGTCACCAGTGTAGTGGCCCACATGGTGTCGGGCCTACGCGCTTTGCAGCGGCATTAATGAGACACGCACACTTGTACTCTGGTCTGGACAGAAGACCCCGAGTGGTCCTTCCCGTCATTTTATCCCCTCTGGCCGCGCCTGGCCAGACGGTGTTTGCAATTGCTTCTAGCATGCTGGTGGGCAACTAGACCGAAGCCCATCAGCACATTACAGCCTCGACACTTAAAAAGCAGAACAGGAGCTTATTAATGGCTCTTTCTAGCCCACCTCCAATGTAGATTCTATTCCCAATCAGAAACACTGAATCAGATTATGTATCGTTTCTGCCATGATGATAAGCAACACTAAATGACAGAAACAATAGCGTTAACCCACAGCCGCATTCCAAAGGATTTCTGTGATAAAAAATGCAAAAGGATTTTTGTGATAACATTTGAAGCAATCATAGTGCAAACTCACTGTGTCAACTAGCGCGAAATCCCCGAAGAAGCAAGCATAGTAGGCGATAATGTATCTGGAACAGAGCAAAGCGAACGACTCCGTAAACCCATGGCCGCCAAAGCAGCTGAAGGTGCGTGGGAACCGGCTTTACGTGGAATCCTAGCAACAAATAAAAATAAGCAAATAAAAGAAAGCATTAAGTTCTGTGATTTTTTTTAATTAATAATTTAATTTTGTACATTAAACATATTACATGATGTCCCTTTGGTCGCCTGCCTTCAGAAAAATGCACTCAAAAGTGTGCTTGTGTAGTACAAATCTCATGCAAGAGACAGCTAGCTCTGCCTTTGCAGTGTGGCGCAATGCTAAAACTGGAATGTTTAGCGTCAATTGCACACAACATTATTTGCATTTGCGTGCCAGATGAAATCCAAGTGAATTCAACAACTGTTTTCAAATAATGCAGTGGTTAGTATAATTTTGTTATGCGATATAATGCATGCAGTATAGTGAGGGAGTACCAGAGATAACTGGTGGAAGGATGCACACAGCAAAAGGTTTGCATGCACTGGAGATTGGAGTCTGCTGCCTGGAAGGTGCATAAATCAAACTGTGAGAGGAAGTCATGAAAAGGTAACTGACTGAAATGCTATATATCACAGTTGCATTTTATGAGGAGCTCATAAAGCTAACACTGTGTTTTTTAGGCATTCCCTTCCATACAGTAGTCTCTGAAGGGAATTTATAAAAATCGTGTGTTTCTAATTAACTCTGCAGTTGACATACTGCCCTATTCTTGTAAAAGGCAGTCAGTATAGTGTCTGTAGCGCAGTCCGAGGAGATAATCTATTCACCGTCAAAGACGTCACAGGAAATTACATCAAGGCATAGATGACAATGCAGGATATGTCCTTTGAATCTGAGAAGACACCTGGAAACTACATCTGAATATGTGTGCAATATTTGCCAACTATTGACCATATTTACCACACTTCTGTAATGCTCGTACTCAAAGTTATGCTAAGTATCCATCGGCTACTGGTAATGTTTAGAGTCACTCTTTTACATACTTCACAGACGTACGCAGTTCTTTATTGTGTGCATTCTGCCTCATTATCAATAAATCTAAGATGCTCTCAATTTATGACTTTATTACGCCCAAGCTCATGCAGCTCTTGATAATGTACATATAGCCTCCTCTCTTGACTCTTGATTTTGCTGGGACTCTACTTTTACTAGTGCCAGGACCCGCTCAACTCTTGATAAACTTGGGACTCACTAGTCTGTTGCTAATGCGGGCTCTATAAACTCTCGATAGTAACAGACTTATGTAGCCTCCCTCATTAAGAAACTGAGGATTCTCTCCGTTCAGCACTTGATAATGCCCACACTGACTCAGTTCTTACTATTGTCTCTCTTAACTTGTCTTTTGTTATTAGCAGGATTCTCTCTGCCCTTGATTATGCCAGGAATCATTCAGCAAAAGGATATCCTACAAAGATCCATCTCATGATAATGTTGGGGGCATACTTAGCTCCAGATTATGGGCCTCATTACGAGGCTGGCCATCACAAGACCGCCAGCCTCACGGTGGCAGTCGGACTGCCGCAGCTGTGGCGGTCCGACCACTACATTACAAGTTTGGCGGTTGGACCGCCATCCGACTGACGTCTCCACCAGGATCCTAGATCCCAACGGGGTGATGGCGGTCTTGTTTGCAATCAGCTAAGGAGGCGTTAAACTCAGCGCCGCCCTGTTGATTAGAATCTTGTTCTCTGCCAGCCTTTTCATGGTGGTTTCACCACCATAAAAAGGCTGGCGCAGAAAAAGTGAGGGAGGCCACAGGGTCCCCTGCACTGTCCATGCTCATGGCATGGGCAGTGCAGAGGCCACTCTGTCCAGCACCATCGGAATGCGCACTTTCTGCTTAGCAGACAGTGCACATTCCAATGGTGCTGGATGCCCACTCTGTGCTACAAGATAGCACTCGGCTCCTTTAAGGGAGCCGAGTGCTATGTCGGAGCACTGTTAATGCTCTATTTCAAGGTTTCTGCCTGTCGGTCATCAGGCCAGTGGTGCCCTCCCTGCGAGTTTGGAGGTCCCACGTTGGGACCGCCAAACTCGCAATGAACCCCTATATCTAAATTGCATTCTTTCTTCATAATGTGAGGGCTTCACTCAGTTCCTGTGTCTAGATCACATACATTGTTTGGTGATGCGGGGGGAGTACTCCGATCTAGTTAATGGTTAGACCATGTCGATTCATAAAGATGCAAGACTCACTCATTTCTTGGTAGCGTCCAGACCTCATCCTTTCTTGATGACGCAGGGACTCACTTAACTGTTGCTCACATCAGCACTTACTCAGCTTTTCATAATGTCTAGACCTTGTCTTCTGTCAATGATGGCCTGGCTTACTCCAATCTTCATAAAGCGCAGCCTTTCATAAATATTTAATCTTATTCAGAATTATATTTTATATTTGCTCTTTTTCACATCTTGAAGAAATTCGGCTAGTGATTTCTTTACTGCTTAGACTTATTTAGAGCTCCATGAAACGCATAAACATTCTGAATTTATGTAATCTTGCCGAAGATTTCTCTCAGAAACCTTGTTAAAGTCAAAGCGGGCTCAAAGATCTTGAAAGTGTCTTAGAATTTATTAACTCATATATTGCTGTAGAAGGAGATTGGAGATATTTTGATGAGCTGGGGTATGAACAGGAGTTTCATGGTCCACAGCGTTACTTCTGGTGACTAGTGTAGTGAGGGATAAGCAGATGAAGCTCATACTGGTTAGAACAATTCTGCTGTATGGGAATCGTGGAAAGTTTGTAAATAAATGGCTGCCCAATATTATGCATGGATGAATGTAGGCAGTGCATCGCAGAGTCACTGGAGTTATCTGTCAAAGCCAGGCTCAGCACCTAGAGTAGGGAGCATAACCACAGTGCGTTCTGTGCATGATACCAATGAATAACGATTGCATGGGAGAACATCAGCAGCTAGTTGTAATATTCACCTCATTCTGCCTCTTTTATCTGTTGATCCCCTTAATTTATTGTAGAAAAGTGTTTATAGTTATTCCTGAAGAGGGAGGAAGATGTGTTGCAGAGCTTGGATTGCTCTGGTCGATTTACCCTTTGCTGAATTATTATAGAATACGTTTACTCCCCTTGTTTTACCCTGTGGTGGGTTACTGGGGATTGCTCTGATCGATTTAAATTTCATTAGATAACACTAGCTCAGATTACAGTAAGGAGGAGGCTATGTTGATTAGGTTACTATTACCATTTACTAGATTACCGAAAGAAAACATTTGGATTTCTGTAGCTGTATTTCCCTGTTTTACATAACAGAAGGTGGATGTTCTGGTCAATTTTCTCTGCATTGGATCATTGCAGTTTCTCTGTCCGCTTCAAACTAGATTTGATTATAGAATAATATTTAACTGGAAAAAATTACTTAAATTACTTTACATTTTACTGGATTTTAGACATAGATTACTTTGGTAATCTTTGGTTTCTTTATTTTTCACATATAACAGGAAATTATACCTCTCCCCCAATTACTCTTAATACTTTAACCTGTGGCAGATTAGCAAAAGAGATTTCATTTACTCGTGGCTCAATGAGCAGATAATAAAGTTACTGAATTATTACTACACTACACCATGGAAACTGAATAACCTGATTACATTACTCTGTATCACTTCACAAAAACAAATTCATATGATTAATTTTCATTATTATGGAAGGAGATTAATATGATTCTTTTGCATTTTGCTGAGTTACAGAAGACCTCTTTGTTCCACTCTGCATTCAATTATTGACAATTACCGTAATTGTACAGAATTTACATTAAAGAAGATTATTCCATTTATGTAGATTACAGGTGATTATTCGGATTATCTACCCTTCACTTCATCACTGAAGATTTCTATAATCACTAGTTCACGTATTAGATCAGATTAAAAGGGGAGATTATTCTGGTTACTTCTCCTTGGAATGAATTATACAAGGCAATTGCTTTAATTACTTTATCCTTTACTAGATAATGTAGTCTTCTGACTAATTTACCCATTGGGTAGATTTATGCAGTAGGTAAATTAGTCAAAAGACTCTGTTATCCAGTAAAGGATAAAGTAATGAAAGCAATCGCCTTGTGTAAATCGTTTGATTATAAAGCAGTGCTCTGATTACTGTAATCATTTGATTACTGAATCAATGTACTTCAATTACTTTATGTTTTCAAATAATGGGAGGTGATATTTACATAGTGGCCCTCTCTATAAGCAGTCAATAGGAAGAACTGTATTTCTTTTTGTAGTGTTGAAATTCGAAGAGAAAGTGGAGATTTACAATCCTGATGACAAAAAAGTTGTTGCTTTCATTAGATAAAATTAGTAAGCACAATTTAAAAAGCAAGTATTGCCATTTGCAACAAATCTTAGCCAGTCCTTCCAATTTCAGAGGACCATGGTACTTCAAACCTAATGTGCTTGATTTTGTTTATGTCACATTATGTTTATTTGGCATTTTTACAGGGCACTCCATAATGTTTACTGTTGCATCAAAGAACCAATCAACTTCGACAGGAAGTAGTATGAATGGAAAAGATGGTCTTTCAAAGATTGCCCCACTTTTACAAAGTTTTCCTTTTAGTCTTAAGGAAAAAGGCAAGAAGTTCCAGTGTGTTGAGCCTTGCACATTGAAAGTTGTTCCACGAAATCTATCAAACCAATAATAGGTTCATGGAAACAGATCGTATAAGTGGTTGGGAAGTTGGCATGGAACAAGGACTCCCTTGAAGTAGGTACTCATATCACAATGCAGCGATCTCAAGACTGAGCATAGAGTTTTGACTTGTGGGTGATAAAATTCGCCTCCAATTGCAGCAAGCACCTATTCCTGTTCCAAAATGACCAGTTAGGCAACAGTTGCATAAAACAGAAGATGTGAACAATGTTTACACCAAAAGGCATTACAGCATGATACACTTCAGTGTCAGTGTCACTTTTTGCATCACTTTTGTAGTGCAGTGGGTTCCCACTAGTCTCACTAAAGTGACTCAGCCCTCATCTCTAAAGTCATGGCTCACTGTCATGGCCCCCCAAATTTACTCTGTGCTATGCCCATGTTCCTGAATCCTCAGCACGTGGGCTGACCATATTATTTATAATTTATTTGACAATCTTTGAAATGATACCCCAGAAGAAACAAGCATTGGCAAATATAACAGGTCTCGTCTAAGAAAGAGCTATTGGCTTTGGCAATGTGTTTTAGTCATTATGTACACCAGCGTGGCTGCTGTTCAGCATGACCAAAAGTTAGTGGGGTGGGTTATATTGGAGTGGATAGATTGTAGTAAAGTGCAGTGGGGTAGATTGGGGTAGTGTGGAGTGGGCGCAGAGTGGGCTAGAATGAAGGGTAGATTGGGTAGAGTGGAGTGGAGCTGGGCAGACTGGGATAAATTGCAGTAGGGTAGATTAGTGCGGTAGATTGGAGTGTGGTAGACTGAACGGGGAGGAGTGGGGTAGACTGGAGTGCAGTAGACTGGGGTAGATCGGAGTGCGGAAGATTGGATTAGGGTAGATTGGGGTAGAGTGTAGTGGAATATACTGGGGTAAATTTAAGTGGTGTGGGGTAGATTGGGGAAGAGTGGAGTGGGGCAGATTTTGGATATACTGGAGTGAAAGGGGTAGATCGGAGTGGAGTGGGGTGGATAGAAGTTGGGTAGATTGGGTGGATATGGTTGGATAGATTGTAATGGAGTGGGGTAGACTGGGGTAGTTTGGAGGGGGATAGATTGGAGTGGGATGGATTAGGGGAATAGGATAGATTGGAGTAGTGTGGGGTAGATTGAGGTAGAGTGGGATAGATCAGAGTGGAGTAGATTTGGTAGATTGGAGTGGGGGAGAGTGGATTGGGGTGGAGTAGATTGGGGTGAAGTAGGGTAAACTGGAGTGGGGTGGAGTGGAATGGAGTGGGGTAGAGTGGAGTGGTTTGTATTAGAGTGGGGTAGATCAGAGTAGAGTGGAGTGGGAAATATTGGGGTAGATTGGTGTGGAGAATATTGGGGAAGAGTGAAGTGCAGTGGATTACGGTAGATTGGAGTGGGGTGGATTGGAGTTGGGTAGATTAGAGTGGAGAGGATTAGATTGGAGTGGTGTAGATTAGGGTGGAATGGGGTTGAGTGGACTGAGGTAGGTTAGAGCGGGGTAGATGGGGTGGATTATAGTAGGGTAGATCGGTGTGAAGTGGGGTAGATTGGAGTGGGGTGGGGTAGACTGGAGTGAGATAGCAGTAGGGTAGTTTGGAGTGGGCTAGACTGGGTAGAGTGGAGTAGATTGGAGTGGAGTTGGATAGAGTGGTGTGGGGTAGATTGGGGTGGAATGAGTAGATTGGAATGGGGTGGAGTGGGGTAGACTGGGTTAGAGTGGGGTAGGTTGGAGTGGAGTAGATTGGAGTAGAGTGGGGTAAGCAGTGTGGTGTGGAGGGGCATAGAGTGGAATGGTGCGTTGTGTAGTACAGTGAGTGGCGTGTCTTAGAGTGTCAAAATGGAGGGGTATAGAGTGGAGTAGCATGTCACAGAGTGGAGCGGAATGGCACAAAATGAAGTGGTGTGGCATAGAGAGGAAGGGCATAGTGTGGAGTGGAGTGCAGTAATGTGGCATATGTATGGTGTGGTAGCACACTGCCATTATAAACAACACATTTCCAATAGAAATGACCATTATATTTGTAGAGAACTATGGTTTTATTGCACACAAATGATAATGTGTGCAAATGTCATCGCCTAGCGTGTCGATAGATTTTGATCATATTCAAACGCAGCAGGTTTTGGTGATTAGTGGGTGGTTTATTCCATTTTTTTTTTATCCACGGATCCTTCGCAAGTTTACAGAGGGAGCTGCGCTGAGTGCCACGGTGGATCCGCGGAATGGCCAAAGTAAAAAAAAAAACATTTATGCAATTTTTGCCTATGAGGGGTCCCTCAGGTACACCTCCATCTCTCCTATGGAGTCACAATACCTGTATCCTGACACCTTAAGTCAGTTTTTAATTGTTTTTTTCCTCCACTCGGCCAGATGTGAGAAAGAAAATGGTGGCCGCAACTTTCCTCTCAGGTTGTGGTCAGCCGATCAGGGCCTTGCTTTCCCCCCAGATCCGCAGCTCTAGTAGATCCGCAAAAGGTCCGCATCCCTAGATATCTGTATTTCTTTTTCCTTTTATAACTCCAAAACTACTGAAGGGATTTAAACCAAATTACAAAGAGATCTTCCTGGACCAAGATCTAGCGTTCTGCCAAATTTAGGGTAATTCAGTTCAGTGGTTTGGCTGTAGTCGTGTCTAAAATCCCAATAGAAAATTACATGGGGAAAAAGCATTTTGGAAACCTCCCTTTTTCTCAGCCCCTGCTTGACTGATCACCCCAAAACATTCCAAACAGCAGCTGAAGTGACCAGGTTACTAGTTTTGAAAATTGTATGAAGCTTTGCCAAACGGCATTAAAGTTTTTAGCAAAACAAAAAACACTCTCATTATGGAAATTAGGTCCTAAATATAATAAATGCCCAACTCTTCCTATGCTGAGCTATTACTCTTGTCTTCTCCTTGCTTATTCTCCTGTTTTGGGAGTGCCTTCTCCTTGCTTTTTCCTCATTCTCACTGCTTCTCCTTGCCTCTCCCTGTTTTTGTGTGCCCGCTCCTTGCTCTTCCCACTTTTTCACTGCTTTCTCCTTGTTTCTTTCCTCATTTTTGTGAGCCTTCTCCTTCCTTTTCCCTCATTTTCTCTGCTTTTCTCCTTGCTTTTCCCCCATTTTTTGAGTGCCTTCTCCTTGCTTTTCCCTCTTTTTCACTGCTTTCTCCTTGCTCCCCTCCTGTTATTTGTATGCCTTCTCCTTGCTTTTCCCTCATTTTCCCTGTTTTCTCCTTACATACTACCCTGTTTTTGAGTGTCTTCTCCTTGGTTTCCCCTCACTTTTACCTCTGTTTTTTTTGTGTGCTTTCTCCTTGCTTTTTATTCATTTTCATGGCTTTCTCCTTACTTTCCCACCATTTTTTGTGTGTCTTCTCATTGTTTTCCTCTGTTTTCACTGCTTTCTCCTTGCTTTTTCTCCCCTTTTTTGTGTCTTCTCCTTGTTTGTCCCTCATTTTCACTGCGTTCTCCTTGCTTTTTCCCTTGTTTTTTGTGTGCCTTCTCCTTGATTTTCCCTAGTTTTCACTTCTTTCTCCTTGCTTTTTCCCCTGTTTTTTTAGTGCCTTCTTCTTGGTTTTCCCTCGTGGCAAACAGTTGGATGCACATGGGTGTTGGGTGCAGGGCCTGGCCCACCCCCCCGCCGTTCACCGCTAAAGGCCGTGTATGGCATGAGGCTGAATGCTTGCTGGGGGTTGGCCACAGGGCCTGGTGCCATGCAAGGCCCTGTGACCAACATCCCCTCCCCCCCCACACACAGGGCCAAAGGCCATATACAGTAGCAGCTGGATTAACATGTTAATTAAATATTACTTCACATTTTTAAAAAAACCTAGAAATTCACTGAAAAAACAAAGGCCTCAGCATGTTACATCTAGAAAATAGAATTTAGAAAAACCTTAGAAATTCACTAAAAAAACAAAGGTTATAGAGATGTTATTGTTAGGTTCAGATTTTACACAGTCACAACCACAGAAAATCAGAAAATATAGTTATACTTATCTCAAGAAACTATAACTCGTGCCCTAAGGTAACTATAACTTGCGCTCTCGCCATGCATTGCTAATCACCACACATATTACATCAGTCATGACCTCTTCTATAATATCATTGATAATATTATTGCAACATTTGCAATAGAACTATTGACGAGAAAACTGTGCAATGGCAGGGGCACGAGTTATGGTTACCTTAGGGCATGAGTTATAGTTTATTGAGATAAGTACAACTACAACTGCTGAATTTCTATGGTTTTGTGTGTGTATAATCTGAAACTAAACATAAGGCCCCGGTATCTTTTCTTTTTTTAGTGAATTGCTGCGTTTTAAAAAAATTCTATTTAACTATAATGTCCTTGTAACCTTTGTTTTTTTCAGTGAAATATATATTTATTCACACACACATACATACACACAAAAGCTGATATTCTGCCCTGAAACATGGCTGATGTTCAAATATTATCTGTGAAAGAGACAAGCCAGCTATGATAAAGGGTGTTGGAGGCGTTTAAAGGCACATGACTCTACATGATTTACAGGAGGACATGGGTAGTTTAAGGCAAATTGGCAGACGAAGAAGCCTTTTTTCAGATGTGACAGTGCCAGAGAATGTGGAGCACACAGAGAGCGTGGAATATGGATCTGAGCCAAACATATGGAAACTGCACTGTGGCTTGAACTGGGAATTGCGATTTGCATAACAAAACAAGACACGTATTATATGTGCACTACAAACATAGCTGTGAGCTGCTTGGTTCTGCCACGCACACATGTGGTGAATATACATGCGTCCATTCACAAGCAGGGGGCCACAGTTTTCAGAACCAGTCACATCACTGGAGCCATCTTATGCATAAACATGAAAATACCACCCCTTGACTTACATGCAGGTTTTAACTGGCATATAGGACAATCACATACATGCCAACAAACCTGAGTCAGACTCGAAAGTCATGATATTTTAAGCCAAAAACGACTTTATTTTAGCTGCCCCCACTATAAAATCACCTCTACTACAATATAAGTGAATGGGGAAATGTATTTTCCTTTTTCTTTTCAAATTTGCCACATTCCTGTACTAAAGTGTTGATATGTATTCAATAAGACAGTGTCTGATGGGCTGGTCTGACAGGTCAGTGCATGGGTCATTTCTTTGGCTGTTCAGCCTATTTTATATTCCCGGGGGATGGTTTTTACTGTTGATTTCTTTGACAATGCTAAAATATTGCCTGCAGCATGCTAAAATCCATACACTCTTCCATACCTTGCAAAACACTTATAAAGCATGTATTTGCAAGTTCAAAACTGCCCCAATTTGCAAATATAGGCAACCTTTTTAGCTATATGATTCCATAATGGTGCCCGCTTTTCCACTGACGCCCCAGCCTATTTTCTGTTCCAGGTCTGATCCTGCTTCCATAAGGTGTAGCTTGGGGCGCAATGTATGCCCTTTCAGCCAGAGTACTGCAGAAAATTAGACATTGCAATCATGCTTGAAGCTTCTTAATGCTGCAGGCACACGTTGGAGGTGACAGCAACATCATTTGATATGAAACTGTAGCCAACATCCCACCCTTGCAGGTCACACTGCGTGCTAACTTTAGGCTAAAGATCTCATATGGTGGGAAGGATATTTCCAGGAAATACACTCTTGCTTTGCAAGTAAGTTAAACACTGCAAAAGAGTGAGAATATCTGAGTCTATCAGTGCTTAAAAATTGGCTAACATGTTTCTGTTGAAGTATTTAAAGATTTGAGAACTAGTCTGGACCTCAGAAGAATAGCAGTAAGAACAATGCACGTGGACTCCTACACACACACAAAAAAAAAATTGTTGGGAGAATTTATGGACTGTAAATCCCAGACCGTTGGGGGCTCATGTGCTGAGCTCCTGACATTTCCTACCTAGGATGATTCCTACAATTTCAGCTACCTTGCAGGCCCACTGTGATATCGTTGCACTCATTTGCACTAAATAAATTGCAGAGTATTGCATTTCTTCCAGAAGTGGCACATAACAGCTGGAGGCTATGGATAAGTTACTTACCTGTAAAAACCAGTTCTATTGCAGCGGTATCCTCATCAAAGTCATAAACATTGAATATTCCCGTCCTTGTGCGGGGACCCCGGAGCATATATAAAATACACATATATACAGTATGAAATATGCACGAAAAATATATATAGCATTTTTAGTAGACAAATTTTCATACTAAACTCATATATACATGTGTAAAACAGCAATGCAGACTATAATCATAAACAGGCTAAAATGCTTTATTTCTATGGAGTTATTATTTTTTTTTTTTTAAATTGTTCTCAAAATTACAATAAGAGAAAAAATATCTATTAAAACCACACCACTGAGCCCAGGGAAATCAGCAGTAGTAATCATCAGAGAAAAAGATAAAAAACTACATTGGAAAACACTAGGCAATTCTTAGCCAATAGGCTGCATGCAGGTTAACACAGGAGAACAATAAAAACTTTGGCACCGTGCCTTTAAGACCCTGAGCACCTCCAGTATCCCACCATGCCTCAGGGGTGAGGGAGAGGTGACAGTTGGTTCACAGTTAGGTCAGTACTTTTTTACGGTGACAAGCTGTGTAGCCGATTCGAAAGATAGCGTGTCCTGCACTTCTAGGAGACGTGCGTCCGGGGAGGAGGGTGGGTTGTTTATGACTTTGATGAGGATACCCCTGGAAGAGAACTAGGATTTACAGGTAAGTAACATATCCTTCTCTTCCAGGGGATCCTCATCAATAGTCATAAACATTGAATAGAGTAGCAAGCCCATCCTTGACTCTGCGGACTGTCCAATAGAAGTGCAGGAATAGATACGTATCATGCAAACACATTTCTTAGAGAGGCTTGCCCCACTTGGGCGTCTGCTCTTGCATCTGAGTCCAAACAGTAATGTCTAGTAAATGTATGTACAGACTTCCATGTAGCAGCCTTACAAATTTCAGATATTGGAACATTATTAAGGAGGGCAGCAGTAGCCGCTTTTCCTCTTGTGGAATGCGCTTTAGGTCTAGCAAGTAGTTGTTTGTTAGCCAACTGGTATGCATTAACAATACAAGAAACTATCCATCTTGATATGGTTCGTTTAGATGCTGCCTCTCCTGTTCTTAAATGACCATAATTTATAAACAAGTGGTTGGAATGTCTAATCAACTTTGTTTTATCCAAATAAAATTTTAGCACTCTTTTCAGATCTAGGGAGTGCAACGCTTTCGCCGCCGGAGTCTCCGGATTGGGGAAGAAAGTTGGTAGAGAAATAGTCTGATTAATGTGGAATTCTGACACCACCTTCGGTAGGAATGATGGGTGAGTTCGCAGAACTACTCTATTGTCGTGAAAGACTGTGTACGGTTCTTTGGAGGACAAAGCCTGAATTTCACTGACCCTTCTTGCGGAAGTAATGGCTACCAAAAAAGCTGTCTTCCACCTTTGTAAGGTGTTGCAAAGAGGCTTTGTGTATAGGTTCGAAAGTAGGGCCCATAAGTTTTGACAGTACTATGTTCAGCTCCCATGGAGGGGAGGGTTTCCGAATGGGCGGAAAAACCTTTTTCAAACCTTCTAAGAAATCCTTGACTACTGGTTTCGTAAAGAAGGATTCCTGAGAAGGTGATTTACGATAAGCTGTAATGGCAGATAAATGTACCTTAATAGATGATACCTGCAGACCGGATTTTGCCAGATGGAGTAAGTAAAACAGTATGACCTCCTCCTGAGCCCGTATAGGATTCTGACCTTGCTGACAGCACCATATGTAGAACCTCTTCCACTTAAACGCGTAAGAACGCCGCGTGGAAGGTCATCTGGACTCCTTCAAGATGTTCATGCACTCCTGCGAGAGCCCTAGGTGCCCATACTGCAGGAATTCAGGAGCCATGCTGTCAAGCTCAGAGAGGGTAGGTTGGGGTGTAGTACCCTGCCCTCCATCCTGCTCAGAAGATCCGGTCTGCACGGCAGCCTCCTGTGAGGTTGTTCCGATAGGTTGAGGAGATCTGTGTACCAGAACTGACGGGGCCATTGCGGAGCTATGAGAATCATTCTGGTGCTGGATCTGTAAAGTTTGTTGATCACTGCCGATATGAGGGGGATCGGTGGAAAAGCGTAGAGAAATATCCCTGACCAGTCGATCAACAGGGCATTCCTTCGAGATCCAGGACGGTAGAACCTGGACGCGAAGTCTGGGCATTTCTTGTTTACCTCGTCTGCGAAGAGATCCAATTGAGGCCGACCCCATTGAGCAAAGATGTCTTCGATCACTTCGCCGTGTAGGACCCAATCGTGGGCGTCCTCTAGGTGTCTGCTCAGGAAATCTGCTTCCACGTTTTGTTGACCTGGTAGATGAACCGCTGTAAGCGACATTCCCCTGGCCAGGAGCCAATGCCAGATTGTTTGGGACTCCAGAGATAGGGGTAGGGATCTCGTTCCCCCTTGTCTGTTCAAATAATACATTGTGGTTGTAGTGTCCGTTTGTATTAGGAGAGATTTCCCCTGAATCGATGGAGCAAAAGACTTGAGAGCCAGATGGACCGCTCTGAGCTCCAACAGATTGATGTGGTACTTCCTTTCGTTGTCGGACCACAGGCCCTGAGCTTGAACGGGACCAAGATGAGCCCCCCATCCCTGAAGAGACGCATCCGTTACCAGAGTGTCGGATGGAATTACCTGGTGAAACGGAGCCCCTACTGACAGGTGATGTCTGTGCATCCACCATTGCAATGACTGACGTGCTGCTATCGGCAGCCGCACTCTGTCCTCCCAGCGACCTGTCCTTTGGCTCCAGTTGTTTTCCAACGCCTCTTGGAGGGGCCTCATATGTAGCCTGGCATTCGGGACAGTGAAAACGCATGATGCCATGGAGCCCAGCAGAGATGTCACCTGACGGGCTGTAGGTGCGTCGGATTTTAACAGGTCTTGACACTTTTTCTTTATTGATAATAGTCGTTCCTCCGAAGGATACACTCTTTGGAGCTCTGTGTTTAGTATTGCTCCCAGGTAGTAGAGGTTCTGCGTTGGAATCAAGGTGGACTTTTGGTAGTTGACTTGAAGACCTAGAGACACGAAAACCTTGAGCACAATGTCCCGATGGGTTCTCGCCTGCTCCGGAGAGGAGGCTTTCAGTAGCCAGTCATCTAGGTATGGGTAAATGAAGATTTTTTGTTTTCGTAGATGTGCCGCTACCACTGCCACGCATTTCGAGAAAACACGGGGGCAGATTTCAGGCCGAATGGTAGCACTTTGAACTGATAGTGCTGTGAGGCTATCTGGAAGCGCAGGAATTTCCGATGCTTGGGAATTATCGGGATGTGAAAGTATGAATCTTGCAGGTCGATGGAGCACATCCAGTCTCCCTGATGTAGCTGAGGGAAAATCTGGTGAAGAGCCAGCATCCTGAACTTTTTCTTTCTTATGTAGGTGTTCAGAAGCCGTAAGTCCAGAATTGGTCTGAAAACGTCCTCTCGGCCTTTTTTCGTCACCAGAAAATAACGGGAGTAAACCCCCTTCCCTCTGTGCGTTAGTGGAACCTTTTCTATTGCCTTCTTTCGTAAAAGGGCTAGAGCCTCTTTGCGCAATAGGCTGACGTGAGACGGATTGCATTTGGTTGGTGGCAAGTGCGGTGGAGGTTGACGGAAAAGAAGAGAGTAGCCATTTTCGACAATGTTGAGCACCCATTTGTCTTTTGTGATAGAACACAACTTATGAATAAAGTCTGTGATCCTTCCCCCCACCGGAGTGGTGCACAGTGTTAAGGGAAGCGAGTCCTCATTGCTTGGCCGGCGCTTTGGGTGTGGACTGTTGTGGTCTACTTGACCCTCGTTCCCTTGTGGCCCTACGAGACTGAAAAAGCGGGCGTCCTTGCCCCCTGCTGTGGCCTCTGAGACCAGTGAGGGGTTTGAACCCTCTGCTGGAAAGGGTGCCTCTCATAAGGTCTATACCTTCGCCTGAAGTCCTTTTTCCTCTCCAGGCCTACTGCCCTCATGGTGTCCGCTTCCGTCTTCATGCGTGCCATTTCTTCGTCCGTATGGGTACCAAACAGCGAGTTCCCGTTGAATGGAAGATTTAGGATGCGCTGTTGTGCTTCCTGTTTTAATCCAGTCAGTCTCAACCATGAAGACCTTCTTGCACAGATCCCATGTGCGTACCCATGGGCAGCTAAGTCTGCCCCATCTGTTGCTGCGCTGATGACCTGGTTGGAGACCAGACAACCCTCTTGAAGGATCTCTTGGAAGTCCTGCCTGTCCTCTCTAGGTAATTTTTCTGTGAACCTGTTGAGAGAGTCCCACAGTGAACGGTCATATCTGCCTAGGAGTGCAGACGCGCTGGAGACCTTCATCATAAATGCCGCTGTGCCGCACATTTTTCTCCCAAGAGAGTCTATATGTCTGCTCTCCTTGTCCGGTGGAACCGTGGAGGATGATGCCACTGAGTAAGTTTTTCGGGCTGCGGCCAATATGACCGAGTCCGGCGGCGGATCCGTTCTTAGAAATAAAGGATCTTGTTCAGGCGCTTTATATTTTTTCAAAATCCTAGCAGGAGCCGATTTGAGGGTGGCTGGCGCTAAAAAGGTGTCCATAGTTGGCTGCAACAGACCAGGCACTAGCGGCAGTAGCTTTTTCGAAACTGTTCCATGCTGTAGAGTCTCAAAAATGACTGATGAGGAGGTTGATGGTTCTGGAACCTCTATGTTTAGCTTCTGTGCTTCCCTGACAAGCACCTCATTAAAAGTAGTGATGTCGTCCACCGGTGAAACCCTAGCTGGTGGAGAATCTGTTAAGGTGGGGGAGTATCGTCTGACTGATGACCCTGACGATGACGAAGAGGGCAACCTTCTGTGTCTTGATCGTGACCTAGATCGTCGCTGGGAACGTGACCTTCTGCGAGACGCTGTAGCAGAGTGCCCAGGCCTCGTGGTCGCTGGCGAGAGGCAGAACGAGCCCGTCCTGCCCGTGCTGTCGGTGATGGTGTTCTCGGGAGAGAGGCAGTAGGAGAGTACATCCGTGAATACTGTGAATCCGGGGAGGCCGTTGGTCTGTTAAGGCTCTCCAACCATCTTGGTGACAAATTGATGGGTGAGACATGCCCCGACAATGCCGCTCTCGACCGAGATGAACCATTTCTTATGGAGACCACTGGAGATGGAGTGGTCTTATCTGCTGGCGGAAGCCAATGTTCTGCTCCCTGCAAGACAGGTAAAACCTGTGTCGACGTCGACAGCCGTAATGACGTCGAAGGGAGCGCCGCCGGTTGTTCCCGTCTCGACGTTGAGTGTCTCAACGTTGAGTGTCTTGACGTCGAACGGCGATCTCTGGACCGCGACCCACTCACCGTCGTGTGCCTCGACGTCGAGTGGTGGGTGGCCGACGGCGGATGTCCTCGCTCTCGAAGCTGGGGCGATTTCAACGTCGTCTCTCGACGTCGAGGGGTGCGAGGCCTTCAGCGGCGAATGGGCATGCCGGTGATGGCTCGACGACGATCGGCGGGTTGCCGTCGACGGAGATATGCCCCTGCGTTGGCCATGTTCTCTCGACGTCGGTCGGGTCGCCGTCGGCGGCGATCTATGGCGGTGAGATGGTAGCAACAACGACGTCGACGGGGAACAAACAGGTATCTTCCTACCTGCTGACGTCGATCTAGCCTGTCTCTCCTGAGAGTGGCTTGTTGGCTGCCTGGGAAGCAAAGAGGATGATGTTTTCTGCCTCTCGATCTTTTCTCTGTCCTTCAGAGTCCTCTTTGACATGTTCTTGCAGTGTTTGCAAGTGTCAGGGCAGTGACTCTGAGGCAAGCACACAATACATAGAGTGTTTTGATCTGACTGGGCCTTCTTCTTCCCACAGGAAGGGCATTTCACAAAAAGTGAAGGCATTTTTCTGTCAGGAAAAAACTTCCAAACTCAGACAATGATGTTAGATGTCGAGTAAAGTAGGAAAAAACGCTGTTCTAAAGTATTTTTCTGAGGAAAACTCAGAAAAACTGAGAGCTCAATGCTCCAGGATCCTCTCAGAAGAAGCCGGAAAAAAGAACTGACCTAACTGTGAACCAACTGTCACCGCTCCTTCACCCCTGAGGCATGGTGGGATACTGGAGGTGCTCAGGGTCTTAAAGGCACGGTGCCAAAGTTTTTATGGTTCTCCTGTGTTAACCTGATTGCAGCCTATTGGCTAAAAATGCTCTAGTGTTTTTCAATGTAGTTTTTTATCTTTTTCTCTGATGATTACTACTGCTGATTTCCCTGGGCTCAGTGGTGTGGTTTTAATAGATATTTTTTCTCTTATTTTAATTTTGAGAACAATTTAAAAAAAAAAAAAAAAAACTCCATAGAAATAAAGCATTTTTGCCTGTTTATGATTATAGTCTGCATTGCTGTTTTACACATGTATATATGAGTTAAGTATGAAAATTTGTCTACTAAAAATACTATATATATTTTTCGTGCATATTTCATACTATATATATATATGTGTATTTTATATATGCTCCAGGGTCCCCGCACAAGGGCTGGAATATTCAATGTTTATGACTATTGATGAGGATCCCCTGGAAGAGAAATAGGCGAAAGGTTGTTGGGAGGAGGAAAAGGAACCACCTGAACAAAAATATAAATAATGTTGTTCTAGTGGTGGGTCGCAGAATGGGATAATCGAGTGAGCTGTTGATAAGCGTCTGGGACTTTTTAGAGAGATATCTGGTCTTTGCAAAGGGTTGTCTTTGTGACCTTGAGTGATGGTCTTTTTGAGAGCTGGAGGATGCAGAGCACTCTCCAGCCTAAGGGAGGTATTCCATTTATCCAATGCCTACAACCAGGACCACCATTTTAGCAACTCCTCTGGAAGTTATTGCTACACATGTGCTATGGTAGTGCTCACACCAACAGCTTTACCGCACCATGGGGGGGTACATTTATGGTTAACAATCATAAGGTATGTCTTTGGCTATTTTCAGCAAATGGTTATTTCTTCACTGTTATTTAACATGTTGAAGCATCAACATTTCAACAAAGTGTGTCTAAAAAAGATATAGATAGTTCCTGTGAAGTCACGAAGGGCCAGAGGACAGTTGATGTCACTTCAACTGCAGCATGATTTTGACACCACTGCCCAAAGCCAGGCAACTCTCCCCAGACAGAGCATAGGTCATGAAATGGTAACACAATAGCTTAAGATAGCTATTACTCTGCTACCTGCGGTGCTTAATTTGCACCGGTGGCTTTAGATGGTGGGCACAAACTTTCATTTTTTTAAGCACCTCAACTTATTTTTCATTATGAGATACAACCCTTGAACAAAAGAGAAAATCTGAAAAGAGTGACAGAAGAAGGAGGATAAAGGTAGAACAGCTACAGAGGGAGAAGTAGGGATCAAAAATAAGTATTTATTTAATTATTATCAGTATTAATGATATTAGTATTTTTACTAATGAAGCACTGGTAACTCGTAATTCAAGACATTGTCCTCGGTAATCAGTCCTCTCAGCAGCAAACAATCCAAAACCATAACCTCAGAGGAATGGAGAAAGGGAAAAAGAAAGAGAAACCCCAACAGAATAAAAAAAAGGCTTTTTTGAAGACTACAGAAGTAGTGAACAGCCTGATGAGCCTTATGATTCACAGCTGCTGATACAATTGTTAATTCTGTGGAATGGGCGTAACTGGCGGCAGGAAGTGGCTGCTAACAGAGGGTAATTAAATGATCAAAGTTTATACAAGGCTGTGCAGGAAATCTCTCATTTCGGATTTAGAAAAAAGCTAAAAGCCCCTCTAACTAGAAGCTTAATCCTAGGAGGTAATGTAAATGGGAGATCACAATAGAAGAAAGGTGAAAATTATGGACCTACCTCTAAGGCAATAGTCTTCAAACTTTTTAGTGCCATGTGCCCCACAGTGGGAAAAAAAATATTGCCCCCATTTCCAAAATTTTCACAATTATCCTATTTAATTGGCAATGTTTAAATATGCCTAGACTCATTTCGACATTGCAGTTAAGTGCTGTTACTGTTTTAAAAATGCAAATACATGATACTAAATAGCTATTCTGGTCAGGCAGGCCTAACTAATGTGCAAACGTATCCACAGTGTGATTATTAGAAGCGGGGGGAGGCAGGGGATTTGATGAGTCCCTTCCCTTTCAACACATAGTCCCAGCTGGGATACAACGCATGTTAGTGATGGCCCGCTACAGAGCGTTTTACTGTTGCTAATTTTTTTGAGCTTAAACCAAAGCCCTGTGATCAGCATAATGCTTCTTTTGGCCAGACCCTGGCGCTCCCCCTGGGATCACTTGATGCCCCCTGAGATGGTCCCACCCCCCGACTGTAGACCCCTTCTCTAATATATTAGAAATGACAAGGCTTACCTATTGCTAAATGTGACAGTTTGGCGATAGGTTACAAAGTTAACAAACTAAACGGCCGCCAGGTCTACCATAGGCTGGTTGCAGCGGCTGCCTTTGCGGGTAGTACTGGCGATATTGTTGGGAAGAGGAAGGATAGGTGGAATATCTGTGCAGTTGATATCCTCCTCTGTATGAGGGTTGGCCACGCCCTCTAGGTCAAAAGGAAGACTTTCGATATTGTGGGGTCCCTAGTGACCTTGCTGTGTCTGTGTCTGATTTAATATATTGTAAGGCGTTATCAATGTGTTTCCCAAATAACGCCTGGCCATCAAAAGGTAAGTCCAAGATCTTATTTTGCACCTCTCGACGGAAAGAGGTAGCTTTAAGCCAACCGTGCCTTCTAAGCACCGCTGCACCGGCGAGCTGATGGTTGCTATGTCCACTGCACAGTCGATAAGTTCTGCAGACATGCATTGACCCTCCTGTACAGTTTTGTTTGCCTCTGATCTTGAATCTTCCGGCAACTGGCTAATATAAGGTGCAATGTCCTCCCAAAGTTGCCTATCAAACTTAGCCAATATAGCCAAAGAGTTAGCAGCTCTTACCACTAGGCTAGCCATAGAGGAAAATATTTTACCTATATTATCTAGCCGTCTATCCTCTTTGTCTGGGGGTGCGGAAATCGGGGCAGAAGGATTCTTAGATCTTCTTTGTGCTGCCTGAGCTACCACCGAATCCGGAGGAGGGTGTCCAGTTAGACATGTTGGTGCATCGTCCAGTGCTTTGTACTTCTTATCTAAACGAGGCAGTACTGCAGTAACTGTAGCCGGATTATGCATGATATTTAGACCCTCTTCCCACAGGTAGTTAACCATCGGGATAGAGCGCACGGATTTCTGGAAAGGCTCCTTAAAGTTGTAAAGGAAACAGTCTGTTTGCTTGGATGGCATTGGTAAAGCAAAACGTTTGGCAGCTCTTTCTAGAAGATTGTGAAACCCTCCTATGTCTTCTGGTGGGGACTCCACCTTAGATTGAGAAGGAGAAGGAGGAGCAGGGATGATGTATTTGTCCCTCTCGGAGTGAGTGTCCAGGAGCTCCCCTTCTTCCTGTTCTCCCTCTGAGATATCCGTATCCTGAGGAAGTGTCATATCAGGAGTAACCACATTTGCGAGAGGTAAAGAAGTTGGCCTCTGATGTGGAGTGGTAACCCCAGAGACGGGCGATGGGGGAGGTTGTTCCCCTTGAGGGGGAAAGCACCTGCTGTAATTAGCCAACATCGCTCTGAGGTCAGTCAATAGAGAGGATGGAATATATGTTCCCTGTTGGTATTGCTGTTGTTCTGTATAAAATTGGGGGTCATAGGCTTCCTCATACTCCTACTCTTCCTGATACTTTACTTTTAATTGGGATGGACTATGGGCTGCTCCAAATGGCCCCTCGTCATCTGAGTCTCCGTCTCCCTCTAAAAGGTGCACTGGAACAAGGGATGACACCTTACTAGGTGATGTATGTGTTGGCGTCAGTTTTTCCATACTTTTTTGATGTTTCTCCCTCGTCGACGGTATCGTCCACAGCAAATGAATAGACTTCGTCGTGGGCGGTGTCGTAGATGTGGGGCACACGGAGATTTGAATAGAAGAAAGCCTTGCCGACGTGTCTACCGTCGACGACAGTAGGGCTGACACTGACATCAGTGACGATGACGATGTGTAGATGGTCGTTGACGCTGATGTCGTAGCTGCAGTTCTCGTCGACGGTGAGGGTACCTGTCCTCGTCGACGTTGTAGCCGATGGAGCTGTCGACGGTGGAAGCGCAGAACTGGATGTCGTCGTTGGAAAAGTACTCACCGACGGTGCTTTTTTCGCAGTCACAGAGGATGGCTTCTTAAAAGGCACAGATGGTATAGAGGAAGATTTTCTGTGCCTCTGAACTGCTAGCTTGACCTCTCCCCTCTTTCCTGGAAGCTTTCTTAGGAGAGGAAGATGGTCTGCGGCCCTTATAAGACCCTGAAGCAGTCTTTTTGTGGGCTTTCCTTGAGAGTTGGGAGGGAGATCTTGAGCATGATCTCGCCCTCTTTGATGATCTTTTGGATGTTGAAGAGTCATCACCCTCTGAGTCAGAAAGTGGATTTTCTCTGTGTTTTAGTTTCTGCAGCCATATCAATAATCTGCCTTCCCTATCCTTTAAAGTCTTAGAGGAAAAGGTACGACAAATCTTACAATCTTTGGCTGAATGGTCTGGGTAGAGGCAGTAAATGCAGTCCTGGTGAGGGTCTTCAGAATGAAACCTTTTCTTTCCACAAGTCTTGCAGTCTCTGAAAAGACCCCTCTTCTCCTTGTCAGACATAGTTGGAAAATAGTTGACAAATCAAGTTAGATAAGTTTCTCTGAGAGAAATTGTTGAAAAGGTATGAAGACAGAGCAGAGCTCCGAGGAGACTCCCTAGCACGACGTGCGGTAGAAAATTTTAGGTGCTGGAGCTTCTCTCAGGAGGATTCTAGCGGGTGCTGTCGCCTGATTGGTGGATGCTCAAGTTTGATCCTTTTCACAAAATGACTCTGATAGACTGTGAAATTGAAGAGGCCTAGGGCCCTTCTTTGTTAAGATATCTTAACACTGCTTGTGTAAATTATACCGGGGGCTCCCTTCTTGACGACGGGGAATGATTCAAGCATGTGAATCTATGAAAGTTCCAATACTGGAGTAAGCAGAGGGAGATAAACAGCAGAACACACATTAGTGGATAATCTATCCAGTTTTACATTGACAGAGATGTCAAAGATGGAACTCAATAAAAGCAATTTTTGTCAATTGAATTATTGTACAATATATTTAAGTCCCAACAACATATACAACGTTAAATGATGAGTGAAAACGACACAGATGATATACAAGGAATAATTGACAACTACAATACACTAGATAACAGCAGATTTCTTTGCTTCAAAATAGATATTTCCTCAAGGGACCATTCTTTACCACCAAGCACCAATCCACGTGGCCCTACCTGCCCACTAAAATTAGAAAAATCTTAATTTCCAGTTCAGCCATATGGTAGACATTCACTGTGGTTTACTGCCAACTCAATATCCTCACCTGCTACACACTACAAGACTTGGATGATAAAATGCAAATAAAATAGCTACAGATAGCAGAACAAAGCAGACATCAATCCTGCAACTTTATTTAGTGGTCAGAACGAGTTTGAAGTCAACAAATTATTCAAACTTGTCAAGACTTATCCAGAGAATTGTTTTTGGATGACAGCCCTCTATTTTTTCAATAGAAACGTCTTGAAGTTTCTTCCTTATGCCTGAAAAAGGGACATGGGGTTTGCGGGAAAGACTTGAGGGTTCACATTAAAAGGAAGATATATGCAAATGCGTATGTTTTAGTGGGAATTACGGTTTATGGCAATGACTGCTGCTCGATCTGAAACCCTAATACCTTTGTAATGGGGAATTTCAAAATGTAGACGTAAAGCCTGAGAAATGTGGTACCAATGAGGAAACAGCAACACAATGATTTTAACTCAGTGAGCAGCTAGAGACATGGTAAAAGAAGAGACCAAGTGGGGTCTCCAGATCACATAACAGGTTTAAGTAAAAAGGCAGGTTTGATGGGCTATGTCATCACTTCTTAGGAATATATTTATGGATGTGCTAGGCCTGGGTGAAATTTGAACTATACCGGAGTAACTGGACTAATTTTGTGTTACTTTTTTTATTTTAAATAACCAAACATTACACGATTACACCCATTCAGTAATTAGGAGTAATCTGTCACAAAATCCTACTGCAGAAGCACAGAAAAATCTAACTAAGTGAGCACGAAGAGCTGCTACCATTCTTGTTTGAGCTCATTTATTGCTATTTTTTGTAGTAGAAAATGCATCCTCCGGTCCAATTTGGAGTCAAGGGTGTATTTTGCAATAAGAAAATAGCACTAAATAGTGGGTTAGGCTCCTCTCATAATTCTGCGTAATCTCATGTAATTTTGATGTAATTTTGCATACTTATGCTACAACAAATTATGCAAGTCATGCCCTTCCCTAGGATGTGGCAACACACTAGGAGCCGTGTGGAACATAAATCAGCATGAAAGGCCAGGAGGTGTATGTATAACTATGGCAGAAAGTAAGAGAAACTAACACAATAAGGCGGTCCCAGAGACAGTAAATGTGCCTGCTGACATCGGAATGTTGCCTATCAGGTGTAGGAGGCTGGACTGGCTTGTAGTGAGTACCAAGGGGTACTTGCACCTTGCACCAGGCCCAGTTATCCCTTATTAGTGTATAGGGTGTCTAGCAGCTTAGGCTGATAGATAATGGTAGCTTAGCAGAGCAGCTTAGGCTGAACTAGGAGACGTGTGAAGCTACTACAGTACCACTTAGTGTCATATGCACAATATCATAAGAAAACACAATACACAGTTATACTAAAAATAAAGGTACTTTATTTTTATGACAATATGCCAAAGTATCTTAGAGTGTACCCTCAGTGAGAGGATAGGAAATATACACAAGATATATATACACAATAGCAAAAATATGCAGTATAGTCTTAGAAAACAGTGCAAACAATGTATAGTTACAATAGGATGCAATGGGGAAACATAGGGATAGGGGCAACACAAACCATATACTCCAAAAGTGGAATGCGAACAACGAATGGACCCCAAACCTATGTGACCTTGTAGAGGGTCGCTGGGACTATTAGAAAATAGTGAGAGTTAGAAAAATAACCCTCCCCAAGACCCTGAAAAGTGAGTGCAAAGTGCACTAAAGTTCCCCTAAGGACAAAATAGTCGTGTTAGAGGAATAATGCAGGAAAGACACAAACCAGCAATGCAACAACTGTGGATTTCCAATCTAGGGTACCTGTGGAACAAGGGGACCAAGTCCAAAAGTCACAAGCAAGTCGGAGATGGGCAGATGCCCAGGAAATGCCAGCTGCGGGTGCAAAGAAGCTTCGACTGGACAGAAGAAGCTGAGGTTTCTGCAGGAACGAAAAGGGCTAGAGACTTCTCCTTTGGTGGACGGATCCCTCTCGCCTTGGAGAGTCGTGCAGAAGTGTTTTCCCGCCGAAAGGACGCCAACAAGCCTTGCTACACGCAAATCGTGCATTTGGCGTTTTTGGACGCTGCTGGGGTCCAGGAGGGACCAGGAGGTCGCAAATTGGACCTGAAGAGAGAGGGGACGTCGAGCAAGACAAAGAGCCCTCACTGAAGCAGGTAGCACCCGGAAAAGTGCCAGAAACAGGCACTACGAGGATGCGTGAAACGGTGCTCGCCGAAGTTGCACAAAGGAGTCCCACGTCGCCGGAGACCAACTTAGAAAGTCGTGCAATGCAGGTTAGAGTGCCGTGGACCCAGGCTTGGCTGTGCACAAAGGATTTCCGCCGGAAGTGCACAGGGGCCGGAGTAGCTGCAAAGTCGCGGTTCCCAGCAATGCAGCCCAGCGAGGTGAGGCAAGGACTTACCTCCACCAAACTTGGGCTGAAGAGTCACTGGACTGTGGGGGTCACTTGGACAGCGTCGCTGGATTCGAGGGACCTCGCTCGTCGTGCTGAGAGGAGACCCAAGGGACCGGTAATGCAGCTTTTTGGTGCCTGCGGTTGCAGGGGGAAGATTCCGTCGACCCACGGGAGATTTCTTCGGAGCTTCTGGTGCAGAGAGGAGGCAGGCTACCCCCACAGCATGCACAAGCAGGAAAACAGTCGAGAAGGCGGCAGGATCAGCGTTACAGAGTTGCAGTAGTCGTCTTTGCTACTATGTTGCAGGTTTGCAGGCTTCCAGCGCGGTCAGCGGTCGTTTCCTTATCAGAAGGTGAAGAGAGAGATGCAGAGGAACTCGGCTGAGCTCATGCATTCGTTATCTGAAGTTTCCCCAGAGACAGAGACCCTAAATAGCCAGAAAAGAGGGTTTGGCTACCTAGGAGAGAGGATAGGCTACTAACACCTGAAGGAGCCTATCAGCAGGAGTCTCTGACGTCACCTGGTGGCACTGGCCACTCAGAGCAGTCCAGTGTGCCAGCAGCACCTCTGTTTCCAAGATGGCAGAGGTCTGGAGCACACTGGAGGAGCTCTGGACACCTCCCAGGGGAGGTGCAGGTCAGGGGAGTGGTCACTCCCCTTTCCTTTGTCCAGTTTCGCGCCAGAGCAGGGGCTAAGGGGTCCCTGAACCGGTGTAGACTGGCTTATGCAGAATTGGGCACATCTGTGCCCAAGAAAGCATTTCCAGAGGCTGGGGGAGGCTACTCCTCCCCTGCCTTCACACCATTTTCCAAAGGGAGAGGGTGTCACACCCTCTCTCAGAGGAAGTTCTTTGTTCTGCCATCCTGGGCCAGGCCTGGCTGGACCCCAGGAGGGCAGATGCCTGTCTGAGGGGTTGGCAGCAGCAGCAGCTGCAGTGAAACCCCAGGAAGGGCAGTTTGGCAGTACCAGGGTCTGTGCTACAGACCACTGGGATCATGGAATTGTACCAACAATGCCAGGATGGCATAGAGGGGGCAATTCCATGATCATAGACATGTTACATGGCCATATTCGGAGTTACCATTGTGAAGCTACATATAGGTAGTGACCTATATGTAGTGCACGCGTGTAATGGTGTCCCCGCACTCACAAAGTTCAGGGAATTGGCTCTGAACAATGTGGGGGCACCTTGGCTAGTGCCAGGGTGCCCTCACACTAAGTAACTTTGCACCTAACCTTTACCAGGTAAAGGTTAGACATATAGGTGACTTATAAGTTACTTAAGTGCAGTGTACAATGGCTGTGAAATAACGTGGACGTTATTTCACTCAGGCTGCAGTGGCAGGCCTGTGTAAGAATTGTCAGAGCTCCCTATGGGTGGCAAAAGAAATGCTGCAGCCCATAGGGATCTCCTGGAACCCCAATACCCTGGGTACCTCAGTACCATATACTAGGGAATTATAAGGGTGTTCCAGTAAGCCAATGTAAATTGGTAAAATTGGTCACTAGCCTGTTAGTGACAATTTGAAAGTAATGAGAGAGCATAACCACTGAGGTTCTGGTTAGCAGAGCCTCAGTGAGACAGTTAGGCACCACACAGGGAACATATACATGCACACCTATGAGCACTGGGGCCCTGTGTGACAGGGTCCCAGTGACACATACATATAGGCCACAAACCTATGAGCACTGGGGTCCTGACCAGCAGGATCCCAGTGACCCATAACAAACATACTGAAAACATAGTGTTTTCACTATGAGCACTGAGGCCTGGCTATCAGGATCCCAGTGAGACAGTGAAAACAGTGACAAACACCCTGACATACACTCACAAACAGGCCAAGGTAACAAGGCTAGAAAGAGGCTACCTTCTCACATCAGGTCACTAGTGTAATGTGCCCCATGACTTAAAAAAGAGAGGGGCTGCTAATAATAGAGTGATCAACATGTAACAAATGCACCAATTGTAACGATGCTGTACAGGAAAACATGCTTTACTGCATAGCTCCTTCAGAGAGATATTGAGTGCAACTAAATTGCAGGGCAGGTTTTGAGATAGACATCATTAATCACCAATCGCTCTAAAAGAGTAACACCGGCAAGGTCATGAAGTCTAAAGACATGAATCAAAGGTCCACAGCCTTTTATCTTATGCTGAAAGATAACCTCCGGAAAAACGTCAATCAATTGGATCAGAGGGTAGTTATAACTCTCCTCTCTAGCATGAAAACATGTTTAAAAGATGACTGACACAATACCTTTGAGACCATCAAACGAGTATAATGGAAGATTGATAAACGGTGAACGAAAGATCAGACAGATATCACTCAGAATATAGGTAAACTATGACTAACGCATGGTTCCAGAAGTAAAAAAGTATGTTGGAAAATGAGATATTTCTTCATCACAATCATCTGCATCGATTTCAAGTGGGGCTGTTGATACAAATGTGTCCGTGTAAGCACGAGAGCATGTGGGTAGACTAGTCTATATTGAGTGGCTGACGGTGATGACATGGGTGTAGGCCTTGAGAGAAGGCAGCAGAGCAGGTTGGCGACATTGTGGGTGGCCACGAGAGAACATGGTATGGAGAATATACTGGTGAGGAATGTGGAAAAGGCAGACCTATTGCAGGGACAAGGAGATTGCATTACATAGTAAAAGGAGAAGAACAGCCTTGAAGAAGGGGCAGAAGGTGGCACCACTGAAAAAAGAAAGTTAGAGAAGAAGAATTGCTCCACGCTTGCCGCAGGGGGCATGAAGATGAGATCCCTGGAAAGGATTATTGGGTGTATTTCTTCAGCAGATGGAGGAGTTAGAATGTTATGAGGTGAAATAGAATGTGCTTAGGTGAGGCTTGACTGCTGGGAGATTAGCTGCAGTAGAAGTTCCCACTCTTTTGCCTTTGTTCCTTGTCTCTCATCTAGTAATCTATTTTGAGATAACATCTATAGAGATTTCATAATCCTTGTATGTGTTTTGAGATAACATCTATAGAGATTTCATAATCCTTGTATGTGATAGAAACACAACACAGACATACAATGTTGAAGGTCTGCATAAAAGAGGACATGAGGTGGAGAAAAGGAGAGGGTATGATGATCATGTGCAACAAAATAAACAATCTGTGCAGACCTTTCTTGGTGTTTTGTAAGTAATGAACTTCCAGGTTTGGAGCTTAAGAAACATTTTTGATGTGGGGTGAGGAATTGTAAATTATACCCCTTGTGTGAGGGAAAGGGGTTGACAGACCAGCGCTTCATAGGTAGATCAGGCATGTGGGAATGTGATGGGATACTGAGAAATGCCGATCATACACTCTGAGACAGACAAGATATAACATACCACCATCAACCTTTCCAGGATTTTGCATGTTACCACCAAATAAGTCCTGAAAGTGATTTAGTCTATCCCTCTGGCTTCACAGATCACATTCTCAACCTTTTGATATAGAAACAAACTTCTAACAGTGGTATTTTATTCTTCACTCGGCTGAAACCATATATCCACAAATCAAACTGATTCCAGTGTAAAGCTGTCTGCTCAGTGGTAAGTTAGAAAGAACAAGTGTAGGAAAGTACCATCTTGCCTGGCATGTTACCCCCATTTTTCACTGTATATATGTTGTTTTAGTTCTATGTGTCACTGGGACCCTGGTAACCCAGGGCCCCAGTGCTCATAAGTGTGCCTGAATGTGTTACCTGTGTAGTGACTAACTGTCTCACTGAGGCTCTGCTAATCAGAACCTCAGTGGTTATGCTCTCTCATTTCTTTCCAAATTGTCACTAACAGGCTAGTGACTATGTTTACCAATTTACATTGGCTTACTGGAACACCCTTATAATTCCCTAGTATATGATACTGAGGTACCCAGGGTATTGGGGTTCCAGGAGATCCCTATGGGCTGCAGCATTTCTTTTGCCACCCATAGGTGTAGGAGGCTGGACTGGCTTGTAGTGAGTACCAAGGGGTACTTGCACCTTGCACCTTGCACCAGGCCCAGTTATCCCTTATTAGTGTATAGGGTGTCTAGCAGCTTAGGCTGATAGATAATGGTAGCTTAGCAGAGCAGCTTAGGCTGAACTAGGAGACGTGTGAAGCTACTACAGTACCACTTAGTGTCATATGCACAATATCATAAGAAAACACAATACACAGTTATACTAAAAATAAAGGTACTTTATTTTTATGACAATATGCCAAAGTATCTTAGAGTGTACCCTCAGTGAGAGGATAGGAAATATACACAAGATATATATACACAATAGCAAAAATATGCAGTATAGTCTTAGAAAACAGTGCAAACAATGTATAGTTACAATAGGATGCAATGGGGAAACATAGGGATAGGGGCAACACAAACCATATACTCCAAAAGTGGAATGCGAACCACGAATGGACCCCAAACCTATGTGACCTTGTAGAGGGTCGCTGGGACTATTAGAAAATAGTGAGAGTTAGAAAAATAACCCTCCCCAAGACCCTGAAAAGTGAGTGCAAAGTGCACTAAAGTTCCCCTAAGGACAAAGAAGTCGTGTTAGAGGAATAATGCAGGAAAGACACAAACCAACAATGCAACAACTGTGGATTTCCAATCTAGGGTACCTGTGGAACAAGGGGACCAAGTCCAAAAGTCACAAGCAAGTCGGAGATGGGCATATGCCCAGGAAATGCCAGCTGTGGATGCAAACAAGCTTCTACTGGACAGAAGAAGCTGAGGTTTCTGCAGGAACGAAAAGGGCTAGAGACTTCTCCTTTAGTGGACGGATCCCTCTCGCCGTGGAGAGTCGTGCAGAAGTGTTTTCCCGCCGAAAGAACGCCAACAAGCCTTGTTAGCTGCAAATCGTGCGGTTAGCGTTTTTGGACGCTGCTGTGGCCCTGGAGGGACCAGGAGGTCGCAAATTGGACCAGGAGAGAGAGGGGACGTCGAGCAAGACAAGGAGCCCTCTCAGCAGCAGGTAGCACCCGGAGAAGTGCCAGAAACAGGCACTACGAGGATGCGTGAAACGGTGCTCACCCGAAGTCGCACAAAGGAGTCCCACGTCGCCGGAGACCAACTTAGAAAGTCGTGCAATGCAGGTTAGAGTGCCGTGGACCCAGGCTTGGCTGTGCACAAAGGATTTCCGCCGGAAGTGCACAGGGGCCGGAGTAGCTGCAAAAGTCACGGTTCCCAGCAATGCAGCCCAGCGAGGTGAGGCAAGGACTTACCTCCACCAAACTTGGACTGAAGAGTCACTGGACTGTGGGGGTCACTTGGACAGAGTCGCTGGATTCGAGGGACCTCGCTCGTCGTGCTGAGAGAAGACCCAAGGGACCGGTAATGCAGCTTTTTGGTGCCTGCGGTTGCAGGGGGAAGATTCCGTCGACCCACGGGAGATTTCTTCGGAGCTTCTGGTGCAGAGAGGAGGCAGACTACCCCCACAGCATGCACAAGCAGGAAAACAGTCGAGAAATAGCAGGATCAGCGTTACAGAGTTGCAGTAGTCGTCTTTGCTACTATGTTGCAGGTTTGCAGGCTTCCAGCGCGGTCAGCAGTCGATTCCTTGGCAAAAGGTGAAGAGAGAGATGCAGAGGAACTCGGATGAGCTCTTGCATTCGTTATCTAAAGTTTCCCCAGAGACAGAGACCCTAAATAGCCAGAAAAGAGGGTTTGGCTACCTAGGAGAGAGGATAGGCTACTAACACCTGAAGGAGCCTATCAGAAGGAGTCTCTGACGTCACCTGGTGGCACTGGCCACTCAGAGCAGTCCAGTGTGCCAGCAGCACCTCTGTTTCCAAGATGGCAAAGGTCTGGAGCACACTGGAGGAGCTCTGGACACCTCCCAGGGGAGGTGCAGGTCAGGGGAGTGGTCACTCCCCTTTCCTTTGTCCAGTTTCGCGCCAGAGCAGGGCTAAGGGGTCCCCTGAACCGGTGTAGACTGGCTTATGCAGAATTGGGCACATCTGTGCCCAACAAAGCATTTCCAGAGGCTGGGGGAGGCTACTCCTCCCCTGCCTTCACACCATTTTCCAAAGGGAGAGGGTGTCACACCCTCTCTCAGAGGAAGTTCTTTGTTCTGCCTTCCTGGGCCAGGCCTGGCTGGACCCCAGGAGGGCAGATGCCTGTCTGAGGGGTTGGCAGCAGCAGCAGCTGCAGTGAAACCCCAGGAAGGGCAGTTTGGCAGTACCAGGGTCTGTGCTACAGACCACTGGGATCATGGGATTGTGCCAACTATGCCAGGATGGCATAGAGGGGGCAATTCCATGATCATAGACATGTTACATGGCCATATTCGGAGTTACCATTGTGAAGCTACATATAGGTAGTGACCTATATGTAGTGCACGCGTGTAATGGTGTCCCCGCACTCACAAAGTTCAGGGAATTGGCTCTGAACAATGTGGGGGCACCTTGGCTAGTGCCAGGGTGCCCTCACACTAAGTAACTTTGCACCTAACCTTTACCAGGTAAAGGTTAGACATATAGGTGACTTATAAGTTACTTAAGTGCAGTGTAAAATGGCTGTGAAATAACGTGCACGTTATTTCACTCAGGCTGCAGTGGCAGGCCTGAGTAAGAATTGTCAGAGCTCCCTATGGGTGGCAAAAGAAATGCTGCAGCCCATAGGGATCTCATGGAACCCCAATACCCTGGGTACCTCAGTACCATATGCTAGGGAATTATAAGGGTGTTCCAGTAAGCCAATGTAAATTGGTAAAAATGGTCACTAGCCTGTTAGTGACAATTTGGAAAGAAATGAGAGAGCATAACCACTGAGGTTCTGATTAGCAGAGCCTCAGTGAGACAGTTAGTCACTACACAGGTAACACATTCAGGCACACTTATGAGCACTGGGGCCCTGGGTTACCAGGGTCCCAGTGACACATACAACTAAAACAACATATATACAGTGAAAAATGGGGGTAACATGCCAGGCAAGATGGTACTTTCCTACACAACCCCCCCCCCCAAACGAAGGACAATAAGACTAGCCATGACCTGATGAGTCTTCATTGTCTAAGTGGAAATATCTGGAGAGTCCATCTGCATTGGAGTGGCTACTCCCAGGTCTATGTTCCACTGTATAGTCCATTCCCTGTAGGGATATGGACCACCTCAACAATTTAGGATTTTCACCTTTCATTTGTTTTAGCCAAAGTAGAGGTTTGTGGTCTGTCTGAACAATGAAGTGAGTGCCAAACAGGTATGGCCTCAACTTCTTCAGAGCCCAGACCACAGCAAAGGCCTCCCTCTCAATGGCAGACCAACGCTTTTCTCTAGGGGTACACCTCCTACTAATAAAAGCAACAGGTTGATCCTGGCCTTCAGAATTAAGTTGTGATAGGACTGCCCCTACTCCTAATTCAGATGCATCAGTTTGGACATAGAATTTTTTAGAGTAACAAGGGCTTTTCAGGACAGGTGCAGAGCACATGGCCTGCTTCAGCTCCTCAAAAGCTTTCTGACAGTTTGCTGTCCATAATACCTTTTTAGGCATTTTCTTGGATGTGAGGTCATTAAGAGGGGCTGCAATGGAGCCATAGTTCTTAATGAACCTCCTGTAATACCCAGTGAGTCCTAGGAAGGCTCTCACCTGAGTCTGAGTGGTAGGGGGAACCCAATCAATAATTGTTTGGATTTTCCCCTGAAGTGGTGCAATCTGTTCCCCACCAACAAGGTGTCCCAGATAAACCACCTTACCCTGCCCTATCTGGCACTTTGAAGCCTTGATAGTGAGGCCTGCCTTTTGCAGGGCCTCCAAAACTTTCCATAGGTGGACCAGGTGATCATCCCAGCTGGAGCTAAAGACAGCTATATCGTCCAAATATGCTGCACTGAAAGCTTCCAGGCCTTGCAGGACTGTGTTCACCAACCTCTGAAAAGTGTCAGGTGCATTTTTCAAACCAAAAGGCATTACAGTAAACTGGTAATGTCCTCCAATGGTTGAAAATGCAGTTTTAGGTTTAGCATCTTCTGACAATTTGATCTGCCAATACCCTGCAGTGAAGTCAAAAGTGCTTAGATACTTGGCAGATGCCAGTGTATCTATGAGCTCATCTGCCCTGGGTATAGGGTGAGCATCAGTTTTGTTTACCAAGTTGAGACCTCTATAGTCTACACAAAACCGCATTTCCTTCTTTCCATCTTTGGAATGGGGTTTTGGTACCAGTACCACAGGAGAAGCCCATGGACTGTCAGAGTGCTCAACCACTCCTAGTTCTAACATTTTCTGGACCTCTTGCTTTATGCAGTCCCTGACATGGTCAGGCTGCCTATAGATCTTACTTTTGACAGGTAAACTGTCTCCAGTATCTATAGTGTGCTCACACCAAGAAGTGGTACCTGGCACAGTAGAGAAGAGTTCAGAGAATTGATCTAGGAGATTTATGCAATTATCTTTCTGCTCAGCAGTAAGACAATCAGCCAAAACTACACCTTCCACAAGAGCATCTTGTTCTGTGGAAGAGAAGAGATCAGGTAGAGGATCACTGTCTTCTTCCTGTCCCTCATCAGTTGCCATGAGCAGGGTGAGATCAGCCCTGTCATAGTAGGCTTTCAGGCGGTTGACATGGAGCACCCTAAGGGGACTCCTGGCAGTGCCTAAGTCAACTAAATAGGTGACTTCTCCCTTCTTTTCAACAATTGTGTGGGGTCCACTCCATTTATCTTGGAGTGCTCTTGGGGCCACAGGCTCCAAGACCCACACTTTCTGCCCTGGTTGGTACTGAACCAAAACAGCCTTCTGATCATGCCATTGCTTCTGGAGCTCTTGGCTGGCCTGAAGGTTTTTACTGGCCTTTTTCATGTACTCAGCCATCCTTGATCTGAGGCCAAGTACATAATCCACAATATCCTGCTTAGGAGCTTTTAAAGGTTGTTCCCAACCCTCCTTTACAAGTGTGAGTGGACCCCTAACAGGGTGTCCAAAAAGAAGTTCAAAGGGGCTGAAGCCCACTCCTTTCTGGGGTACCTCCCTGTAGGCAAAAAGGAGGCATGGTAGAAGGATATCCCATCTCCTGCGGAGTTTTTCAGGGAGACCCATAATCATGCCTTTGAGAGTTTTATTAAATCTCTCCACCAGTCCATTTGTTTGTGGATGATAGGGTGTTGTGAACTTGTACGTTACACCACACTCCTTCCACATGGCTTTTAAGTATGCAGACATGAAATTGCTTCCCCTGTCTGATACCACTTCCTTTGGGAAGCCCACCCTAGAAAATATTCCCAGGAGGGCCTTTGCCACTGCAGGTGCTGTAGTGGTCCTTAAAGGAATTGCTTCAGGATATCTTGTGGCATGGTCCACTACCACCAAGATAAACCTATTGCCTGAAGCAGTAGGAGGGTCAAGGGGGCCAACTATGTCAACCCCTACCCTTTCAAAGGGAACCCCAACCACAGGCAGAGGGATAAGGGGTGCCTTTGGGGTGCCACCTGTCTTGCCACTGGCTTGACAGGTTTCACAGGACTTACAAAATTCCTTTGTGTCCTCAGACATCCTAGGCCAATGAAACAATGGAACCAGTCTGTCCCAAGTTTTCATTTGACCCAGGTGCCCAGCTAGGGGAATGTCATGTGCCAGTGTTAGGAGGAACTTTCTGTACTCCTGAGGAATCACTAATCTCCTGGCAGCTCCAGGTTTAGGATCCCTATGCTCAGTGTACAAGAGGTTGTCCTCCCAGTAAACTCTGTGAGAGTCACTGACATCCCCATTAGCCTGTTTGACAGCTTGCTGTCTGAGACCCTCTAATGTGGGACAGGTTTGCTGTGCCACACTCAGCTCCTCTCTGGCAGGCCCCCCTTCACCCAAAAGCTCAGCAGTGTCTGCTTCCAGCTCCTCTGGTGTAGGTTCTGCACAGGGAGGGAATTCTTCTTCCTCAGAAGTAGAATCCACTGTAGAGAGAGGGATAGTAGGAAGTGGTTTGCTTCTACTAGCCCTAGCTTTAGGGAGCACTTGGTCCATTGTTCCAGGATCCAAGCTTCCCTGTCCTTTTTGCTTTTTGGCCGGAGCCCTTGTCAAAGCAAAAATATGCCCTGGGATGCCCAGCATTGCTGCATGGGCCTCCAACTCCACATCTGACCAAGCTGATGTCTCCAAATCATTCCCTAATAGACAGTCTACAGGTAAATCTGAAGCTACCACAACTTTCTTTGGACCAGTAACCCCCCCCCAGTTGAGATTAACAACAGCCATGGGGTGGCTAAGTGTGTTGTTGTGAGCATCGGTTACTTGGTACTGGTGACCAAGTAGGTGTTGTTCAGGGTGGACCAGTTTCTCTATGACCATAGTCACACTGGCACCAGTGTCCCTGTAGGCCTGAACCTCAACACCATTTATTAGGGGTAGCTGCTTGTACTTATCCATATTAAGGGGACAAGCAACTAAGGTGGCTAAATCAATAGCCCCCTCAGAGACTAACGCAGCCTCTGTGGCCTCCCTAACAAGGCCAACCCCAACTAAGTTACCAATAGTGAGCCCAGCTACTCCCTTGGATTGGCTATTAGTAGGTTTGCTCCCACCACCACTGCTATTAGTAGGGACACTAGGGGTAGCAGTAGGGGTTGTAGTGGTAGGAGCATTGGTGCTTTTCTTTGGACAACTGGGATCTGTTGTCCAATGGCCTTTTATTTTACATAAATAGCACCATGGTTTCTTTTCCTTGTTCTGATTAAAAGAGGATTTGGGCCCACCACCCCCACCAGAGTGTTTTTGTGGGCCTGATGAAGACTCATTTTTAGATTTGTCCCCACCCTTGTCAGAAGACTTACCATCCTTCTTTTTGTTGCCATCTTTGTCACCCCCTGTATGAACTTTTCTGTTCACCCTTGTTCTGACCCATTTGTCTGCCTTCTTTCCCAATTCTTGGGGAGAGGTCTGATCAGAGTCCACCAAGTACTGGTGCAACAAATCAGACACACAATTATTAAGAATATGCTCTCTCAGGATCAAGTTATAGAGGCTGTCATAATCAGTAACTTTACTGCCATGTAACCACCCCTCCAAGGCCTTCACTGAATGGTCAATGAAATCAACCCAGTCTTGTGAAGCCTCCTTTTTGGTCTCTCTGAACTTTATCCTGTATTGTTCAGTGGTTAAGCCATAACCATCCAGGAGTGCATTCTTAAGAACTTGGAAATTATTAGCATCATTTTCTTTTACAGTAAGGAGCCTATCCCTACCTTTTCCACTAAATGATAGCCATAGGATAGCAGCCCACTGCCTTTGAGGGACATCCTGTACAACACAGGCCCTCTCAAGTGCAGCAAACCACTTGTTAATGTCATCCCCCTCCTTATAAGGGGGAACTATCTTATGCAGATTCCTGGAATCATGCTCTTTTGCAGGATGACTATGGGGAATACTGCTGCTGCCACCATGGGTATCTAAACCCAACTTCTGTCTTTCTTTCTCTAGTTCAAAAGACTGTCTATCCAAATCCAGCTGTTGCTTTTTAAGCTTCAGTCTGGTTTGTTCCACTCTCAACTTATTGAGTTCCCTCTCTAACATTCTGTCATCAGGGTTGGTGGGAGGGACATTCTTAGACACAGAAGAATGAACAGAAGGAGACCTGTCCCTTACAGAAGCCACCCTAACAGCTTGGCTAACAGAAACATCACTACCAGTATGGTGAGAATAAATGCTTTTGCTATGATGTGAGACAACACTATTTCTATGGGGAGGCTCTCCATCATTACCAACTATGCTAGACTGTCTAGTAATGGGCAGGCTAGGAAGTTTCTTTCCTGAATCTTTTCCTGGGGGGGGTCCCTGGATCAGATTGGGAACCATTTGCTACTTTTTCAACAGATGTGGCCCCTATGGCCTTATCTTGTTCTCTAAGCATGTTAAGCAATAATTCCAAAGAAGGATTCTTCCCTACACTCAAACCTCTCTCTACACAGAGACTCCTTGCTCCTTTCCAGCTAAGGTGGTCATATGCAAGTTTGGACAGATCAACATTTTGGCCTGTGCCAGACATTTTTAGAGAGAGTTAAAGTGATAGAAAAAGAGAAAAAAGTTTTCAGAACTTTTTAGAAAGACAGAAAAAAAACTTTTTAAACTTTTAAGAACTTTTTGAAAGTTTAGAAGTACTTTTCAGCACTTAGAAAAGAGTGAAAAGAGGAAATGCAAAACTTTTTGGCTATGTGTATATACACTGACCTTGTTTTGTATATTTTTCTCTTATGAAAAGTACAATGACAAGAGTGGTAAGTAGTCGCAAAGCACTTATCCCACCGCTGCACAACCAATGTAGGAGGCTGGACTGGCTTGTAGTGAGTACCAAGGGGTACTTGCACCTTGCACCAGGCCCAGTTATCCCTTATTAGTGTATAGGGTGTCTAGCAGCTTAGGCTGATAGATAATGGTAGCTTAGCAGAGCAGCTTAGGCTGAACTAGGAGACGTGTGAAGCTACTACAGTACCACTTAGTGTCATATGCACAATATCATAAGAAAACACAATACACAGTTATACTAAAAATAAAGGTACTTTATTTTTATGACAATATGCCAAAGTATCTTAGAGTGTACCCTCAGTGAGAGGATAGGAAATATACACAAGATATATATACACAATAGCAAAAATATGCAGTATAGTCTTAGAAAACAGTGCAAACAATGTATAGTTACAATAGGATGCAATGGGGAAACATAGGGATTGGGGCAACACAAACCATATACTCCAAAAGTGGAATGCGAACCACAAATTGACCCCAAACCTATGTGACCTTGTAGAGGGTCGCTGGGACTATTAGAAAATAGTGAGAGTTAGAAAAATAACCCTCCCCAAGACCCTGAAAAGTGAGTGCAAAGTGCACTAAAGTTCCCCTAAGGACAAAGAAGTCGTGTTAGAGGAATAATGCAGGAAAGACACAAACCAACAATGCAACAACTGTGGATTTCCAATCTAGGGTACCTGTGGAACAAGGGGACCAAGTCCAAAAGTCACAAGCAAGTCGGAGATGGGCATATGCCCAGGAAATGCCAGCTGTGGATGCAAAGAAGCTTCTACTGGACAGAAGAAGCTGAGGTTTCTGCAGGAACGAAAAGGGCTAGAGACTTTCCCTTTGGTGGACGGATCCCTCTCGCCGTGGAGAGTCGTGCAGAAGTGTTTTTCCGCCGAAAGAACGCCAACAAGCCTTGCTAGCTGCAAATCGTGCGGTTAGCGTTTTTGGACGCTGCTGTGGCCCTGGAGGGACCAGGAGGTCGCAAATTGGACCAGGAGAGAGAGGGGACGTCGAGCAAGACAAGGAGCCCTCTCAGCAGCAGGTAGCCCCCGGAGAAGTGCCAGAAACAGGCACTACGAGGATGCGTGAAACAGTGCTCACCCGAAGTCGCACAAAGGAGTCCCACGTCGCCGGAGACCAACTTAGAAAGTCGTGCAATGCAGGTTAGAGTGCCGTGGACCCAGGCTTGGCTGTGCACAAAGGATTTCCGCCGGAAGTGCACAGGGGCCGGAGTAGCTGCAAAAGTCGCGGTTCCCAGCAATGCAGCCCAGCGAGGTGAGGCAAGGACTTACCTCCACCAAACTTGGACTGAAGAGTCACTGGACTGTGGGGGTCACTTGGACAGAGTCGCTGGATTCGAGGGACCTCGCTCGTCGTGCTGAGAGGAGACCCAAGGGACCGGTAATGCAGCTTTTTGGTGCCTGCGGTTGCAGGGGGAAGATTCCGTCGACCCACGGGAGATTTCTTCGGAGCTTCTGGTGCAGAGAGGAAGCAGACTACCCCCACAGCATGCACAAGCAGGAAAACAGTCGAGAAGGCGGCAGGATCAGCGTTACAGAGTTGCAGTAGTCGTCTTTGCTACTATGTTGCAGGTTTGCAGGCTTCCAGCGCGGTGAGCAGTCGATTCCTTGGCAGAAGGTGAAGAGAGAGATGCATAGGAACTCGGATGAGCTCTTGCATTCGTTATCTAAAGTTTCCCCAGAGACAGAGACCCTAAATAGCCAGAAAAGAGGGTTTGGCTACCTAGGAGAGAGGATAGGCTACTAACACCTGAAGGAGCCTATCAGAAGGAGTCTCTGACGTCACCTGGTGGCACTGGCCACTCAGAGCAGTCCAGTGTGCCAGCAGCACCTCTGTTTCCAAGATGGCAGAGGTCTGGAGCACACTGGAGGAGCTCTGGACAACTCCCAGGGGAGGTGCAGGTCAGGGGAGTGGTCACTCCCCTTTCCTTTGTCCAGTTTCGCGCCAGAGCAGGGCTAAGGGGTCCCCTGAACCGGTGTAGACTGGCTTATGCAGAATTGGGCACATCTGTGCCCAACAAAGCATTTCCAGAGGTTGGGGGAGGCTACTCCTCCCCTGCCTTCACACCATTTTCCAAAGGGAGAGGGTGTCACACCCTCTCTCAGAGGAAGTTCTTTGTTCTGCCATCCTGGGCCAGGCCTGGCTGGAACCCAGGAGGGCAGATGCCTGTCTGAGGGGTTGGCAGCAGCAGCAGCTGCAGTGAAACCCCAGGAAGGGCAGTTTGGCAGTACCAGGGTCTGTGCTACAGACCACTGGGATCATGGGATTGTGCCAACTATGCCAGGATGGCATAGAGGGGGCAATTCCATGATCATAGACATGTTACATGGCCATATTCGGAGTTACCATTGTGAAGCTACATATAGGTAGTGACCTATATGTAGTGCACGCGTGTATTGGTGTCCCCGCACTCACAAAGTTCAGGGAATTGGCTCTGAACAATGTGGGGGCACCTTGGCTAGTGCCAGGGTGCCCTCACACTAAGTAACTTTGCACCTAACCTTTACCAGGTAAAGGTTAGACATATAGGTGACTTATAAGTTACTTAAGTGCAGTGTAAAATGGCTGTGAAATAACGTGGACGTTATTTCACTCAGGCTGCAGTGGCAGGCCTGTGTAAGAATTGTCAGAGCTCCCAATGGGTGGCAAAAGAAATGCTGCAGCCTATAGGGATCTCCTGGAACCCCAATACCCTGGGTACCTCAGTACCATATACTAGGGAATTATAAGGGTGTTCCAGTAAGCCAATGTAAATTGGTAAAAATGGTCACTAGCCTGTTAGTGACAATTTGGAAAGAAATGAGAGAGCATAACCACTGAGGTTCTGATTAGCAGAGCCTCAGTGAGACAGTTAGTCACTACACAGGTAACACATTCAGGCACACTTATGAGCACTGGGGCCCTGGGTTACCAGGGTCCCAGTGACACATACAACTAAAACAACATATATACAGTGAAAAATGGGGGTAACATGCCAGGCAAGATGGTACTTTCCTACACAACCCCCCCCCCCAAACGAAGGACAATAAGACTAGCCATGACCTGATGAGTCTTCATTGTCTAAGTGGAAATATCTGGAGAGTCCATCTGCATTGGAGTGGCTACTCCCAGGTCTATGTTCCACTGTATAGTCCATTCCCTGTAGGGATATGGACCACCTCAACAATTTAGGATTTTCACCTTTCATTTGTTTTAGCCAAAGTAGAGGTTTGTGGTCTGTCTGAACAATGAAGTGAGTGCCAAACAGGTATGGCCTCAACTTCTTCAGAGCCCAGACCACAGCAAAGGCCTCCCTCTCAATGGCAGACCAACGCTTTTCTCTAGGGGTCAACCTCCTACTAATAAAAGCAACAGGTTGATCCTGGCCCTCAGAATTAAGTTGTGATAGGACTGCCCCTACTCCTAATTCAGATGCATCAGTTTGGACATAGAATTTTTTAGAGTAACAAGGGCTTTTCAGGACAGGTGCAGAGCACATGGCCTGCTTCAGCTCCTCAAAAGCTTTCTGACAGTTTGCTGTCCATAATACCTTTTTAGGCATTTTCTTGGATGTGAGGTCATTAAGAGGGGCTGCAATGGAGCCATAGTTCTTAATGAACCTCCTGTAATACCCAGTGAGGCCTAGGAAGGCTCTCACCTGAGTCTGAGTGGTAGGGGGAACCCAATCAATAATTGTTTGGATTTTCCCCTGAAGTGGTGCAATCTGTTCCCCACCAACAAGGTGTCCCAGATAAACCACCTTACCCTGCCCTATCTGGCACTTTGAAGCCTTGATAGTGAGGCCTGCCTTTTGCAGGGCCTCCAAAACTTTCCATAGGTGGACCAGGTGATCATCCCAGCTGGAGCTAAAGACAGCTATATCGTCCAAATATGCTGCACTGAAAGCTTCCAGCCCTTGCAGGACTGTGTTCACCAACCTCTGAAAAGTGGCAGGTGCATTTTTCAAACCAAAAGGCATTACAGTAAACTGGTAATGTCCTCCTATGGTTGAAAATGCAGTTTTAGGTTTAGCATCTTCTGACAATTTGATCTGCCAATACCCTGCAGTGAAGTCAAAAGTGCTTAGATACTTGGCAGATGCCAGTGTATCTATGAGCTCATCTGCCCTGGGTATAGGGTGAGCATCAGTTTTGGTTACCAAGTTGAGACCTCTATAGTCTACACAAAACCGCATTTCCTTCTTTCCATCTTTGGAATGGGGTTTTGGTACCAGTACCACAGGAGAAGCCCATGGACTGTCAGACTGCTCAACCACTCCTAGTTCTAACATTTTCTGGACCTCTTGCTTTATGCAGTCCCTGACATGGTCAGGCTGCCTATAGATCTTACTTTTGACAGGTAAACTGTCTCCAGTATCTATAGTGTGCTCACACCAAGAAGTGGTACCTGGCACAGTAGAGAAGAGTTCAGAGAATTGATCTAGGAGATTTATGCAATTATCTTTCTGCTCAGCAGTAAGACAATCAGCCAAAACTACACCTTCCACAAGAGCATCTTGTTCTGTGGAAGAGAAGAGATCAGGTAGAGGATCACTGTCTTCTTCCTGTCCCTCATCAGTTGCCATGAGCAGGGTGAGATCAGCCCTGTCATAGTAGGCTTTCAGGCGGTTGACATGGAGCACCCTAAGGGGACTCCTGGCAGTGCCTAAGTCAACTAAATAGGTGACTTCTCCCTTCTTTTCAACAATTGTGTGGGGTCCACTCCATTTATCTTGGAGTGCTCTTGGGGCCACAGGCTCCAAGACCCACACTTTCTGCCCTGGTTGGTACTGAACCAAAACAGCCTTCTGATCATGCCATTGCTTCTGGAGCTCTTGGCTGGCCTGAAGGTTTTTACTGGCCTTTTTCATGTACTCAGCCATCCTTGATCTGAGGCCAAGTACATAATCCACAATATCCTGCTTAGGAGCTTTTAAAGGTTGTTCCCAACCCTCCTTTACAAGTGTGAGTGGACCCCTAACAGGGTGTCCAAAAAGAAGTTCAAAGGGGCTGAAGCCCACTCCTTTCTGGGGTACCTCCCTGTAGGCAAAAAGGAGGCATGGTAGAAGGATATCCCATCTCCTGCGGAGTTTTTCAGGGAGACCCATAATCATGCCTTTGAGAGTTTTATTAAATCTCTCCACCAGTCCATTTGTTTGTGGATGATAGGGTGTTGTGAACTTGTACGTTACACCACACTCCTTCCACATGGCTTTTAAGTATGCAGACATGAAATTGCTTCCCCTGTCTGATACCACTTCCTTTGGGAAGCCCACCCTAGAAAATATTCCCAGGAGGGCCTTTGCCACTGCAGGTGCTGTAGTGGTCCTTAAAGGAATTGCTTCAGGATATCTTGTGGCATGGTCCACTACCACCAAGATAAACCTATTGCCTGAAGCAGTAGGAGGGTCAAGGGGGCCAACTATGTCAACCCCTACCCTTTCAAAGGGAACCCCAACAACAGGCAGAGGGATAAGGGGTGCCTTTGGGGTGCCACCTGTCTTGCCACTGGCTTGACAGGTTTCACAGGACTTACAAAATTCCTTTGTGTCCTCAGACATCCGAGGCCAATGAAACAATGGAACCAGCCTGTCCCAAGTTTTCATTTGACCCAGGTGCCCAGATAGGGGAATGTCATGTGCCAGTGTTAGGAGGAACTTTCTGTACTCCTGAGGAATCACTAATCTCCTGGCAGCTCCAGGTTTAGGATCCCTATGCTCAGTGTACAAGAGGTTGTCCTCCCAGTAAACTCTGTGAGAGTCACTGACATCCCCATTAGCCTGTTTGACAGCTTGCTGTCTGAGACCCTCTAATGTGGGACAGGTTTGCTGTGCCACACTCAGCTCCTCTCTGGCAGGCCCCCCTTCACCCAAAAGCTCAGCAGTGTCTGCTTCCAGCTCCTCTGGTGTAGGTTCTGCACTGGGAGGGAATTCCTCTTCCTCAGAAGTAGAATCCACTGTAGAGGGAGGGATAGTAGGAAGTGGTTTGCTTCTACTAGCCCTAGCTTTAGGGAGCACTTGGTCCATTGTTCCAGGATCCAAGCTTCCCTGTCCTTTTTGCTTTTTGGCCTGAGCCCTTGTCAAAGCAAAAATATGCCCTGGGATGCCCAGCATTGCTGCATGGGCCTCCAACTCCACATCTGACCAAGCTGATGTCTCCAAATCATTCCCTAATAGACAGTCTACAGGTAAATCTGAAGCTACCACAACTTTCTTTGGACCAGTAACCCCCCCCCAGTTGAGATTAACAACAGCCATGGGGTGGCTAAGTGTGTTGTTGTGAGCATCGGTTACTTGGTACTGGTGACCAAGTAGGTGTTGTTCAGGGTGGATCAGTTTCTCTATGACCATAGTCACACTGGCACCAGTGTCCCTGTAGGCCTGAACCTCAACACCATTTATTAGGGGTAGCTGCTTGTACTTATCCATATTAAGGGGACAAGCAACTAAGGTGGCTAAATCAATAGCCCCTCAGAGACTAACACAGCCTCTGTGGCCTCCCTAACAAGGCCAACCCCAACTAAGTTACCAATAGTGAGCCCAGCTACTCCCTTGGATTGGCTATTAGTAGGTTTGCTCCCACCACCACTGCTATTAGTAGGGACACTAGGGGTAGCAGTAGGGGTTGTAGTGGTAGGAGCATTGGTGCTTTTCTTTGGACAACTGGGATCTGTTGTCCAATGGCCTTTTATTTTACATAAATAGCACCATGGTTTCTTTTCCTTGTTCTGATTAAAAGAGGATTTGGGCCCACCACCCCCACCAGAGTGTTTTTGTGGGCCTGATGAAGACTCATTTTTAGATTTGTCCCCACCCTTGTCAGAAGACTTACCATCCTTCTTTTTGTTGCCATCTTTGTCACCCCCTGTATGAACTTTTCTGTTCACCCTTGTTCTGACCCATTTGTCTGCCTTCTTTCCCAATTCTTGGGGAGAGGTCTGATCAGAGTCCACCAAGTACTGGTGCAACAAATCAGACACACAATTATTAAGAATATGCTCTCTCAGGATCAAGTTATAGAGGCTGTCATAATCAGTAACTTTACTGCCATGTAACCACCCCTCCAAGGCCTTCACTGAATGGTCAATGAAATCAACCCAGTCTTGTGAAGCCTCCTTTTTGGTCTCTCTGAACTTTATCCTGTATTGTTCAGTGGTTAAGCCATAACCATCCAGGAGTGCATTCTTAAGAACTTGGAAATTATTAGCATCATTTTCTTTTACAGTAAGGAGCCTATCCCTACCTTTTCCACTAAATGATAGCCATAGGGTAGCAGCCCACTGCCTTTGAGGGACATCCTGTACAACACAGGCCCTCTCAAGTGCAGCAAACCACTTGTTAATGTCATCCCCCTCCTTATAAGGGGGAACTATCTTATGCAGATTCCTGGAATCATGCTCTTTTGCAGGATGACTATGGGGAATACTGCTGCTGCCACCATGGGTATCTAAACCCAACTTCTGTCTTTCTTTCTCTAGTTCAAAAGACTGTCTATCCAAATCCACCTGTTGCTTTTTAAGCTTCAGTCTGGTTTGTTCCACTCTCAACTTATTGAGTTCCCTCTCTAACATTCTGTCATCAGGGTTGGTGGGAGGGACATTCTTAGACACAGAAGAATGAACAGAAGGAAACCTGTCCCTTACAGAAGCCACCCTAACAGCTTGGCTAACAGAAACATCACTACCAGTATGGTGAGAATAAATGCTTTTGCTATGATGTGAGACAACACTATTTCTATGGTGAGGCTCTCCATCATTACCAACTATGCTAGACTGTCTAGTAATGGGCAGGCTAGGAAGTTTCTTTCCTGAATCTTTTCCTGGGGGGGTCCCTGGATCAGATTGGGAACCATTTGCTACTTTTTCAACAGATGTGGCCCCTATGGCCTTATCTTGTTCTCTAAGCATGTTAAGCAATAATTCCAAAGAAGGATTCTTCCCTACACTCAAACCTCTCTCTACACAGAGACTCCTTGCTCCTTTCCAGCTAAGGTGGTCATATGCAAGTTTGGACAGATCAACATTTTGGCCTGTGCCAGACATTTTTAGAGAGAGTTAAAGTGATAGAAAAAGAGAAAAAAGTTTTCAGAACTTTTTAGAAAGACAGAAAAAAAACTTTTTAAACTTTTAAGAACTTTTTGAAAGTTTAGAAGTACTTTTCAGCACTTAGAAAAGAGTGAAAAGAGGAAATGCAAAACTTTTTGGCTATGTGTATATACACTGACCTTGTTTTGTATATTTTTCTCTTATGAAAAGTACAATGACAAGAGTGGTAAGTAGTCGCAAAGCACTTATCCCACCGCTGCACAACCAATGTAGGAGGCTGGACTGACTTGTAGTGAGTACCAAGGGGTACTTGCACCTTGCACCAGGCCCAGTTATCCCTTATTAGTGTATAGGGTGTCTAGCAGCTTAGGCTGATAGATAATGGTAGCTTAGCAGAGCAGCTTAGGCTGAACTAGGAGACGTGTGAAGCTACTACAGTACCACTTAGTGTCATATGCACAATATCATAAGAAAACACAATACACAGTTATACTAAAAATAAAGGTACTTTATTTTTATGACAATATGCCAAAGTATCTTAGAGTGTACCCTCAGTGAGAGGATAGGAAATATACACAAGATATATATACACAATAGCAAAAATATGCAGTATAGTCTTAGAAAACAGTGCAAACAATGTATAGTTACAATAGGATGCAATGGGGAAACATAGGGATTGGGGCAACACAAACCATATACTCCAAAAGTGGAATGCGAACCACGAATTGACCCCAAACCTATGTGACCTTGTAGAGGGTCGCTGGGACTATTAGAAAATAGTGAGAGTTAGAAAAATAACCCTCCCCAAGACCCTGAAAAGTGAGTGCAAAGTGCACTAAAGTTCCCCTAAGGACAAAGAAGTCGTGTTAGAGGAATAATGCAGGAAAGACACAAACCAACAATGCAACAACTGTGGATTTCCAATCTAGGGTACCTGTGGAACAAGGGGACCAAGTCCAAAAGTCACAAGCAAGTCGGAGATGGGCATATGCCCAGGAAATGCCAGCTGTGGATGCAAAGAAGCTTCTACTGGACAGAAGAAGCTGAGGTTTCTGCAGGAACGAAAAGGGCTAGAGACTTTCCCTTTGGTGGACGGATCCCTCTCGCCGTGGAGAGTCGTGCAGAAGTGTTTTTCCGCCGAAAGAACGCCAACAAGCCTTGCTAGCTGCAAATCGTGCGGTTAGCGTTTTTGGATGCTGCTGTGGCCCTGGAGGGACCAGGAGGTCGCAAATTGGACCAGGAGAGAGAGGGGACGTCGAGCAAGACAAGAAGCCCTCTCAGCAGCAGGTAGCCCCCGGAGAAGTGCCAGAAACAGGCACTACGAGGATGCGTGAAACGGTGCTCACCCGAAGTCGCACAAAGGAGTCCCACGTCGCCGGAGACCAACTTAGAAAGTCGTGCAATGCAGGTTAGAGTGCCGTGGACCCAGGCTTGGCTGTGCACAAAGGATTTCCGCCGGAAGTGCACAGGGGCCGGAGTAGCTGCAAAAGTCGCGGTTCCCAGCAATGCAGCCCAGCGAGGTGAGGCAAGGACTTACCTCCACCAAACTTGGACTGAAGAGTCACTGGACTGTGGGGGTCACTTGGACAGAGTCGCTGGATTCGAGGGACCTCGCTCGTCGTGCTGAGAGGAGACCCAAGGGACCGGTAATGCAGCTTTTTGGTGCCTGCGGTTGCAGGGGGAAGATTCCGTCGACCCACGGGAGATTTCTTCGGAGCTTCTGGTGCAGAGAGGAGGCAGACTACCCCCACAGCATGCACAAGCAGGAAAACAGTCGAGAAGGCGGCAGGATCAGCGTTACAGAGTTGCAGTAGTCGTCTTTGCTACTATGTTGCAGGTTTGCAGGCTTCCAGCGCGGTCAGCAGTCGATTCCTTGGCAGAAGGTGAAGAGAGAGATGCAGAGGAACTCGGATGAGCTCTTGCATTCGTTATCTAAAGTTTCCCCAGAGACAGAGACCCTAAATAGCCAGAAAAGAGGGTTTGGCTACCTAGGAGAGAGGATAGGCTACTAACACCTGAAGGAGCCTATCAGAAGGAGTCGCTGACGTCACCTGGTGGCACTGGCCACTCAGAGCAGTCCATTGTGCCAGCAGCACCTCTGTTTCCAAGATGGCAGAGGTCTGGAGCACACTGGAGGAGCTCTGGACACCTCCCAGGGGAGGTGCAGGTCAGGGGAGTGGTCTCTCCCCTTTCCTTTGTCCAGTTTCGCGCCAGAGCAGGGCTAAGGGGTCCCCTGAACCGGTGTAGACTGGCTTATGCAGAATTGGGCACATCTGTGCCCAACAAAGCATTTCCAGAGGCTGGGGGAGGCTACTCCTCCCCTGCCTTCACACCATTTTCCAAAGGGAGAGGGTGTCACACCCTCTCTCAGAGGAAGTTCTTTGTTCTGCCATCCTGGGCCAGGCCTGGCTGGACCCCAGGAGGGCAGATGCCTGTCTGAGGGGTTGGCAGCAGCAGCAGCTGCAGTGAAACCCCAGGAAGGGCAGTTTGGCAGTACCAGGGTCTGTGCTACAGACCACTGGGATCATGGGATTGTGCCAACTATGCCAGGATGGCATAGAGGGGGCAATTCCATGATCATAGACATGTTACATGGCCATATTCGGAGTTACCATTGTGAAGCTACATATAGGTAGTGACCTATATGTAGTGCACGCGTGTAATGGTGTCCCCGCACTCACAAAGTTCAGGGAATTGGCTCTGAACAATGTGGGGGCACCTTGGCTAGTGCCAGGGTGCCCTCACACTAAGTAACTTTGCACCTAACCTTTACCAGGTAAATGTTAGACATATAGGTGACTTATAAGTTACTTAAGTGCAGTGTAAAATGGCTGTGAAATAACGTGGACGTTATTTCACTCAGGCTGCAGTGGCAGGCCTGTGTAAGAATTGTCAGAGCTCCCTATGGGTGGCAAAAGAAATGCTGCAGCCCATAGGGATCTCCTGGAACCCCAATACCCTGGGTACCTCAGTACCATATACTAGGGAATTATAAGGGTGTTCCAGTAAGCCAATGTAAATTGGTAAAAATGGTCACTAGCCTGTTAGTGACAATTTGGAAAGAAATGAGAGAGCATAACCACTGAGGTTCTGATTAGCAGAGCCTCAGTGAGACAGTTAGTCACTACACAGGTAACACATTCAGGCACACTTATGAGCACTGGGGCCCTGGGTTACCAGGGTCCCAGTGACACATACAACTAAAACAACATATATACAGTGAAAAATGGGGGTAACATGCCAGGCAAGATGGTACTTTCCTACACAACCCCCCCCCCCAAACGAAGGACAATAAGACTAGCCATGACCTGATGAGTCTTCATTGTCTAAGTGGAAATATCTGGAGAGTCCATCTGCATTGGAGTGGCTACTCCCAGGTCTATGTTCCACTGTATAGTCCATTCCCTGTAGGGATATGGACCACCTCAACAATTTAGGATTTTCACCTTTCATTTGTTTTAGCCAAAGTAGAGGTTTGTGGTCTGTCTGAACAATGAAGTGAGTGCCAAACAGGTATGGCCTCAACTTCTTCAGAGCCCAGACCACAGCAAAGGCCTCCCTCTCAATGGCAGACCAACGCTTTTCTCTAGGGGTCAACCTCCTACTAATAAAAGCAACAGGTTGATCCTGGCCCTCAGAATTAAGTTGTGATAGGACTGCCCCTACTCCTAATTCAGATGCATCAGTTTGGACATAGAATTTTTTAGAGTAACAAGGGCTTTTCAGGACAGGTGCAGAGCACATGGCCTGCTTCAGCTCCTCAAAAGCTTTCTGACAGTTTGCTGTCCATAATACCTTTTTAGGCATTTTCTTGGATGTGAGGTCATTAAGAGGGGCTGCAATGGAGCCATAGTTCTTAATGAACCTCCTGTAATACCCAGTGAGGCCTAGGAAGGCTCTCACCTGAGTCTGAGTGGTAGGGGGAACCCAATCAATAATTGTTTGGATTTTTCCCTGAAGTGGTGCAATCTGTTCCCCACCAACAAGGTGTCCCAGATAAACCACCTTACCCTGCCCTATCTGGCACTTTGAAGCCTTGATAGTGAGGCCTGCCTTTTGCAGGGCCTCCAAAACTTTCCATAGGTGGACCAGGTGATCATCCCAGCTGGAGCTAAAGACAGCTATATCGTCCAAATATGCTGCACTGAAAGCTTCCAGCCCTTGCAGGACTGTGTTCACCAACCTCTGAAAAGTGTCAGGTGCATTTTTCAAACCAAAAGGCATTACAGTAAACTGGTAATGTCCTCCAATGGTTGAAAATGCAGTTTTAGGTTTAGCATCTTCTGACAATTTGATCTGCCAATACCCTGCAGTGAAGTCAAAAGTGCTTAGATACTTGGCAGATGCCAGTGTATCTATGAGCTCATCTGCCCTGGGTATAGGGTGAGCATCAGTTTTGGTTACCAAGTTGAGACCTCTATAGTCTACACAAAACCGCATTTCCTTCTTCCCATCTTTGGAATGGGGTTTTGGTACCAGTACCACAGGAGAAGCCCATGGACTGTCAGACTGCTCAACCACTCCTAGTTCTAACATTTTCTGGACCTCTTGCTTTATGCAGTCCCTGACATGGTCAGGCTGCCTATAGATCTTACTTTTGACAGGTAAACTGTCTCCAGTATCTATAGTGTGCTCACACCAAGAAGTGGTACCTGGCACAGTAGAGAAGAGTTCAGAGAATTGATCTAGGAGATTTATGCAATTATCTTTCTGCTCAGCAGTAAGACAATCAGCCAAAACTACACCTTCCACAAGAGCATCTTGTTCTGTGGAAGAGAAGAGATCAGGTAGAGGATCACTGTCTTCTTCCTGTCCCTCATCAGTTGCCATGAGCAGGGTGAGATCAGCCCTGTCATAGTAGGCTTTCAGGCGGTTGACATGGAGCACCCTAAGGGGACTCCTGGCAGTGCCTAAGTCAACTAAATAGGTGACTTCTCCCTTCTTTTCAACAATTGTGTGGGGTCCACTCCATTTATCTTGGAGTGCTCTTGGGGCCACAGGCTCCAAGACCCACACTTTCTGCCCTGGTTGGTACTGAACCAAAACAGCCTTCTGATCATGCCATTGCTTCTGGAGCTCTTGGCTGGCCTGAAGGTTTTTACTGGCCTTTTTCATGTACTCAGCCATCCTTGATCTGAGGCCAAGTACATAATCCACAATATCCTGCTTAGGAGCTTTTAAAGGTTGTTCCCAACCCTCCTTTACAAGTGTGAGTGGACCCCTAACAGGGTGTCCAAAAAGAAGTTCAAAGGGGCTGAAGCCCACTCCTTTCTGGGGTACCTCCCTGTAGGCAAAAAGGAGGCATGGTAGAAGGATATCCCATCTCCTGCGGAGTTTTTCAGGGAGACCCATAATCATGCCTTTGAGAGTTTTATTAAATCTCTCCACCAGTCCATTTGTTTGTGGATGATAGGGTGTTGTGAACTTGTACGTTACACCACACTCCTTCCACATGGCTTTTAAGTATGCAGACATGAAATTGCTTCCCCTGTCTGATACCACTTCCTTTGGGAAGCCCACCCTAGAAAATATTCCCAGGAGGGCCTTTGCCACTGCAGGTGCTGTAGTGGTCCTTAAAGGAATTGCTTCAGGATATCTTGTGGCATGGTCCACTACCACCAAGATAAACCTATTGCCTGAAGCAGTAGGAGGGTCAAGGGGGCCAACTATGTCAACCCCTACCCTTTCAAAGGGAACCCCAACAACAGGCAGAGGGATAAGGGGTGCCTTTGGGGTGCCACCTGTCTTGCCACTGGCTTGACAGGTTTCACAGGACTTACAAAATTCCTTTGTGTCCTCAGACATCCTAGGCCAATGAAACAATGGAACCAGTCTGTCCCAAGTTTTCATTTGACCCAGGTGCCCAGATAGGGGAATGTCATGTGCCAGTGTTAGGAGGAACTTTCTGTACTCCTGAGGAATCACTAATCTCCTGGCAGCTCCAGGTTTAGGATCCCTATGCTCAGTGTACAAGAGGTTGTCCTCCCAGTAAACTCTGTGAGAGTCACTGACATCCCCATTAGCCTGTTTGACAGCTTGCTGTCTGAGACCCTCTAATGTGGGACAGGTTTGCTGTGCCACACTCAGCTCCTCTCTGGCAGGCCCCCCTTCGCCCAAAAGCTCAGCAGTGTCTGCTTCCAGCTCCTCTGGTGTAGGTTCTGCACTGGGAGGGAATTCTTCTTCCTCAGAAGTAGAATCCACTGTAGAGGGAGGGATAGTAGGAAGTGGTTTGCTTCTACTAGCCCTAGCTTTAGGGAGCACTTGGTCCATTGTTCCAGGATCCAAGCTTCCCTGTCCTTTTTGCTTTTTGGCCTGAGCCCTTGTCAAAGCAAAAATATGCCCTGGGATGCCCAGCATTGCTGCATGGGCCTCCAACTCCACATCTGACCAAGCTGATGTCTCCAAATCATTCCCTAATAGACAGTCTACAGGTAAATCTGAAGCTACCACAACTTTCTTTGGACCAGTAACCCCCCCCAGTTGAGATTAACAACAGCCATGGGGTGGCTAAGTGTGTTGTTGTGAGCATCGGTTACTTGGTACTGGTGACCAAGTAGGTGTTGTTCAGGGTGGACCAGTTTCTCTATGACCATAGTCACACTGGCACCAGTGTCCCTGTAGGCCTGAACCTCAACACCATTTATTAGGGGTAGCTGCTTGTACTTATCCATATTAAGGGGACAAGCAACTAAGGTGGCTAAATCAATAGCCCCTCAGAGACTAACACAGCCTCTGTGGCCTCCCTAACAAGGCCAACCCCAACTAAGTTACCAATAGTGAGCCCAGCTACTCCCTTGGATTGGCTATTAGTAGGTTTGCTCCCACCACCACTGCTATTAGTAGGGACACTAGGGGTAGCAGTAGGGGTTGTAGTGGTAGGAGCATTGGTGCTTTTCTTTGGACAACTGGGATCTGTTGTCCAATGGCCTTTTATTTTACATAAATAGCACCATGGTTTCTTTTCCTTGTTCTGATTAAAAGAGGATTTGGGCCCACCACCCCCACCAGAGTGTTTTTGTGGGCCTGATGAAGACTCATTTTTAGATTTGTCCCCACCCTTGTCAGAAGACTTACCATCCTTCTTTTTGTTGCCATCTTTGTCACCCCCTGTATGAACTTTTCTGTTCACCCTTGTTCTGACCCATTTGTCTGCCTTCTTTCCCAATTCTTGGGGAGAGGTCAGATCAGAGTCCACCAAGTACTGGTGCAACAAATCAGACACACAATTTTTTAAGAATATGCTCTCTCAGGATCAAGTTATAGAGGCTGTCATAATCAGTAACTTTACTGCCATGTAACCACCCCTCCAAGGCCTTCACTGAATGGTCAATGAAATCAACCCAGTCTTGTGAAGCCTCCTTTTTGGTCTCTCTGAACTTTATCCTGTATTGTTCAGTGGTTAAGCCATAACCATCCAGGAGTGCATTCTTAAGAACTTGGAAATTATTAGCATCATTTTCTTTTACAGTAAGGAGCCTATCCCTACCTTTTCCACTAAATGATAGCCATAGGATAGCAGCCCACTGCCTTTGAGGGACATCCTGTACAACACAGGCCCTCTCAAGTGCAGCAAACCACTTGTTAATGTCATCCCCCTCCTTATAAGGGGGAACTATCTTATGCAGATTCCTGGAATCATGCTCTTTTGCAGGATGACTATGGGGAATACTGCTGCTGCCACCATGGGTATCTAAACCCAACTTCTGTCTTTCTTTCTCTAGTTCAAAAGACTGTCTATCCAAATCCACCTGTTGCTTTTTAAGCTTCAGTCTGGTTTGTTCCACTCTCAACTTATTGAGTTCCCTCTCTAACATTCTGTCATCAGGGTTGGTGGGAGGGACATTCCTAGATACAGAGGTATGATGGGAATGAACAGAAGGAGACCTGTCCCTTACAGAAGCCACCCTAACAGCTTGGCTAACAGAAACATCACTACCAGTATGGTGAGAATAAATGCTTTTGCTATGATGTGAGACAACACTATTTGTATGGTGTGGCTCTCCATCATTACCAACTATGCTAGACTGTCTAGTAATGGGCAGGCTAGGAAGTTTCTTTCCTGAATCTTTTCCTGGGGAGTCCCTGGATCAGATTGGGAACCATTAGCTACTTTTTCTACAGATGGGGCACTTCTAGCCTTATCCTGTTCTCTAAGCATGTTAACTAACAGTTCCAAGGAAGGATTCTTCCCTACACTCAAACCTCTCTCTACACAGAGACTCCTTGCTCCTTTCCAGCTAAGGTGGTCATATGCAAGTTTGGACAGATCAACATTTTGGCCTGTGCCAGACATTTTTAGAGAGAGTTAAAGTGATAGTAAAAGATAAAAAGTTTGTCAGAGCTTTTAGAAAGACATAGAAAAAAAACTTTTAAAACTTTTTAGAACTTTTTGAAAGTTTAGAAGTACTTTTCAGCACTTTAGAAAAGAGTGAAAAGAGGAAATGCAAAACTTTTTAGCTATGTGTACACACACTGAACTTGTTTTGTATATTTTTCTCTTATGAAAAGTACAATGACAAGAGTGGTAAGTAGTCTCAAAGCACTTATCCCACCACTGCACAACCAATGTAGGAGGCTGGACCGGCTTGTAGTGAGTACCACTGGGTACTTGCACCTTGCACCAGGCCCAGTTATCCCTTATTAATGTATAGGGTGTCTAGCAGCTTAGGCTATTAGATAATGGTAGCTTAGCAGAGCAGCTTAGGCTGAACTAGGAGACGTGTGAAGCTACTACAGTACCACTTAGTGTCATATGCACAATATCATAAGAAAACACAATACACAGTTATACTAAAAATAAAGGTGCTTTATTTTTATGACAATATGCCAAAGTATCTTAGAGTGTACCCTCAGTGAGAGGATAGGAAATATACACAAGATATATGTACACAATACCAAAAATATGCAGTATAGTCTTAGAAAACAGTGCAAACAATGTATAGTTACAATAGGATGCAATGGGGAAACATAGGGATAGGGGCAACACAAACCATATACTCCAAAAGTGGAATGCGAACCACGAATGGACCCCAAACCTATGTGACCTTGTAGAAGGTCGCTGAGACTATTAGAAAATAGTGAGAGTTAGAAAAATAACCCTCCCCAAGACCCTGAAAAGTGAGTGCAAAGTGCACTAAAGTTCCCCTAAAGACAAAGAAGTCGTGTTAGAGGAATAATGCAGGAAAGACACAAACCAACAATGCAACAACGCTGGATTTCCAATCTGGGGTACCTGTGGAACAAGGGGACCAAGTCCAAAAGTCACAAGCAAGTCGGAGATGGGCAGATGCCCAGGAAATGCCAGCTGCGGGTGCAAAGAAGCTTCTACTGGACAGAAGAAGCTGCGGTTTCTGCAGGAACGCAAAGGGCTAGAGACTTCCCCTTTGGAGGACGGATCCCTCTCGCCATGTAGAGTCGTGCAGAAGTGTTTTCCCGCCGAAAGAACGCCAACAAGCCTTGCTAGCTGCAAATCGTGCGGTTAGCGATTTTGGACACTGCTGTGGCCCAGGAGGGACCAGGAGGTCGCAAATTGGACCAGGAGAGAGAGGGGACGTCGAGCAAGACAAGGAGCCCTCTCAGCAGCAGGTAGCACCCGGAGAAGTGCCAGAAACAGGCACTACGAGGATGCGTGAAACAGTGCTCACCCGAAGTCGCACAAAGGAGTCCCACGTCGCCGGAGACCAACTTAGAAAGTCGTGCAATGCAGGTTAGAGTGCCGTGGACCCAGGCTTGGCTGTGCACAAAGGATTTCCGCCGGAAGTGCACAGGGGCCGGAGTAGCTGCAAAAGTCGCGGTTCCCAGCAATGCAGCCCAGCGAGGTGAGGCAAGGACTTACCTCCACCAAACTTGGACTGAAGAGTCACTGGACTGTGGGGGTCACTTGGACAGAGTCGCTGGATTCGAGGGACCTCGCTCGTCGTGCTGAGAGGAGACCCAAGGGACCGGTAATGCAGCTTTTTGGTGCCTGCGGTTGCAGGGGGAAGATTCCGTCGACCCACGGGAGATTTCTTCGGAGCTTCTGATGCAGAGAGGAGGCAGACTACCCCCACAGCATGCACAAGCAGGAAAACAGTCGAGAAGGCGGCAGGATCAGCGTTACAGAGTTGCAGTAGTCGTCTTTGCTACTATGTTGCAGGTTTGCAGGCTTCCAGCGCGGTCAGCAGTCGATTCCTTGGCAGAAGGTGAAGAGAGAGATGCAGAGGAACTCGGATGAGCTCTTGCATTCGTTATCTAAAGTTTCCCCAGAGACAGAGACCCTAAATAGCCAGAAAAGAGGGTTTGGCTACCTAGGAGAGAGGATAGGCTACTAACACCTGAAGGAGCCTATCAGAAGGAGTCGCTGACGTCACCTGGTGGCACTGGCCACTCAGAGCAGTCCATTGTGCCAGCAGCACCTCTGTTTCCAAGATGGCAGAGGTCTGGAGCACACTGGAGGAGCTCTGGACACCTCCCAGGGGAGGTGCAGGTCAGGGGAGTGGTCATTCCCCTTTCCTTTGTCCAGTTTCGCGCCAGAGCAGGTCTAAGGGGTCCCCTGAACCGGTGTAGACTGGCTTATGCAGAATTGGGCACATCTGTGCCCAACAAAGCATTTCCAGAGGCTGGGGGAGGCTACTCCTCCCCTGCCTTCACACCATTTTCCAAAGGGAGAGGGTGTCACACCCTCTCTCAGAGGAAGTTCTTTGTTCTGCCATCCTGGGCCAGGCCTGGCTGGACCCCAGGAGGGCAGATGCCTGTCTGAGGGGTTGGCAGCAGGCAGCAGCTGCAGTGAAACCCCAGGAAGGGCAGTTTGGCAGTACCAGGGTCTGTGCTACAGACCACTGGGATCATGGGATTGTGCCAACTATGCCAGGATGGCATAGAGGGGGCAATTCCATGATCATAGACATGTTACATGGCCATATTCGGAGTTACCATTGTGAAGCTACATATAGGTAGTGACCTATATGTAGTACACGCGTGTAATGGTGTCCCCGCACTCACAAAGTTCAGGGAATTGGCTCTGAACAATGTGGGGGCACCTTGGCTAGTGCCAGGGTGCCCTCACACTAAGTAACTTTGCACCTAACCTTTACCAGGTAAAGGTTAGACATATAGGTGACTTATAAGTTACTTAAGTGCAGTGTAAAATGGCTGTGAAATAACGTGGACGTTATTTCACTCAGGCTGCAGTGGCAGGCCTGTGTAAGAATTGTCAGAGCTCCCTATGGGTGGCAAAAGAAATGCTGCAGCCCATAGGGATCTCCTGGAACCCCAATACCCTGGGTAACTCAGTACCATATACTAGGGAATTATAAGGGTGTTCCAGTAAGCCAATGTAAATTGGTAAAAATGGTGAATGAAATGAGAGAGCATAACCACTGAGGTTCTGATTAGCAGAGCCTCAGTGAGACAGTTAGGCCCTCATTACGAGCCTGGCGGTCTGTGACCGCCAGGCTCGCGGTTGGCGGGAGCACCGCCGACAGCCCGGCGGTGCCCCGCAGAGCATTCTGCTTTGGCCGCGGTCAGTGCAGGAAAACCGGCGGTCTCCCGCCGGTTTTCCGCTGCCCGTTGGAATCCTCCAATTCTGACACCCCCTACCGCCATCCTGTTCCTGGCGGTTCGCCTGCCAGGAACAGGATGGCGGTAGGGGGTGTCGCGGGGCCCCTGGGGGCCCCTGCAGTGCCCATGCCAATGGCATGGGCACTGCAGGGGCCCCCGTAAGAGGGCCCCGCTTGTATTTCACTGTCTGCATAGCAGACAGTAAAATACGCGACGGGTGCAGTAGCACCCGTCGCACCTTCCCACTCCGCCGGCTCGATTACGAGCCGGCTTCATGGTGGGAAGGTCGTTTTCCCCTGGGCTGGCGGGCGGCCTTTCAGCGGCCGCCCGTCAGCCCAGGGGAAAAGTCAAAATACCCGCCCGGTACGGTATTTTGACGGCGGGACTTTGGCGGGCGGCCTCCGCAGCCCGCCAAGGTCCGAATGAGGGCCATAGTCACTACACAGGTAACACATTCAGGCACACTTATGAGCACTGGGGCCCTGGGTTACCAGGGTCCCAGTGACACATACAACTAAAACAACATATATACAGTGAAAAATGGGGGTAACATGCCAGGCAAGATGGTACTTTCCTACAATAGGGAGCTCTGACAATTCTTACACAGGCCTGCCACTGCAGCCTGAGTGAAATAACGTCCACGTTATTTCACAGCCATTTTACATATAGGTCACTACCTATATGTAGCTTCACAATGGTAACTCCGAATATGGCCATGTAACATGTCTATGATCATGGAATTGCCCCCTCTATACCATCCTGGCATAGTTGGCACAATCCCATGATCCTAGTGGTCTGTAGCACAGACCCTGGTACTGCCAAACTGCCCTTCCAAACTTTAGATAACGAATGCAAGAGCTCATACGAGTTCCTCTTCATCTCTCTCTTCACCTTCTGCCAAGGAATCGACTGCTGACCGCGCTGGAAACCTGCAAACCTGCAACATAGTAGCAAAGACGACTACTGCAACTCTGTAACGCTGATCCTGCCGCCTTCTCAACTGTTTTCCTGGTGGTGCATGCTGTGGGGGTAGTCTGCCTCCTCTCTGCACTAGAAGCTCTGAAGAAATCTCCCGTGGGTCGACGGAATCTTCCCCCTGCAACCGCAGGCACCAAAAAGCTGCATTACCGGTCCCTTGGGTCTCCTCTCAGCACGACGAGCGAGGTCCCTCGAATCCAGCAACTCTGTCCAAGTGATCCCCACAGTCCAGTGACTCTTCAGTCCAAGTTTGGTGGAGGTAAGTCCTTGCCTCACCTCGCTAGACTGCATTGCTGGGAACCGCGACTTTTGCAGCTACTCCGGCCCCTGTGCACTTCCGGCGGAAATCCTTTGTGCACAGCCAAGCCTGGGTCCACGGCACTCTAACCTGCATTGCACGACTTTCTAAGTTGGTCTCCGGCGACGTGGGACTCCTTTGTGCGACTTCGGGTGAGCACCGTTTCACGCATCCTCGTAGTGCCTGTTTCTGGCACTTCTCTGGGTGCTAACTGCTGCTGAGAGGGCTCCTTGTCTTGTTCGACGTCCCCTCTCTCTCCTGGTCCAATTTGCGACCTCCTGGTCCCTCCTGGGCCACAGCAGTGTCCAAAATCGCTAACCGCACGATTTGCAGCTAGCAAGGCTTGTTGGCGTTCTTTCGGCGGGAAAACACTTCTGCACGACTCTACAAGGCGAGAGGGATCCGTCCTCCAAAGAGGAAGTCTCTAGCCCTTTGCGTTCCTGCAGAAACCGCAGCTTCTTCTGTCCAGTAGAAGCTTCTTTGCACCCGCAGCTGGCATTTCCTGGGCATCTGCCCATCTCCGACTTGCTTGTGACTTTTGGACTTGGTCCCCTTGTTCCACAGGTACCCCAGATTGGAAATCCAGCGTTGTTGCATTGTTGGTTTGTGTCTTTCCTGCATTATTCCTCTAACACGACTTCTTTGTCTTTAGGGGAACTTTAGTGCACTTTGCACTCACTTTTCAGGGTCTTGGGGAGGGTTATTTTTCTAACTCTCACTATTTTCTAATAGTCTCAGCGACCTTCTACAAGGTCACATAGGTTTGGGGTCCATTCGTGGTTCGCATTCCACTTTTGGAGTATATGGTTTGTGTTGCCCCTATCCCTATGTTTCCCCATTGCATCCTATTGTAACTATACATTGTTTGCACTGTTTTCTAAGACTATACTGCATATTTTTGGTATTGTGTACATATATCTTGTGTATATTTCCTATCCTCTCACTGAGGGTACACTCTAAGATACTTTGGCATATTGTCATAAAAATAAAGCACCTTTATTTTTAGTATAACTGTGTATTGTGTTTTCTTATGATATTGTGCATATGACACTAAGTGGTACTGTAGTAGCTTCACACGTCTCCTAGTTCAGCCTAAGCTGCTCTGCTAAGCTACCATTATCTAATAGCCTAAGCTGCTAGACACCCTATACATTAATAAGGGATAACTGGGCCTGGTGCAAGGTGCAAGTACCCAGTGGTACTCACTACAAGCCGGTCCAGCCTCCTACATTGGTTGTGCAGTGGTGGGATAAGTGCTTTGAGACTACTTACCACTCTTGTCATTGTACTTTTCATAAGAGAAAAATATACAAAACAAGTTCAGTGTGTGTACACATAGCTAAAAAGTTTTGCATTTCCTCTTTTCACTCTTTTCTAAAGTGCTGAAAAGTACTTCTAAACTTTCAAAAAGTTCTAAAAAGTTTTAAAAGTTTTTTTTCTATGTCTTTCTAAAAGCTCTGACAAACTTTTTATCTTTTACTATCACTTTAACTCTCTCTAAAAATGTCTGGCACAGGCCAAAATGTTGATCTGTCCAAACTTGCATATGACCACCTTAGCTGGAAAGGAGCAAGGAGTCTCTGTGTAGAGAGAGGTTTGAGTGTAGGGAAGAATCCTTCCTTGGAACTGTTAGTTAACATGCTTAGAGAACAGGATAAGGCTAGAAGTGCCCCATCTGTAGAAAAAGTAGCTAATGGTTCCCAATCTGATCCAGGGACTCCCCAGGAAAAGATTCAGGAAAGAAACTTCCTAGCCTGCCCATTACTAGACAGTCTAGCATAGTTGGTAATGATGGAGAGCCACACCATACAAATAGTGTTGTCTCACATCATAGCAAAAGCATTTATTCTCACCATACTGGTAGTGATGTTTCTGTTAGCCAAGCTGTTAGGGTGGCTTCTGTAAGGGACAGGTCTCCTTCTGTTCATTCCCATCATACCTCTGTATCTAGGAATGTCCCTCCCACCAACCCTGATGACAGAATGTTAGAGAGGGAACTCAATAAGTTGAGAGTGGAACAAACCAGACTGAAGCTTAAAAAGCAACAGGTGGATTTGGATAGACAGTCTTTTGAACTAGAGAAAGAAAGACAGAAGTTGGGTTTAGATACCCATGGTGGCAGCAGCAGTATTCCCCATAGTCATCCTGCAAAAGAGCATGATTCCAGGAATCTGCATAAGATAGTTCCCCCTTATAAGGAGGGGGATGACATTAACAAGTGGTTTGCTGCACTTGAGAGGGCCTGTGTTGTACAGGATGTCCCTCAAAGGCAGTGGGCTGCTATCCTTTGGCTATCATTTAGTGGAAAAGATAGGGATAGGCTCCTTACTGTAAAAGAAAATGATGCTAATAATTTCCAAGTTCTTAAGAATGCACTCCTGGATGGTTATGGCTTAACCACTGAACAATACAGGATAAAGTTCAGAGAGACCAAAAAGGAGGCTTCACAAGACTGGGTTGATTTCATTGACCATTCAGTGAAGGCCTTGGAGGGGTGGTTACATGGCAGTAAAGTTACTGATTATGACAGCCTCTATAACTTGATCCTGAGAGAGCATATTCTTAATAATTGTGTGTCTGATTTGTTGCACCAGTACTTGGTGGACTCTGATCTGACCTCTCCCCAAGAATTGGGAAAGAAGGCAGACAAATGGGTCAGAACAAGGGTGAACAGAAAAGTTCATACAGGGGGTGACAAAGATGGCAACAAAAAGAAGGATGGTAAGTCTTCTGACAAGGGTGGGGACAAATCTAAAAATGAGTCTTCATCAGGCCCACAAAAACACTCTGGTGGGGGTGGTGGGCCCAAATCCTCTTTTAATCAGAACAAGGAAAAGAAACCATGGTGCTATTTATGTAAAATAAAAGGCCATTGGACAACAGATCCCAGTTGTCCAAAGAAAAGCACCAATGCTCCTACCACTACAACCCCTACTGCTACCCCTAGTGTCCCTACTAATAGCAGTGGCGGTGGGAGCAAACCTACTAATAGCCAATCCAAGGGAGTAGCTGGGCTCACTATTGGTAACTTAGTTGGGGTTGGCCTTGTTAGGGAGGCCACAGAGGCTGTGTTAGTCTCTGAGGGGGCTATTGATTTAGCCACCTTAGTTGCTTGTCCCCTTAATATGGATAAGTACAAGCAACTACCCCTAATAAATGGTGTTGAGGTTCAGGCCTACAGGGACACTGGTGCCAGTGTGACTATGGTCATAGAGAAACTGGTCCACCCTGAACAACACCTACTTGGTCACCAGTAACAAGTAACCGATGCTCACAACAACACACTTAGCCACCCCATGGCTGTTGTTAATCTCAACTGGGGGGGGGTTACTGGTCCAAAGAAAGTTGTGGTAGCTTCAGATTTACCTGTAGACTGTCTATTAGGGAATGATTTGGAGACATCAGCTTGGTCAGATGTGGAGTTGGAGGCCCATGCAGCAATGCTGGGCATCCCAGGGCATATTTTTGCTTTGACAAGGGCTCAGGCCAAAAAGCAAAAAGGACAGGGAAGCTTGGATCCTGGAACAATGGACCAAGTGCTCCCTAAAGCTAGGGCTCGTAGAAGCAAACCACTTCCTACTATCCCTCCCTCTACAGTGGATTCAACTTCTGAGGAAGAAGAATTCCCTCCCTGTGCAGAACCTACACCAGAGGAGCTGGAAGCAGACACTGCTGAGCTTTTGGGTGAAGGGGGGCCTGCCAGAGAGGAGCTGAGTGTGGCACAGCAAACCTGTCCCACATTAGAGGGTCTCAGACAGCAAGCTGTCAAACAGGCTAATGGGGATGTCAGTGACTCTCACAGAGTTTACTGGGAGGGCAACCTCTTGTACACTGAGCATAGGGATCCTAAACCTGGAGCTGCCAGGAGATTAGTGATTCCTCAGGAGTACAGAAAGTTCCTCCTAACCCTGGCACATGACATTCCCCTAGCTGGGCATCTAGGACAAATGAAAACTTGGGACAGGCTTGTTCCCCTGTTTCATTGGCCTAGAATGTCTGAGGACACAAAGGAATTTTGTAAGTCCTGTGAAACCTGTCAAGCCAGTGGCAAGACAGGTGGCACCCCAAAGGCACCCCTTATTCCACTGCCTGTGGTTGGGGTTCCCTTTGAAAGGGTAGGGGTTGACATAGTTGGCCCCCTTGACCCTCCTACTGCTTCAGGCAATAGATTCATCTTGGTGGTAGTGGACCATGCGACAAGATACCCTGAAGCTATTCCTTTAAGGACCACTACAGCAACTGCAGTGGCAAAGGCCCTCCTGGGAATATTTTCCAGGGTGGGCTTCCCAAAGGAAGTGGTATCAGACAGAGGAAGCAATTTCATGTCTGCATACTTAAAGGTCATGTGGAAGGAGTGTGGTGTAACGTACAAGTTCACAACACCCTATCACCCACAAACAAATGGACTGGTTGAGAGATTTAACAAAACTCTCAAAGGCATGATTATGGGTCTCCCTGAAAAACTCCGCAGGAGATGGGATATCCTTTTATCATGCCTCCTTTTTAACTACAGGGAGGTACCCCAGAAAGGAGTGGGCTTTAGCCCCTTTGAACTTCTTTTTGGACACCCTGTTAGGGGTCCACTAACACTTGTAAAGGAGGGTTGGGAACAACCTTTAAAAGCTCCTAAGCAGGATATTGTGGATTATGTACTTGGCCTCAGATCAAGGATGGCTGAGTACATGAAAAAGGCCAGTAAAAACCTTCAGGCCAGCCAAGAGCTCCAGAAGCAATGGCATGATCAGAAGGCTGTTTTGGTTCAGTACCAACCAGGGCAGAAAGTGTGGGTCTTGGAGCCTGTGGCCCCAAGAGCACTCCAAGATAAATGGAGTGGACCCACACAATTGTTGAGAAAAAGGGAGAAGTCACCTATTTAGTTGACTTAGGCACTGCAAGGAGTCCCCTTAGGGTACTCCATGTAAACCGCCTGAAACCCTACTATGACAGGGCTGATCTCACCCTGCTCATGGCAACAGATGAGGGACAGGAAGAAGACAGTGATCCTCTACCTGATCTCTTCTCTTCCACAGAACAAGATGCTCTGGTGGAAGGTGTAGTTTTGGCTGATTGTCTTACTGCTGAGCAGAAAGACAATTGCATAAACCTCCTAGATCAATTCTCTGAACTCTTCTCTACTGTGCCAGGTACCACTTCTTGGTGTGAGCACACTATAGATACTGGAGACAGCTTGCCTGTCAAAAGTAAGATCTATAGGCAGCCTGACCATGTCAGGGACTGCATAAAGCAAGAGGTCCAGAAAATGTTAGAACTAGGAGTGGTTGAGCACTCTGACAGTCCATGGGCTTCTCCTGTGGTACTTGTACCAAAACCCCATTCCAAAGATGGAAAGAAGGAAATGCGGTTTTGTGTAGGCTATAGAGGTCTCAACTTGGTAACCAAAACTGATGCTCACCCTATACCCAGGGCAGATGAGCTCATAGATACACTGGCATCTGCCAAGTATCTAAGCACTTTTGACTTGACTGCAGGGTATTGGCAGATCAAATTGTCAGAAGATGCTAAACCTAAAACAGCATTTTCAACCATTGGAGGACATTACCAGTTTACTGTAATGCCTTTTGGTTTGAAAAATGCACCTGCCACTTTTCAGAGGTTGGTGAACACAGTCCTGCAAGGGCTGGAAGCTTTCAGTGCAGCTTATTTGGACAATAAAGCTGTCTTTAGCTCCAGCTGGGATGATCACCTGGTCCACCTATGGAAAGTTTTGGAGGCCCTGCAAAAGGCAGGCCTCACTATCAAGGCTTCAAAGTGCCTGATAGGGCAGGGTAAGGTGGTTTATCTGGGACACCTTGTTGGTGGGGAACAGATTGCACCACTACAGGGGAAAATCGAAACAATTATTGATTGGGTTCCCCCTACTACACAGACTCAGGTGAGAGCCTTCCTAGGCCTCACTGGGTATTACAGGAGGTTCATTAAGAACTATGGCTCCATAGCAGCCCCTCTTAATGACCTCACTTCCAAAAAGATGCCTAAAAAGGTATTATGGACAGCAAACTGTCAGAAAGCTTTTGAGGAGCTGAAGCAGGCCATGTGCTCTGCACCTGTCCTGAAAAGCCCTTGTTACTCTAAAAAATTCTATGTCCAAACTGATGCATCTGAATTAGGAGTAGGGGCAGTCCTATCACAACTTAATTCTGAGGGCCAGGATCAACCTGTTGCTTTTATTAGTAGGAGGTTGACCCCTAGAGAAAAGCGTTGGTCTGCCATTGAGAGGGAGGCCTTTGCTGTGGTCTGGGCACTGAAGAAGTTGAGGCCATACCTGTTTGGCACTCACTTCATTGTTCAGACAGACCACAAACCTCTACTTTGGCTAAAACAAATGAAAGGTGAAAATCCTAAATTGTTGAGGTGGTCCATATCCCTACAGGGAATGGACTATACAGTGGAACATAGACCTGGGAGTAGCCACTCCAATGCAGATGGACTCTCCAGATATTTCCACTTAGACAATGAAGACTCATCAGGTCATGGCTAGTCTTATTGTCCTTCGTTTGGGGGGGGGGTTGTGTAGGAAAGTACCATCTTGCCTGGCATGTTACCCCCATTTTTCACTGTATATATGTTGTTTTAGTTCTATGTGTCACTGGGACCCTGTTCAACCGGGGCCCCAGTGCTCATAAGTGTGCCTGAATGTGTTACCTGTGTAGTGACTAACTGTCTCACTGAGGCTCTGCTAATCAGAACCTCAGTGGTTATGCTCTCTCATTTCTTTCTAAATTGTCACTAACAGGCTAGTGACTATTTTTACCAATTTACATTGGCTTACTGGAACACCCTTATAATTCCCTAGTATATGGTACTGAGGTACCCAGGGTATTGGGGTTCCAGGAGATCCCTATGGGCTGCAGCATTTCTTTTGCCACCCATAGGGAGCTCTGACAATTCTTACACAGGCCTGCCACTGCAGCCTGAGTGAAATAACGTCCACGTTATTTCACAGCCATTTTACACTGCACTTAAGTAACTTATAAGTCACCTATATGTCTAACCTTTACCTGGTAAAGGTTAGGTGCAAAGTTACTTAGTGTGAGGGCACCCTGGCACTAGCCAAGGTGCCCCCACATTGTCCAGGGCCAATTCCCCGGACTTTGTGAGTGCGGGGACACCATTACACGCGTGCACTACATATAGGTCACTACCTATATGTAGCTTCACAATGGTAACTCCGAATATGGCCATGTAACATGTCTATGATCATGGAATTGCCCCCTCTATACCATCCTGGCATAGTTGGCACAATCCCATGATCCCAGTGGTCTGTAACACAGACCCTGGTACTGCCAAACTGCCCTTCCTGGGGTTTCACTGCAGCTGCTGCTGCTGCCAACCCCTCAGACAGGCATCTGCCCTCCTGGGGTCCAGCCAGGCCTGGCCCAGGATGGCAGAACAAAGGACTTCCTCTGAGAGAGGGTGTTACACCCTCTCCCTTTGGAAAATGGTGTGAAGGCAGGGGAGGAGTAGCCTCCCCCAGCCTCTGGAAATGCTTTCTTGGGCACAGATGTGCCCAATTCTGCATAAGCCAGTCTACACCGGTTCAGGGGACCCCTTAGCCCTGCTCTGGCGCGAAACTGGACAAAGGAAAGGGGAGTGACCACTCCCCTGACCTGCACCTCCCCTGGGAGGTGTCCAGAGCTCCTCCAGTGTGCTCCAGACCTCTGCCATCTTGGAAACAGAGGTGCTGCTGGCACACTGGACTGCTCTGAGTGGCCAGTGCCACCAGGTGATGTCAGAGACTCCTTCTGATAGGCTCCTTCAGGTGTTAGTAGCCTATCCTCTCTCCTAGGTAGCCAAACCCTCTTTTCTGGCTATTTAGGGTCTCTGTCTCTGGGAAACTTTAGATAACGAATGCAAGAGCTCATCCGAGTTCCTCTGCATCTCTCTCTTCACCTTCTGCCAAGGAATCGACTGCTGACCGCGCTGGAAGCCTGCAAACCTGCAACATAGTAGCAAAGACGACTACTGCAACTCTGTAACGCTGATCCTGCCGCCTTCTCGACTGTTTTCCTGGTGGTGCATGCTGTGGGGGTAGTCTGCCTCCTCTCTGCACTAGAAGCTCCGAAGAAATCTCCCGTGGGTCGACGGAATCTTCCCCCTGCAACCGCAGGCACCAAAAAGCTGCATTACCGGTCCCTTGGGTCTCCTCTCAGCACGACGAGCGAGGTCCCTCGAATCCAGCAACTCTGTCCAAGTGATCCCCACAGTCCAGTGACTCTTCAGTCCAAGTTTGGTGGAGGTAAGTCCTTGCCTCACCTCGCTAGACTGCATTGCTGGGAACCGCGACTTTTGCAGCTACTCCGGCCCCTGTGCACTTCCGGCGGAAATCCTTTGTGCACAGCCAAGCCTGGGTCCACGGCACTCTAACCTGCATTGCACGACTTTCTAAGTTGGTCTCCGGCGACGTGGGACTCCTTTGTGCGACTTCGGGTGAGCACCGTTTCACGCATCCTCGTAGTGCCTGTTTCTGGCACTTCTCTGGGTGCTACCTGCTGCTGAGAGGGCTCCTTGTCTTGCTCGACGTCCCCTCTCTCTCCTGGTCCAATTTGCGACCTCCTGGTCCCTCCTGGGCCACAGCAGCGTCCAAAAACGCTAACCGGACGATTTGCAGCTAGCAAGGCTTGTTGGCGTTCTTTCGGCGGGAAAACACTTCTGCACGACTCTACATGGCGAGAGGGATCCGTCCTCCAAAGGGGAAGTCTCTAGCCCTTTGCGTTCCTGCAGAAACCGCAGCTTCTTCTGTCCAGTAGAAGCTTCTTTGCACCCGCAGCTGGCATTTCCTGGGCATCTGCCCATCTCCGACTTGCTTGTGACTTTTGGACTTGGTCCCCTTGTTCCACAGGTACCCCAGATTGGAAATCCAGCGTTGTTGCATTGTTGGTTTGTGTCTTTCCTGCATTATTCCTCTAACACGACTTCTTTGTCTTTAGGGGAACTTTAGTGCACTTTGCACTCACTTTTCAGGGTCTTGGGGAGGGTTATTTTTCTAACTCTCACTATTTTCTAATAGTCCCAGCGACCCTCTACAAGGTCACATAGGTTTGGGGTCCATTCGTGGTTCGCATTCCACTTTTGGAGTATATGGTTTGTGTTGCCCCTATCCCTATGTTTCCCCATTGCATCCTATTGTAACTATACATTGTTTGCACTGTTTTCTAAGACTATACTGCATATTTTTGGTATTGTGTACATATATCTTGTGTATATTTCCTATCCTCTCACTGAGGGTACACTCTAAGATACTTTGGCATATTGTCATAAAAATAAAGTACCTTTATTTTTAGTATAACTGTGTATTGTGTTTTCTTATGATATTGTGCATATGACACTAAGTGGTACTGTAGTAGCTTCACACGTCTCCTAGTTCAGCCTAAGCTGCTCTGCTAAGCTACCATTATCTATCAGCCTAAGCTGCTAGACACCCTATACACTAATAAGGGATAAATGGGCCTGGTGCAAGGTGCAAGTACCCCTTGGTACTCACTGCAAGCCAGTCCAGCCTCCTACATTGGTTGTGCAGTGGTGGGATAAGTGCTTTGAGACTACTTACCACTCTTGTCATTGTACTTTTCATAAGAGAAAAATATACAAAACAAGTTCAGTGTGTGTACACATAGCTAAAAAGTTTTGCATTTCCTCTTTTCACTCTTTTCTAAAGTGCTGAAAAGTACTTCTAAACTTTCAAAAAGTTCTAAAAAGTTTTAAAAGTTTTTTTTCTATGTCTTTCTAAAAGCTCTGACAAACTTTTTATCTTTTACTATCACTTTAACTCTCTCTAAAAATGTCTGGCACAGGCCAAAATGTTGATCTGTCCAAACTTGCATATGACCACCTTAGCTGGAAAGGAGCAAGGAGTCTCTGTGTAGAGAGAGGTTTGAGTGTAGGGAAGAATCCTTCCTTGGAACTGTTAGTTAACATGCTTAGAGAACAGGATAAGGCTAGAAGTGCCCAATCTGTAGAAAAAGTAGCTAATGGTTCCCAATCTGATCCAGGGACTCCCCCAGGAAAAGATTCAGGAAAGAAACTTCCTAGCCTGCCCATTACTAGACAGTCTAGCATAGTTGGTAATGATGGAGAGCCACACCATACAAATAGTGTTGTCTCACATCATAGCAAAAGCATTTATTCTCACCATACTGGTAGTGATGTTTCTGTTAGCCAAGCTGTTAGGGTGGCTTCTGTAAGGGACAGGTCTCCTTCTGTTCATTCCCATCATACCTCTGTATCTAGGAATGTCCCTCCCACCAACCCTGATGACAGAATGTTAGAGAGGGAACTCCTTGAGTTGAGGGTGGAACAAACCAGACTGAAGCTTAAAAAGCAACAGCTGGATTTGGATAGACAGTCTTTTGAACTAGAGAATGAAAGACAGAAGTTGGGTTTAGAAACCCATGGTGGCAGCAGCAGTATTCCCCATAGTCATCCTGCAAAAGAGCATGATTCCAGGAATCTGCACAAGATAGTTCCCCCTTATAAGGAGGGGGATGACATTAACAAGTGGTTTGCTGCACTTGAGAGGGCCTGTGTTGTACAGGATGTCCCTCAAAGGCAGTGGGCTGCTATCCTATGGCTATCATTTAGTGGAAAAGGTAGGGATAGGCTCCTTACTGTGAAAGAAAATGATGCTAATAATTTCCAAGTTCTTAAGAATGCACTCCTGGATGGTTATGGCTTAACCACTGAACAATACAGGATAAAGTTCAGAGAGACCAAAAAGGAGTCTTCACAAGACTGGGTTGATTTCATTGACCATTCAGTGAAGGCCTTGGAGGGGTGGTTACATGGCAGTAAAGTTACTGATTATGACAGCCTGTATAACTTAATCCTGAGAGAGCATATTCTTAATAATTGTGTGTCTGATTTGTTGCACCAGTACTTGGTGGACTCTGATCTGACCTCTCCCCAAGAATTGGGAAAGAAGGCAGACAAATGGGTCAGAACAAGGGTGAACAGAAAAGTTCATACAGGGGGTGACAAAGATGGCAACAAAAAGAAGGATGGTAAGTCTTCTGACAAGGGTGGGGACAAATCTAAAAATGAGTCTTCATCAGGCCCACAAAAACACTCTGGTGGGGGTGGTGGGCCCAAATCCTCTTTTAATCAGAACAAGGAAAAGAAACCATGGTGGTATTTATGTAAAATAAAAGGCCATTGGACAACACATCCCAGTTGTCCAAAGAAAAGCACCAATGCTCCTACCACTACAACCCCTACTGCTACCCCTAGTGTCCCTACTAATAGCAGTGGTGGTGGGAGCAAACCTACTAATAGCCAATCCAAGGGAGTAGCTGGGCTCACTATTGGTAACTTAGTTGGGGTTGGCCTTGTTAGGGAGGCCACAGAGGCTGTGTTAGTCTCTGAGGGGGCTATTGATTTAGCCACCTTAGTTGCTTGTCCCCTTAATATGGATAAGTACAAGCAACTACCCCTAATAAATGGTGTTGAGGTTCAGGCCTACAGGGACACTGGTGCCAGTGTGACTATGGTCATAGAGAAACTGGTCCACCCTGAACAACACCTACTTGGTCACCAGTACCAAGTAACCGATGCTCACAACAACACACTTAGCCACCCCATGGCTGTTGTTAATCTCAACTGGGGGGGGATTACTGGTCCAAAGAAAGTTGTGGTAGCCACAGATTTACCTGTAGACTGTCTACTAGGAAATGATTTGGAGACATCAGCTTGGTCAGATGTGGAGTTGGAGGCCCATGCAGCAATGCTGGGCATCCCAGGGCATATTTTTGCTTTGACAAGGGCTCAGGCCAAAAAGCAAAAAGGACAGGGAAGCTTGGATCCTGGAACAATGGACCAAGTGCTCCCTAAAGCTAGGGCTCGTAGAAGCAAACCACTTCCTACTATCCCTCCCTCTACAGTGGATTCAACTTCTGAGGAAGAAGAATTCCCTCCCTGTGCAGAACCTACACCAGAGGAGCTGGAAGCAGACACTGCTGAGCTTTTGGGTGAAGGGGGGCCTGCCAGAGAGGAGCTGAGTGTGGCACAGCAAACCTGTCCCACATTAGAGGGTCTCAGACAGCAAGCTGTCAAACAGGCTAATGGGGATGTCAGTGACTCTCACAGAGTTTACTGGGAGGACAACCTCTTGTACACTGAGCATAGGGATCCTAAACCTGGAGCTGCCAGGAGATTAGTGATTCCTCAGGAGTACAGAAAGTTCCTCCTAACCCTGGCACATGACATTCCCCTAGCTGGGCATCTAGGACAAATGAAAACTTGGGACAGGCTTGTTCCCCTGTTTCATTGGCCTAGAATGTCTGAGGACACAAAGGAATTTTGTAAGTCCTGTGAAACCTGTCAAGCCAGTGGCAAGACAGGTGGCACCCCAAAGGCACCCCTTATTCCACTGCCTGTGGTTGGGGTTCCCTTTGAAAGGGTAGGGGTTGACATAGTTGGCCCCCTTGACCCTCCTACTGCTTCAGGAAATAGATTCATCTTGGTGGTAGTGGACCATGCCACAAGATACCCTGAAGCTATTCCTTTAAGGACCACTACAGCAACTGCAGTGGCAAAGGCCCTCCTGGGAATATTTTCCAGGGTGGGCTTCCCAAAGGAAGTGGTATCAGACAGAGGAAGCAATTTCATGTCTGCATACTTAAAGGCCATGTGGAAGGAGTGTGGTGTAACGTACAAGTTCACAACACCCTATCACCCACAAACAAATGGACTGGTTGAGAGATTTAACAAAACTCTCAAAGGCATGATTATGGGTCTCCCTGAAAAACTCCGCAGGAGATGGGATATCCTTTTATCATGCCTCCTTTTTGCCTACAGGGAGGTACCCCAGAAAGGAGTCGGCTTTAGCCCCTTTGAACTTCTTTTTGGACACCCTGTTAGGGGTCCACTAACACTTGTAAAGGAGGGTTGGGAACAACCTTTAAAAGCTCCTAAGCAGGATATTGTGGATTATGTACTTGGCCTCAGATCAAGGATGGCTGAGTACATGAAAAAGGCCAGTAAAAACCTTCAGGCCAGCCAAGAGCTCCAGAAGCAATGGCATGATCAGAAGGCTGTTTTGGTTCAGTACCAACCAGGGCAGAAAGTGTGGGTCTTGGAGCCTGTGGCCCCAAGAGCCTTCCAAGATAAATGGAGTGGACCCCACACAATTGTTGAGAAAAAGGGAGAAGTCACCTATTTAGTTGACTTAGGCACTGCAAGGAGTCCCCTTAGGGTACTCCATGTAAACCGCCTGAAACCCTACTATGACAGGGCTGATCTCACCCTGCTCATGTCAACAGATGAGGGACAGGAAGAAGACAGTGATCCTCTACCTGATCTCTTCTCTTCCACAGAACAAGATGCTCTGGTGGAAGGTGTAGTTTTGGCTGATTGTCTTACTGCTGAGCAGAAAGACAATTGCATAAACCTCCTAGATCAATTCTCTGAACTCTTCTCTACTGTGCCAGGTACCACTTCTTGGTGTGAGCACACTATAGATACTGGAGACAGCTTGCCTGTCAAAAGTAAGATCTATAGGCAGCCTGACCATGTCAGGGACTGCATAAAGCAAGAGGTCCAGAAAATGTTAGAACTAGGAGTGGTTGAGCACTCTGACAGTCATGGGCTTCTCCTGTGGTACTTGTACCAAAACCCCATTCCAAAGATGGAAAGAAGGAAATGCGGTTTTGTGTAGACTATAGAGGTCTCAACTTGGTAACCAAAACTGATGCTCACGGTATACCCAGGGCAGATGAGCTCATAGATACACTGGCATCTGCCAAGTATCTAAGCACTTTTGACTTGACTGCAGGGTATTGGCAGATCAAATTGTCAGAAGATGCTAAACCTAAAACAGCATTTTCAACCATTGGAGGACATTACCAGTTTACTGTAATGCCTTTTGGTTTGAAAAATGCACCTGCCACTTTTCAGAGGTTGGTGAACACAGTCCTGCAAGGGCTGGAAGCTTTCAGTGCAGCATATTTGGACAATATAGCTGTCTTTAGCTCCAGCTGGGATGATCACCTGGTCCACCTATGGAAAGTTTTGGAGGCCCTGCAAAAGGCAGGCCTCACTATCAAGGCTTCAAAGTGCCTGATAGGGCAGGGTAAGGTGGTTTATCAGGGACACCTTGTTGGTGGGGAACAGATTGCACCACTACAGGGGAAAATCGAAACAATTATTGATTGGGTTCCCCCTACTACACAGACTCAGGTGAGAGCCTTCCTAGGCCTCACTGGGTATTACAGGAGGTTCATTAAGAACTATGGCTCCATAGCAGCCCCTCTTAATGACCTCACTTCCAAAAAGATGCCTAAAAAGGTATTATGGACAGCAAACTGTCAGAAAGCTTTTGAGGAGCTGAAGCAGGCCATGTGCTCTGCACCTGTCCTGAAAAGCCCTTGTTACTCTAAAAAATTCTATGTCCAAACTGATGCATCTGAATTAGGAGTAGGGGCAGTCCTATCACAACTTAATTCTGAGGGCCAGGATCAACCTGTTGCTTTTATTAGTAGGAGGTTGACCCCTAGAGAAAAGCGTTGGTCTGCCATTGAGAGGGAGGCCTTTGCTGTGGTCTGGGCACTGAAGAAGTTGAGGCCATACCTGTTTGGCACTCACTTCATTGTTCAGACAGACCACAAACCTCTACTTTGGCTAAAACAAATGAAAGGTGAAAATCCTAAATTGTTGAGGTGGTCCATATCCCTACAGGGAATGGACTATACAGTGGAACATAGACCTGGGAGTAGCCACTCCAATGCAGATGGACTCTCCAGATATTTCCACTTAGACAATGAAGACTCATCAGGTCATGGCTAGTCTTATTGTCCTTCGTTTGGGGGGGGGGGTTGTGTAGGAAAGTACCATCTTGCCTGGCATGTTACCCCCATTTTTCACTGTATATATGTTGTTTTAGTTCTATGTGTCACTGGGACCCTGTTCACCAGGGCCCCAGTGCTCATAAGTGTGCCTGAATGTGTTACCTGTGTAGTGACTAACTGTCTCACTGAGGCTCTGCTAATCAGAACCTCAGTGGTTATGCTCTCTCATTTCTTTCCAAATTGTCACTAACAGGCTAGTGACTATTTTTACCAATTTACATTGGCTTACTGGAACACCCTTATAATTCCCTAGTATATGGTACTGAGGTACCCAGAGTATTGGGGTTCCAGGAGATCCCTATGGGCTGCAGCATTTCTTTTCAATTCAATTAATTCATCTTTATTTCGGCCAATTTGGCCATAAAAGATGTACACAAAAAACACACATATAAACATGTAAAACCATCAAGGAAGAGTAAACAGGAAACACATCAGATAAAAGACCATACAATTAAAATAAAAACTTAAAGTTAGATAGGAGCCTGCAACTTTAAAATACGGGTACGAATATGCCAGACATTGGTAAGGAATTTGGCTAGTGCAAACACAATTGGACCTGAAACATCAGTTTTTAAAATTCTGTACACCGGGAGGTACTCCCTAAAACCAAGGTTTCTAATAAGTGGTAGGAGCCAATATTTCCTGGCGGCCTTGTAAGTTGGACAAAACAAGACCACATGCAGATCGCTTTCCTCTGCTCCCACACATGTCGGACATAGCTTGGTAGATGGCAGTGTTGACCAGGAGCAGGTGTAAGATCGCAGAGGCAATGTGCCATATCTCCATTGGAGAAATAGCTTCCTGGCCAGCACAGGAGACATAGCATCCAAAACCCTCTCCAGGCGGTATGAGTCCTTGCTTTGCGCGAATACAGATGTTAATGACCCCTCATTCTTGCAGTCTAGGGCCATAGCTAATTTCTGCTCGTGGTAAGCACTGACCAAAGCTCTTCGTGGGATCCTTAGTGAGGCGTTAGCTGGATCCGACCACAGGTCAGGGAGGCCCAATCCCATACAGGACTTTTTTATATATTTTATCCACGGGATCTGTAGAGCTTTAGGGTGGGTTAAAAACTCCCTCAGTTCCGCCCTATAAGAAGAGAGTTCTTCGGTGCTCCATAGCCTTCGCCAGAAGACTATGGGTCTGAGACCTAATTCATCTGCTATTGGTCTCAGACCCAGATCCATCCTCAGGGGGAGGAGCGGAGTACTGGACGGGAGTGCTACTATCTCTCTAATGAAGTTGTTCTCAGTTATAGACAAACTGCAGGAAGCTGTATGACCCCACAGTTCCGCCCCGTACATCAGAGCTCCTCTAGCCTGTGCCTTGTATATCTGGATAAGCGGCCCCAGCGGTCGATATGTGGAGCTTCTCATCAACCGAGCAATGCCGCCAGTGGTCTGCACTAATTTAAGATTAACCCTAGTCTGGTGAGTTCCCCAGGACATGGTTTCATTCAACGTTACACCTAGATATTCAAAGGTGGAGACTCTCTAAACGTGAAGCTCCCAGTAAGGGGTTCGGGCGTGATCTTGGGGTTGGGTTCATAACCATAAACTTGGTTTTGTTAGCATTGATTTCTAACCCCCTATCTGTGCAAAAAGCCACAAGAGAATCAAGGATCCTCTGTATCCCCATGGGGGTTTTGGACAGCAGCAGGGTGTCATCTGCAAACATGATTGCAGGCACCCTGCTGCCATTCAATTTTGGGGCATCAGTGTATTCAGTTCCATTGAGATGGGCGATTACCCCGTTGACGAAGAGGCAGAACAGGGTCGGTGCCAATACACAGCCCTGTCTAACCCCCCTGTCAACGGGGAATCTGTCCGTTAATTCCCCGTGTTTCCCGCACCTGACCCGGGCATAGTTATTATGGTGCAATCTCTTTAAAATTATCAGGATGTCTGGGGGGACCCCCATCTCAGCCAGAACACTCCAGAGTTTCCCTCTGGGCACGAGATCGAACGCAGCCCTCAGGTCCACAAATATAGTGTATAAACTACCCCCTTCCAATATTGCTGCCCTCCAATAGATAACGTTCAGACGAAAAACCTGGTCCACTGTAGAAACTCCCTTTCTAAATCCCGCCTGATACGGACTGAGGGCACCCGTTTCTTCCACCCAGTCCTGAAGCCGATTCAGCAGTATCCTGCCAAACAGCTTCTGTGACACGTCAATTAGACTGATTGGTCTGTAGTTGGCAGGGAGCAGGGGCGAGCCCTTTTTAAATATAGGAACCACCTCTGCCCCCAGCCAAGTACTCGGAATTTCCATGCCACACAAAACTCCATTAAACACTGCAGCCAGATAGGGGGCCCAAACACCGGGCTCCTGCTTGAACAGGTCCCCGGGCAGGCCGTCCAATCCTGGCGCCTTTCCAGCTTTAAGTCCCATTAATGCTACCTTCACCTCCCCCACTGTTATCAAATCCCCGCCATACTCTACCAGTCCAGTACCGCAATCAATCTTAGTTTCTCCCTGCTCGGAACTGTAGAGAGACTGGAAGTGTGCCTGCCACACCCCTGCTGCAATATTTGGTTCTATTGCCGAATGGAGGTTCCCCGACCCCCCGTTTACTACTCTCCAAAACATTCGGTGGTCTCTTGTTGCGAGGGAAGAGGTAAGCTCCTCCCACTGGTTCTCCTCCCATTCGGTTTTAGCATGGATGACCAGTTTTTTATAAGCCCGTCTACTTTCTCGCAGCTTCTCTCTATCTGTTCCCTCCTTGATGCATCTGAGGAGTTCTCCCTTTGCCTTCCTGCAGACTGCATTGTACCATAAGGAGTTATGTTGTTGGATCCTCTTCTGATTCTGGACCCTGGTAAAAAGCTCAGAGGCCGCTCCCTTTATAAGGTCCTCATGAGCCTGATATAATTTCTCATGGTGGACTATATTGCCCACATTGTTGGCTAGCTCTCCCACTTTTTCCAAAATGGGGATTAAACCTGCGTAGAGCTTCGAAAGTTTCACTTGGCTCATAGCTAGTTTATCCCACCTGATTCTTCTCCTGTTATTGTCTAATAGTAGTTCAGGTTTGGACTTTCCCATGGTTGTTATGGAGGCCTTTGGCCCAGGATGGCTAAGATCGAGTTCAAGGGTGTTATGGTCACTATCCAGTCTCTCCACCACCCTAAAGTCCAGGATAGAAGACCAGTTCACTATCTGTACAAGAGCATAGTCCAAGCGGGACTCTCTTCCCACTCTGTTGTACGTGGTTTTGCTTGGTACATCAGACTTAATACGTCCATTGCAGGCTCTAATTCCATGCTTTAGGGTGAGAGCAGTAATCTGCAAGGCCACAGGTGTCCATGCCTTTGGGGAAGGTGCTACAACAGAGGGTACTGACCACCTGAACTCTTCTTCCATGGGAAATCCCTCTACGAGACCGACCAACGGCTCGAAATGGGAATTTAAATCCCCTCCCACTATGTAAGGGATATCTCTTGGCATTTCCGCTAAATATACTGAAAGCTCCTCTATAGTGGGGGATTCACGCGAAGCTCCCACTGGCCTGGAGTAAATATTTATCAGGGCAAGTTTCGCTAGGTTCGGCCAGGCTAATAAAACCACTAGGATATCATCTGATGGCACCGGTAGGCGTGAAGCCTGACATCCTAAGTGGGAAGCCACCCAAGTTGTGAGTCCACCAGAGGGGCGGCCCTTACCCTCCCACCTAGCCGAGATGGAAAATGACTCGTAACCTTGATGGTTATAGTCTTCCCTTGCCCAAGTCTCTTGGAACATGCAAACATCCCCGGACTCAATGTAAGTTATCCAATCTTGGGTGCCCAGTTTGCTGGCTAAACCAGCCACATTCCACCAAATTAGTCTCATGTGCGCTGGAGAAGCCACAGAACAGATTGCGGGGATGGAGTGGGGGGAAGAGCCAGTACCAAAGCCAGAAACTACACCAATTACTCTAACAGGGTCATTTTCAGAAGTGGATTCAGCCAGATCAGGCAGTTTACTGGGACCATTATCCAAGGTCACAGGATTTAAGTTCGGGTTTGGGGGCAGTCAGTCCACACCATCCAGACCATTCAGACAGTTAAAACGATTGTGGTCCAAAAAGCATTTCTTTTGCCACCCATAGGGAGCTCTGACAATTCTTACAAAGGCCTGCCACTGCAGCCTGAGTGAAATAACGTCCACGTTATTTCACAGCCATTTTACACTGCACTTAAGTAACTTATAAGTCACCTATATGTCTAACCTTTACCTGGTAAAGGTTAGGTGCAAAGTTACTTAGTGTGAGGGCACCCTGGCACTAGCCAAGGTGCCCCCACATTGTCCAGGGCCAATTCCCCGGACTTTGTGAGTGCGGGGACACCATTACACGCGTACACTACATATAGGTCACTACCTATATGTAGCTTCACAATGGTAACTCCGTATATGGCCATGTAACATGTCTATGATCATGGAATTGCCCCCTCTATACCATCCTGGCATAGTTGGCACAATCCCATGATCCCAGTGGTCTGTAGCACAGACCCTGGTACTGCCAAACTGCCCTTCCTGGGGTTTCACTGCAGCTGCTGCTGCTGCCAACCCCTCAGACAGGCATCTGCCCTCCTGGGGTCCAGCCAGGCCTGGCCCAGGATGGCAGAACAAAGGACTTCCTCTGAGAGAGGGTGTTACACCCTCTCCCTTTGGAAAATGGTGTGAAGGCAGGGGAGGAGTAGCCTCCCCCAGCCTCTTGAAATGCTTTCTTGGGCACAGATGTGCCCAATTCTGCATAAGCCAGTCTACACCGGTTCAGGGGACCCCTTAGCCCTGCTCTGGCGCGAAACTGGACAAAGGAAAGGGGAGTGACCACTCCCCTGACCTGCACCTCCCCTGGGAGGTGTCCAGAGCTCCTCCAGTGTGCTCCAGACCTCTGCCATCTTGGAAACAGAGGTGCTGCTGGCACACTGGACTGCTGTGAGTGGCCAGTGCCACCAGGTGACGTCAGAGACTCCTTCTGATAGGCTCCTTCAGGTGTTAGTAGCCTATCCTCTCTCCTAGGTAGCCAAACCCTCTTTTCTGGCTATTTAGGGTCTCTGTCTCTGGGGAAACTTTAGATAACGAATGCAAGAGCTCATCCGAGTTCCTCTGCATCTCTCTCCTCACCTTCTGCCAAGGAATCGACTGCTGACCGCGCTGGAAGCCTGCAAACCTGCAACATAGTAGCAAAGATGACTACTGCAACTCTGTAACGCTGATCCTGCCGCCTTCTCGACTGTTTTCCTGGTGGTGCATGCTGTGGGGGTAGTCTGCCTCCTCTCTGCACTAGAAGCTCCGAAGAAATCTCCCGTGGGTCGACGGAATCTTCCCCCTGCAACCACAGGCACCAAAAAGCTGCATTACCGGTCCCTTGGGTCTCCTCTCAGCACGACGAGCGAGGTCCCTCGAATCCAGCAACTCTGTCCAAGTGATCCCCACAGTCCAGTGACTCTTCAGTCCAAGTTTGGTGGAGGTAAGTCCTTGCCTCACCTCGCTAGACTGCAGCGCTGGGAACCACGACTTTTGCAGCTACTCCGGCCCCTGTGCACTTCCGGCGGAAATCCTTTGTGCACAGCCAAGCCTGGGTCCACGGCACTCTAACCTGCATTGCACGACTTTCTAAGTTGGTCTCCGGCGACGTGGGACTCCTTTGTGCGACTTCGGGTGAGCACAGTTTCACGCATCCTCGTAGTGCCTGTTTCTGGCACTTCTCCGGGTGCTACCTGCTGCTGAGAGGGCTCCTTGTCTTGCTCGACGTCCCCTCTCTCTCCTGGTCCAATTTGCGACCTCCTGGTCCCTCCTGGGCCACAGCAGCGTCCAAAAACGCTAACCGCACGATTTGCAGCTAGCAAGGCTTGTTGACGTTCTTTCGGCGGGAAAACACTTCTGCACGACTCTACAAGGCGAGAGGGATCCGTCCTCCAAAGGGGAAGTCTCTAGCCCTTTGCGTTCCTGCAGAAACCGCAGCTTCTTCTGTCCAGTAGAAGCTTCTTTGCACCCGCAGCTGGCATTTCCTGGGCATCTGCCCATCTCCGACTTGCTTGTGACTTTTGGACTTGGTCCCCTTGTTCCACAGGTACCCCAGATTGGAAATCCAGCGTTGTTGCATTGTTGGTTTGTGTCTTTCCTGCATTATTCCTCTAACACGACTTCTTTGTCTTTAGGGGAACTTTAGTGCACTTTGCACTCACTTTTCAGGGTCTTGGGGAGGGTTATTTTTCTAACTCTCACTATTTTCTAATAGTCCCAGCGACCCTCTACAAGGTCACATAGGTTTGGGGTCCATTCGTGGTTCGCATTCCACTTTTGGAGTATATGGTTTGTGTTGCTCCTATCCCTATGTTTCCCCATTGCATCCTATTGTAACTATACATTGTTTGCACTGTTTTCTAAGACTATACTGCATATTTTTGGTATTGTGTACATATATCTTGTGTATATTTCCTATCCTCTCACTGAGGGTACACTCTAAGATACTTTGGCATATTGTCATAAAAATAAAGTACCTTTATTTTTAGTATAACTGTGTATTGTGTTTTCTTATGATATTGTGCATATGACACTAAGTGGTACTGTAGTAGCTTCACACGTCTCCTAGTTCAGCCTAAGCTGCTCTGCTAAGCTACCATTATCTATCAGCCTAAGCTGCTAGACACCCTATACACTAATAAGGGATAACTGGGCCTGGTGCAAGGTGCAAGTACCCCTTGGTACTCACTACAAGCCAGTCCAGCCTCCTACAACAAGTTTACTACCAGTGGTGTGTGTCAGCAGGAAAGGGGTTCCAGTAGTCAACTAAACCAAGAATTTGATAGCCTACTTCTACAGTTATAGAATGATGGCAAGTCATACCCTTTTTACACAATCCGGCTCCCTTGACATTTCCTCGTCATTACCCAACAAAGCTATATGCAACAAGAACATACATAAGGAAAATAACCAACAAATATATCAATAGCATTATTTCAAAAGTTGTACTAAAAGAAATAAAAATGACCTTTAGAACTTATGTATACACAAGTGTGTGCCTGTATGTGTATATATATATATATATATATATATATATATATATATATATATATATATATATATATATATATATATATATTCACTTACAAAAAAGTTTCAGGGACGTTATAGTTAGGCTCACAATCTAAACGTGCAAAACCACAGAAATTAACCAGTTATAATTAGAGTTACCTCAAGTAACTTGAACTTGTGCCCTAAGATAACTATAACTCAGCCCTTGTCATGCACAGTTTTTTCATCAAAACATTTACTGCAAATATCACATTGATATTATCAATGATGTTATCAAAGATGTCATGAGTTCCGTAATTTGTGGATTAATTAGCAGTGTATGGGGAGAGGGCAAGGGGGGGCCCAGAGCTAAGCGGTCTTTCTTGCTGAAGTGTTGGCAGCCCACCAGATCTCAGCACTAGATCGGGAGGGGTCGCGAATCATTCATGTCCCTAGATATACAAATTTGGATTTACTAAATTTCTCAAAAACTAGTGAACAGATTTACACCTAATAACAAAAAAGGGCTCTTTCTGGACCAAAAGCTACCTATCTGCCAAATTTGGTTTAATTCCATCCAGTGGTTTTTGGCGCTATCGATGTCCAATTTTTCCAATGGGAATTAACATAAAAAACGTTCTAAATTTCACCCCGCCTTTATCTCGGCCCCCGCTTGACGGATCACCCTGAAACTTTCCAGACAGCAGCTCATGTGACTGTTTAATTCTTTGGGAAAATGTGGTGGAGATTCATCAAGCAGCACCAAAGATACAGACAAGAAAAAAACAGATTTTTCTATAGAAACTAGGTCCCAACTATAACTACCTATTGGCGACCGCCACTAGGTAAGATAATATATATATATTTTATTTATTTTTCTTCCAAAAACAAAACGCAGCACTCCAAAAGACTTAGGGGGTCATTACAACCCTGGCAGATGGCGGAGAACCGGCGGTAAGACCGCCAACAGGCTGGCGGTCTTACCTTGGTGAATTATGACCATGGCGGTTACCGCCATGGTCATCCGCCGGTTCTCCGTCCCGCCCGAAAGGGCGGAAATGACCGCCGGGCTGGAGACCTGGGTCTCCAGCTCCGCGGCCGTCAGTATACCGCTGGTGGTATTTGGACCCGGCTTACCGCCGTGGATTTCCAGCGGTTTGAACCGCCATGAAATCCATGGCGGTAAGCACTATCAGTGGCAGGGAATTCCTTCCCTGGCACTGATAGGGGTCTCCCCCGACTCCCTCCCCTACACCCCCCACCACCCCTGCCACCCCCCAAAGGTGGCAGGGCCCCCCTCCCCACCCCGACCCCCAACATAACATTACTCACACACACCCGACACGCATGCAGGCACCACCAACACACACACGCACACACCCCGACATACATGCCCACAGCCACACACATAGTCAGGCACGCACACCCACATTCAAACATACACGCACACATCCATCCAGACATACCCACAGCCATACATGCACTCATTCCCATACACACAACACTCCCGCAAGCATACACGCACTCACACACCCCCTCTACATACACACATGAACACCCCCATGCACCCACACAACACCCCCCACCCCCCTCCCCTAACGGACGATCGACTTACCTTGTCCGTCGATCCTCCGGGAGGGGACGGGAGCCATGGGGGCAGCTCCGCCGACACCTCCACGCCAACAGAACATGGCCACGGCGAATCACAGGACGTGATTCGCTGGGCGGTGTTCTGTTGGCGTGGCGGTGGAGGTGGAGCAACCTCCACTTCCCCGCCGCCCGCAAGTATGGCTGTTGGCGGCTCTCCGTCGGAATAACGACGAAGAGCAGCCAACAGTCATAATACGCCGAGCGGCAAACCGCCTGCACAGGCGGTCTTCCGCAGGGCGGTCTTGCAAAAAGACCGCCGAGTTCGTAATGACCCCCTTAGTCTAATTCTTTAATGTGTTCCAAAACAACCCATCATCACCACCAACACGTTTCGACTATCGCAGTCTTGATCACCGTGATTTTGTTTGGAAAATGTCCATCCCTGACGCAAGCACCAGCTGTGGAGCGCGCTGTGAGAGGAATGTCTTGTTTGAAGAATATATATATATATATATATATACACACACACACACACATTACAAAGGAACTACTGAGAACTCATATGTACAATGCATATTTGCAAACATGTTTGTGTTTGAAACTTCTAAACCACTTGAACTTTCACACCTTGCAACAGAAAAGCGCTGTGATAGTCCACTATTGGGAGAGTGGACACATTACAAATTTGCAACAACAGAAACAAAAATAAAATAAAACGAACTACATTAACAGTGTCTATGCACCCCACAGAAAACATTGAAGGGGATTCAGACTCCACTCCAGGCTTGTTTAATGTTTGCATGATTTCCATTGATCGACAGTTTTGTTAGAGTACTGTGGTATAAGTGTTTAACAAACACCTTATTGTATCTATACAAAGCAGTCGAGTTGACCAATAAAGAGTGGTGGTCCTGCAAAGAGGCAGTCATGATATAGGAGACGTCCATAGAACTAGTCTGCTGTTGTGGGTGAGTGTTACATTCAGGTTTTTTTAGGTCCTTATTTTCAGTACAATCCTTAAAGTGAGTAGGTACCATGGCTCATAGTTTTCTAGAAATATTAAGGGCGTTTGTTGAAAAAAAAAGATTTTTCTCCAGAAAATTGGTTATTTTGATTAAGATATTTCAAGGCACTATATATGTGTTACCTTGGATTCTGTCAGCTGATTTCTTGCTGTGGAGCCCTGAGGCATAGGCTAGTCAGGACTGTTGAGTGAATTTTGAAAATGAAGAATCTCTTACAAGGCCAAATGAGATCAGAGTCAGTAAAGGGGAGTGAGGTATGTCCTTTTTCAACAAAAATGTGTGTGTGTTTTTTTTTTAATAAATAGTGATCAGGCAGTTTCTGATTGCTTTCTATTAGTTGGTACTAATAAATTGCCAAGCATGAGCTGGTGGATGTAGAAAGCAGAGGAATTTCAGGGCCTAAAGATGTAGTCCTGTCTGTTTTTAAAAATGAGATTTAGATTTTCATTTTCCTTCCAAAAATGTAATTTGTGAATGAGAAACCTCTGGCCATCTGTTTGATTTTGTTGGGATTCATATTAGTTCTGCTTAAAAGTTGCTACAAGTCCAGTGTACGAGAGTACCTACAACTGATCCCAAAAAGCATTCAAACTCCATTGTCTAGCTAAGCACTTTGTCCGTCGCCCCACACAAATACTGGCACAGTTTTGAAATACTGGGGAGACAAAAGACGAAACATATCGAATTGGTCCGACATCCAACAAACCCCACATGAAGTGATAGCATAGCGAAGGACAGAAAGGCAGGGAATACGAAGCAGAACAGCCATTTTAAAGACTCTCAAGAAATGCTTCTGTAATAGGATGATAAAGAATAGAAGTAGAAAAATAATGCTTTACATATATGGTCAATTATAAAAAGCATCTTACTATGTGTAACAGAACATTCACTCAACCACAAACCACACTTGTTAGGCAAGATCCTGAGACAAAGGGAAGTGACAATGGAAGGCAACACCCCTCTCACTGTCATACAACTTCTAAAAACGTACCCAAGTTTAACCTGAAAGGGAATGTGCAGTAATGAAGTATGATGTAGTATAGAGTTTCCTTCCACCATGCAAATTCTGAGTCATGGTTATGACATACACGGGCTTCCTTGGATGCCAAACAAAATATAAACAAATGAAAGATGAATGGAAATTATGCAGAAATAAAAAACAAAATATTTGAACCCTCCGTTACTCTTAAAGCAAAGCTCGGGGTCTGTCCCCCAATGGGTTTCTTATGAGAAATCAAAACATTTGTTTAGGAAACCTATATGATATTTTTTTGTATGCAAACTACGTAAAGGATGCTTTTTAAATTAAAACTAGTTGTCTATGGATTTCCTACTGTTTGTTCCCAGGTCTTTTAGCTCGACTCTTAGATTATCTAATTAGAATATTTGTGTGAAACGTTTCCAATAGAATGCCACATTCTTCTTAAAAGAAACCCTTAGGATTCACTATCAATAATGCTAAAAATGTCCTAAGTGGCATGCAGGTGTTTCAAACCTGTGGCAGCTATTGCTCAGCCATTGATCTTTTTGTGTTGATAAATTACGTAGCACTTCTATTGGGAAACAATATACGTTCCTATTAGAAGTGTTTAGAAATCGAGACATGGAGTCAAATGCTATATTTTTATGTATTAAAATACTATATGCATAATCAGGCCTTCCTGGAACGTATGTAATTTCTTGTGCGGAGATTATGCAAAATACTCAAAGGATATGCAGAAAGTGGCCGCCTGCACTTTGGACAAGGGGATGTTTTTCATGTTTAAAAAGTACCAAAGAAGTGCATGTGACTTAAGACCCGCCGTTTGCATTTGGTTCATTCTTCACGTGATCCCACAATAGGATTTTTACCATTACAAAGTCTCAATTACATGACATAACTGAGCATTCCAGATAACAGTAGCAACATGAAATGATTGACCTAGATTATGCTGGCATAAGTGACAGTTCACCCGAGACTCACAAAAACGATATGTATCCTAGTTATTTTGGCAACAAGTGCAGTTTGCCACACCCAAATTTGATCAAAATTGAAAGTTTGTAATATAGACCTTTTGTGTATGTCTAAAGGCATCTTAAGCGTAGATATTGTATTTAGCCCTGATAATTTCTCCTGGGTGGGGAACCTCTGCACACATTCATTGTCTTAATTAAAACCCCCCTACATGTGAAACTTCTTTCAGGGTTAATTTGAGCTATATTCCACTAAAAGTAAGTGGATCCTATGCAGCATTGGACAGACAGAACCAGGCAGGCTGATTAATGTAATCATTTTCAGGTTTTAACTACAATTATGAGCGAAGTAGCCCTGCCCCGCCTCATGTTTTTCTGCGATTTTGAGTTTTTGATCGGCACAGTCCTTCCTGGTGGTGCTTGAGGGCTGGGTGGGGGAGGAGGAAATGAAGGTTGGGTGAAAACTCCTATACAGGCAAATAAAACTCAGGGGGTAACTTAAAGGTATTGAGTAACCCCCATAAGAGTATGTTCTAATGTTCTTCCCCTTACTTATTGCTTTGAATGGGCGACTCGTGCATCCGGTTTGTTTCACGGGCCAGACTGAGGACTTGCTGGGTGTATCGAAGAAAACAAATGGTTGCTGGAAGTGTGGGGATTGAGAGGCAGGTTTAGGTTTTTCAAAATTAGAGAATCAGCAGGTACTTTCCTTTTTTGACTAAAAATATATGTTTTTAATTGTAAGATTCATTTGGTACCAAATAGCTTGCTTCTCTGTGATCTGTTGTTTGTTGGTGGAGCCTAAGAGTTGTTCCAGAGTTGTTCCAGAGTTTACTGCAAGAGACAAACACATGCCTTCATTTAAGTGAATGATGTGGCCATTACCCCAAAAAGATGGAGAAAAAATTGAGATGTATGGTGGAAGCCAACAGACCTCTATATGAACACATCCATCCATCTAGCAACACTTAGGAAGCGTGGGCGCACAAGCAAGAAAGAACAAGGCACAGGCAAGAAGCTGCAAAGAAGTGGTTTAAGGCAGCCATATGACATCACAAAATGTCAATATACCATGAATGCTTACAACAATGACAATATAGACAGTGTGGTACAAGCTGTAACATAATATTCAGTGATCTGTTAATCACACTTTGTTGGGCAAGATCCTGTGAAAGAGGGAAATGGTAGATACAACTGCTGAAATGTACTAAATCTGTACCGGACGAAGGAGGTACTGTAATGCAGGATGATGTCGCATGGTGATTGCAGGCACCTCACACGCACGTCATGTTGATGACCCACACGCTTCCTTGGAGCTCAACCAAAACTTATTAAGTCATTAACATAAATACAAAAAAGTCATCAGCTTCACCTTCTCTGTTACTCTGCCTACAAAGCAGTACAGAATTATCCAAAGCAACTGAAATGAGCAAGCAGCCCCTTTTAAAGAAACCCTTAGGACAAATGTATGCTACAATTTTCTTTCAGGGTCCTCTCTTAGGCTGTCAACACTACAGACCATTCATAACGTAGAACACATTGCCCATTTTAACTTTCACCATTATTAATCTCAATCTTGTCTAAACTACCCAGTGACAAATAGGCTGTGATACAGAAAAAAGTCCTGTCCTCTAGCAACACCAGTATGTTGGTTTGATTCGGCATTAGACAAAGGTATGTGTAAGGTCCCACACTTAAACATCTTCCGAGCTGACTTGGTCCTTGTTACCCTCGGCAGTAAGGAACTTCACTCCAGAGGTAGGTGCTTTAATACACTGACCATCTATTACACCAATGAGCTTAGTGTAAGGGTCACCACCTTCACTCCAGGTCAAGACGAACACCGCCTCCAGTTCTGAACTTTTTACCTACAATCATGAAAATGTCAGGTGTCTTCATATAATTAGGTCAATGGAAGCAAAAGAAGAACACAACACCCAGAATGTATTAGACTATCACAAAACATCTAGGACTGGAAACTATGTTATAATGACATGGAGAGAGGTGCTCACCCTAGCAGACACAAAACCATCTCAATGCCCTTTAATTATCTTAGAGGAATATGCAGGTAGTAACAATTTCATGTTCAGCTGGGACAAAATTGAAATCAGTTTTTAGAAAAACAGTTTTTGAGGAATTTGTCATATTGGTTGCTCCAAGTTGATGGTTGTCAATGCAAGTACCTTGGAGTCCAGGTTGAGTCCAGTTTGTGCCCACTGCAAATTCCCTAACGCATTTAAATTATGCCCTTCCTAATTTCAGTGTGCACTATGGCGGGTTGGCTTTAAACCCCCAGGCAAGTGCCTACCAAGGCAATCATTTCTGATCCTTTCTAGACCAGTGGTTCCCAACCTGTGGTCCAGGGAACCCCTGGGGGTACGTGAAGCCTCCTCAGAGGGCCCATGACTGCTTAGAAAATTAACTAATATTAACAGATTAATAAAGTATAAAAGTGGCTAAATGTGTTATTGAAAGTTTTAAAACGTACTCTAAATTTCATGGAATTTGAAATTGGAGACTAAAAATTAAACTAGTATCCTAAGATTGATTCGTGGGAGGAGAGCAGGTGCGTCAAACAGAATATAGTATGGACAATGTGTGGCTTCAATCTCCAACCTTCCTATTAACATTTTTTTTTGTTTTATTTGTTTGCAAATTAAAGACCATCTGTTATAATGTGTGTATATGTTTGATGGAGTGCTTTTTTTCTGTATTCTTGTGTATTTTCTGTGGTTCAAATGATCAACCGTGTTTAGGCCTGGGTCCCCGGCTTCCAGTAATGACTCAGTGGGTGAGGGGTCCCCGGATTCCAATAATGATTCATTGAGGGTCCCAGGCTTCCAGTAATGATAAAGTTGGGGGGGTCCACAGAAGTCAAAAGGTTGGTAACCACTACTCTAGACATAACAATTTTGGTTGTGGAGGCAGTCTAGTGCCAGGGAGAAGCAGTAATCCAGTAGAATCTGGAGTTATGTCTTGGATCAAGTTATGTGGTAGCCTTAGAATCTACAATGGGCTAGTTATTTCAAGGGGAGTTCACTCCCTTCTGGATCTTTATTATCCTGGATTTGAATAGAAATGAGTGAGCAAAAGGTGGAAGATATGGCAAACGGAATTTCTTTTTGCCTCTACTGGCTATGGCAATCAGATTCAAAGTTTCTAAATGTTGTTCTTGCTACTTTGTTTGTCAATGATTCAGCCACATTTGCCAGGGGAACAAATCGAACAGTGTATATTATACTTACCATAGGCACAACCCCAATCAATGCTTAAAAAAAAATACAATCAAGTTTTGGACAGAAATCTTTTGACTAAAACACAACACTGCATAAAGACACCATTAAAGAGAGACGGTGCTCCATCTTCGTAAATGGTCTTCATCCATTCTCCCGGAATTCAGAGTTATGTTAGCATCTATTTAGCATGGTGGGCTGCTTTCTTTGTATCCGAGTGCATCACCCAGGTCTGCACATGCCACATGGTGCTTCCAATTAAGGTGCACAAAGGTGCAAGTAGAGGCAAGTCATCCAACCACCATGAAGCAGCAGTTACTGGCTCCGTTGAGAAGTTGTGGTCAAACACCACGTCTGGAGTTTTTCACCTGCTCATTTTGCTCACTGAAAGGAGGAGAGGTACATTGGCGAAAATAGGCCTTTTTTGGTGCGCTATCCAAATCTGAAATGTTTGAGGCTGAGAGAGAAGGTTAATACATTTAGTTGAGTGACCACAATTTAAGGTGGAATACAATTAGTTTGGTAACCCGACAGAAGCTTGTTTTGTAGAAAAAGATAACACTGGCCCTGCCTGCCAGTGATTTTATGTTAACTCGGGTTGCCTTTTGGACTTTAAAACAAAGTGGTTAGAATGCATAAGGAATGATAAAAAAGTTTGCATGTTCACTGATTCTCTGGTCTCACGCTGTAAACAGAACCTCGCACGGTTTATCTTTGCAATTGTTGGTATTCTTCATTTGAGCCTCCTGGAATGACTTAGTCACCACTTGCCTTGTTAACAAATATTCCTAGGATTTATAGTAATTTTCTTGAAAATTACATTCCCAGAAAATATGTTTTTTTATTATTAAAAAAATCAGACCCACACCAATAGCTTTATCTTGTCAGGTATCTTTATAGTGATGCTTGACGGATGGGAATGAGCATTTATTGAGGAGCAGAGGCAAAATAAAAGACATTTTTTTAAGGCCAAATATGCATCAGGATTGATGAAGACATTTCTCAGAGTGAGGGTGAGAAGTTGAGAAGAGGATGTAAGAAAGAAGTAAGGACAGTCTGAGGACATGAATGACTCTTTTTTTTTAAGAAGATCCGATGTGCCCTTTTCCCCACAAAAACTAATATATAAACGAAAATGTACTGGCACTCCTTGCTTTCTTTTTCTTATTAGGGATCTTCCTACATGGATCCCTAGTCTAGTGTGCAAGCTGAGGTCTTACCACGGGTCTCAAGACAACCCTGCAAGCTTTTGTCTTGGCAGGTGCTGTTATCTGTTGGCCCAGTGGCGCCAAAAAAAAAACAAAGTGACGGATGGAATGACTGACTAAATAACAGGCACTGGCGATCGCTTGGGGTATCTGTTGGCCCAGTATGAATACATATGCAGGTGTGAGCTATGGGGGAGCAAACAGACTAAATAGATCAGTGGGGACTTGTATCCTGCAAATTTCAATTGAAGTGTGATCACACAGAAGACACAGGACACAAAGCCCATCCAGGGAGAGGCAAACATATTGGCTCAGAGAAAGACAGAAATTGCTCTTGTGAAAAGGTGCGCCAGAATGGCAATAGTCAAAGAGTGTCTGACAAATGTTAACTAATCCAGAAATCATCATACAAGGTAAAACAGAACACTCTCAGAATAGCAAACTACAGTTGTTTGGCAAGATTCCGCGAAAGAGGGTGATGACTTGTACAGTGCAAAGAATGACACTTCCCAAAGCCAAAGGACATTGAACATTTACCAAGATTTATAGACAAAGGATGTGCTGTAATAAAGTTTGGCATACAATAATGTATCCATCCAACCATTGGGTACCGAGTCATGGAGATGACATACACCGGATATCCCTTGGAGCCCAAACAAAAGATACAAAATAAATGAGTAAAAAAATGAAAAATGTGCTGCAATAATAAGTTATTTTTCAGTTACTGGCAAAAACCATTTGGCGAGTTTCCTATGAAATATCTTTTTAGGAAACCCCAAGGACATTTGTATGCTACTTACATACAGAACACTATTCTAAGCGAACTGGTTGCTTAGGGCTGTACCGATGGTTACAGGTCCCATCCTGTTTATTGCCTTCCTAATTACTTAAAGTTCTTTCCTTTAGAATCTTCTGAAACAATCCTTTAAGATTGCCGAACAGGAATCCTACTTTGGACCGTTCCTATTTCTCAACAGTGGGATTTTATATCCTTCTTCTAAGAAACCAGCAGGAATCCAAAAGGAATCCTAAGAAAAACTAGTGAAAGAAATTACAGGTGATTCAGTACAGTTCCAGATATTACTACCACTTTTCATACTCTTGTGTTGATAAACTGAGTATCCGTTTCACTGAATAAAGCATATGTTCCTCCTAGAGCTGTTCAAAAATATATGCCTGAATAGTTTTCTGTTTCCATTTTGCAAAATGTATGCAGAACTCTAAGCTTACACGTCATTCTTTTGACTCATACTGGGTGCTCCCTTGTGTCTGAACAAAGCTAAACCTCCCTAAAGAGTGTAATGACAGTGAAACACGTGCCAAGGCTTGTTTTTATTAATTCTCGGTTAACTTGGATGGTATTTTACCAATCCAAAGTTATAATAGTTTGACTGGAGTGTAAAGGGAATTTGTCATTTTAAAGCTCGGCATGGATGGCACTAACTAATTCTACGCCTAAATACTTTGCTCCAAAAATTGCAAAAGAGTTTGGGCCTGATTTAGAGTTTGGCAGACAGATTACTCTGTCACAAACATGATGCATATCCCGGCCACCGTAATACAATTTCCATAGGACATTATGGAACTGTAATACAGCGGACGGGATTTCCGTTACGTTTTTGACAGAGTAACCCTATCCGCCAAACTCTAAATCAGGCTGTTTGGCCCTTTCTAGCTCGGTGTGAATGGCACTGTGCTAATCCTATGCATAAAAACTTTGCAAGAAAAACAGACATTTGAAGTTTGTAGATTCAGTGTCACTAGTGTTGTAGAGTGCTCTGTATAGGAGTTGCTTAACAAAAACTTGGAAACTACCCATATATCTCTGCTTCCTTTTCTTGTGTTGCACACACAAACACACACATATATATACATATCTATATACACACACACATTTCAAAAACATAAATGGAGCACTCACAGGATAATAATTCAATTGTCATTTTAATGCCAGTAAACGGGTTTCAGCTTTCCCCTTCCTGAGTACTAGCCAAACATTCTGGGGGATTCTCACACGCTGTTTTATGCAACAGGTGACATCGATGTTAATTAATTAGTCGTCACACTTGAGAAAGGACTGCTGCAATTTTCTCTATTATTAAGAGTCTATGGCAGCAATTTCTATATATTTTTATTCACCATCACCATTGCTCCTGATTACAATGCGTGGCACCGCAAATGTTTCCATAAATATAGCACTAATTGAAAATCATGCAGTCCTGTTCACTCCTTGTCAAATAAAAGCAAGTATATTCAAGTGAAGCAACCTTCATGATCTCAGATATTTGTATCCCTCGCCACAGCCATCATATCCAATTTCCTAAGTACAGCACACATTTGAATCGGACTAATGCCCAAACCACCGGCAATTTGAATAATTTTCAAGCAAATCGACGAGGCTGCACTTTCCAGAGAGATACTCGGTGCAGGCACTGTGCTAATATTAATTTCAAAAGTTCACCAAGCATCTGCCTCCACTCAGGACGGATATATATATATATGTATGTATATATATATATATATATATATATATATGTATATATATATATATATATATATATATATATATATGGGGTCATTACAACATTGGCGGTAAAAGCCGCTTACCGCCGTGCAGAATACTGCCAATACACTGCCGCGGCCGCGGAATTCCGCCACAGCTATTATGACACACATACCGTAAACTGCCGAAAGTCAGACACCCACACAAGTCCGCCACACCAAAGGTCAATGTTAAACTGGCGAAAACAAAACCTCCACCGTCACGCCAACAGAAACACGCCCATGCTATCACGACACACGAATCCACGCGGCGGTCTTTCAACCGCGGTATTCCATTGGCGGTACACACCGCCGCGATCAAAATATACACACATCTCCAAAACACCACCACATTGGACAATTCGAAATACACACACCTGATACACATGCAAACACCACTCCCACACAATCAATACAATATAAAATACACACCCACATCACCCACAAACCCCTACGACCAGAAGAAATTTTGAGGAAGCCGAGAGACAGAGAGCACAGCAATTGAGAACCCCACCACAGAGAGGCACACAACACCATCACCCATACAACATTCCACGCACAAAACACCACACACCACTACACATCACCACACTCATCAACACATACACCACCCCACACATCACCCACACCACCCCATGTCACGCCAAAGACACACCAGGTTTTCCGAGGAGGAGCTCAGGGTCATGGTGGAGGAAATCATCCGGGTAGAGCCACAGCTATTTGGCTCACAGGTGCAGCACACCTCCATAGCCAGGAAGATGGAGCTATGGCGCAGAATCGTGGACAGGGTCAACGCTGTGGGACAGCATCCAAGAAATCGGGAGGACATCAGGAAGAGGTGGAACGACCTACGGGGGAAGGTGCGTTCTGTGGTCTCCAGGCACAACATCGCGATTCAGCAGACTGGCGGCAGACCCCCACCTCCTCCCCCACAACTAACAATATGGGAGGAGCAAGTCTTGACCATCCTGCATCCAGAGGGCCTCGGAGGAGTCGGTGGAGGAATGGACACTGGTAAGTAAAATCTTAAATATCATATCCCCCACCCTACCTGCATGCTATCACATAGAACTGGAACTGGGAGGGCTGCTGTGCGACAGGGGGCGAACAGGCCAAGGGAACCCACTCTCCATGAGGCCCTCTCCTCCATCATGGGAGCATACCACCACTCCCAGGAGACGATGGCGACCGTCCTGGCCAAGTTTCAGGAGACCCAGCGCCTGCAGGAGGAACAGTATTTGGGGTTCAGGGAGGAGCTCAGAACCATCAGCTCCGCCCTGGGCACCATCGTAGGGGTGCTGAAGGACATACAAAAGACCAGGAGGGAAACCGTGGCACTCCAAGGGGCCCCTGACACTAGCATGGACGATGAACTGCCCACCACCTCCGCCGGCGCTAGTGGACAGGACGCCCCGCCACAGGACCACCACATCAGCACCCCACCCCCTGCAGACAGACAACCACCCCGCAAGCGGTCCCTGAGATCCAGGAACAGGACAGAGCAAGATGGCAAGACCCCCGCCAGGAAATGAGACCACCCTGATTGTCCTCCCACTGTCCCACTTTGTTATCCTGTCCAGATTGCAACTGCCCCAGCTCCACTTCCTATGACCATATGGGCAGTGCACCTGTGTGACTAATAGACTGGACTCTGCCATTGACATTCCTCCACCATCACCCATCACCATTTTGCCACCCCCTCCAAAAATTAGCACTTCAATAAACACCCTTGAACCACAAAACAATCTGGAGTCATTTGTATTAGCAATGACAGTGTCAAAATGCGTTTTCAATTGTAATGCCAACATACCTGTGTCACACATCACAAGTCCATGAAGGATGCAAGCAGATGACACACGTTGGTAACCACACCTGTGAAACTGTAATGGAAAGGTACAACTCAGTTATCAAATACTGCTACTAATTGACAGACAGGATAGAGGTTGAAGTGTGAAAGTGAATGTAATAGTAAAACAAATTGTTCTCACCTGTGTGTCACTGGAAATATTGCTGTATGACTGACTCCCTGTTGTCTATGTCTTCTTCCTCAGCTTCCTCCTCATCACTGTCCACGGGCTCCACAGCTGCCACAACACCGTCATCTGGACCATCCTCCTGCAGAAAAGGCACCTGGCGTCGCAAAGCAAGATTGTGAAGCATCGAGCAGGCGATGATGATCTGGCACACCTTCCTTGGTGAGTAGAATAGGGAACCACCTGTCATATGGAGGCACCTGAACCTGGCCTTCAGGAGGCCGAAGGTGCGTTCGATCACCCTCCTAGTCCGCTCATGGGCCTCATTGTAGCGTTCCTCTGCCCTGGTCCTGGGATTCCTCACTGGAGTCAATAGCCAGGGCAGGTTGGGGTAACCAGAGTCCGCTAATAGCCACACAAGGTGCCTCTGGAGTTGACACATCATATAAGGGATGCTACTATTCGTCATGCACAGAGCCAGGGAACATAGCATTTACCTGGGAGATGTACTGGTCTGCCAAACATACCATCTGTACATTCATGGAATGATAACTCTTCCAGTTCCTGTACACCTGTTCACTCCTGTGGGGGGGGGGGACCAGAGCTACATGGGTGCCATCAATAGCACCTATGATATTGAGGATATGTCCAAGGGCAGAGAAGTCACCTTTCACTGTAGCCAAATCCTCCACCTGAGGGAAAACAATGTAGCTCCTTACGTGTTTCAGCAGGGCAGACAACACTCTGGGCAACACGTTGGAAAACATAGGCTGGGACACCCCTGATGCCATGGCCACTGTTGTTTGAAATGATCCACTTGCAAGGAAATGGAGCACTGATAGCACCTGCACTTCAGGGGGTATTCCTGTGGGATGGCGGATTGGTGAGATCAGGTCTGGCTCCAACTGGGTACACAGTTCCTGGATTGTGGCACGGTCAAACCTGTAGGTGATGATCAAATGTCGCTCCTCCATAGTTAACAGGTCCACCAGCGGTCGGTACACTGGAGGATTCCGCCATCTCCTCAAATGTCCCAGCCTACGGTGCCTAAGAATGACAACAGCGACCACAGAGTCAACAAATTCCCATGTATGTACCCACAGCTACACAGAACACGACACCAAATACAAAACTCTTCCTGTATGTGTGTTGAGTGTAGGCCTAGGTATGTGTGATGCAGTAGTAAATGAAGCCATGTGGGCCCCTGAAATGGCGGCTGCCTGACCTCTAAACTGGGACAATGGGATGTGAGGTATGTGCGCTGGCGTTGTACACCGTCACGGTAGGCAGTCGTAGACCGCGCCGCAATGCTGCATTGGTTAACATTGGACCCTATGGGTCCCAGAAGCCAATGATGAAGTGCGCCGGCGGTGATGATACGCACCGCCGCGGATGTCACCGCTGCGGACGTGACCGCCATTTTCTACCGATTCAATCACTCAATACCTGTTCTTCAACAGGAGAGGACCTACACTGCAAGTGCTGCTGTGACCTCGGTCTGGAAGAGACAATGGCTGCTGCGTCTGGGGAAAGGGCCCCTACCTTCACTGCTCAGGAGTTGGAGAAGCTAGTCGACGGGGTCCTCCCCCAGTACATGCTACTCTACGGTACTCCAGACCAACAGGTAAGTACACAGGGAGCACGTTGTATGGGCTATGCTGGGTGGAGAGGGCTGGATGTCAGTGGGAAGGGGGTAGAGTTCAGGGAACATGAAGGACTGTGAATGCATGTGCCACATGGCAAGGGTAGGGATGGGGGCCACTCACTTCGACGGTGCTGTTGTTAATGACTTCTCTTCTTCCCCTGTACATGTCATGTAGGTCAGCGGCCACCAGAAGAAGGACATTTGGCGTGCCATCACCAAGGACGTCCAGACCCTGGGGGTCCACCAGAGACGGGGCACCCACTGCCGGAAAAGATGGGAGGACATTCGCCGCTGGAGCAAGAAGACGGCGGAGGCTCAGGTGGGGATGGCCTCCCAACGTGGGAGGGGTGCCCGTCGCACCATGACCCCCCTGATGTTCCGGATCCTGGCAGTGGCCTACCCTGAGTTGGATGGGCACTTGAGGGCATCACCGCAGACACAAGGGGGTGAGTACACTCTCATTCTGCAGACTTTGCGCGCAGTGGAGGGGTCTGGGTGGGGGAGGAGGGATGTGGGTTTCCCTAGGCCAGGGTGAGTTACGTAGGCTAGGCCCCTCCGTAATGCAGGCCATGTGGCACTCCACCCCACCTCTGCAGAGTGGCAAGTACAGGTATACATGCCCCTGTGTCATCTATGTGTGCAGATGACCACCATAGCCATGTAGGCCAGATCCCAGGTATTGCATCTGTAGAGGCCAAGAGCACGGCGTAGTGAAGGGGGCTGCTGTGTCTGTATTGTCCGCCAACGGTAGCGGTAAGCCATGCACTCAACCTGTCTTTCTTCTGTCGCCCCCCCTTTTTGTGCTCTCCCTGTTCTTGTGTGCATCAGCATCATCAGGCAGAGGTACAGTGGCACCAGAGCACCAGGGAGCTGCATCCCACATGGCCATGGAGGGCCACACCACAGACTCTGAATAAACCAGTGGGATGGAGGGCGAGGGGAGCTTCACGTCGGTCACCCTTGTGGTGGCGGCACCATCTGTGCCCCCCACTTCTACAGGTACAGCCACCACCTCCCCTACCAGTACCGCCCTCCCAGCAGCCCCTCAGCCTTCACCCGGGCCTGCTCACCCAGGAGGGTGGGCATCACCTTCGCCCCAGGCACCTCAGGCCCTGCCCCTGTCACCCCTGCTGCCCTCAGGGAGGAGGCCATTGACCTCCTCAGGTCCCTCACTGTTGGGCAGTCTACCATTGTGAATGCCATCCAGGGTGTAGAAAGGGAGTTGCAACACGGTAATGCATTCCTGGAGGGCATTCATTCTGGTCAGGCCGCCCTTCATCGAACCCTGCAATCTCTGGCCTCAGCACTGATGGCAGCCATTGTCCCTGTGTCTAGCTTCCCCCCTCCAACTTCCTCCACCCAGACCCAGTCCCCTGTACCCCAGCCTATCCCAAGCACCCCATCAGACAAGCATGCACACACCTCAACACACAAAAGTAGCTCGGGCAAACATAAGCACCACACAACCCACAGGCACTCACACAAGTATCACCCACATACAGACACAGCAACATCCACTGCCTCCACTGTGTCCCCCTCCTCGTCGTCTCCCTCCTCCCTCCCAGTGTCGTTTACACTCTCACCTGCATGCACTACATCTACAGGCACTAGGACTCGCACCAGAACACCCAGCACCACACCCCGCTCACCTGCACTCACCACCCCCACTACCATTTACACATCCCCTGTGTCCACTCCCAGTGTGTCTGTGACGCCCCCTCCCAAAGTACACAAACGCGGGCATCCACACAACCAACATCCATCCACCTCACGACAGCCTCCAGTACCTGCACCTGCACCCAAATCACCTAAAGTTACACCTCCTACAACCACCTCCTCTTCCTCCACTCCCAGACCCCCTCCAGCTACCCATCCCAGTCTTCGTCAGAAACTCTCCCTCACCAACGTTGACCTCTTTGCCACCACCCCCACCCCTCCAATTCATAGGTCCCGTAGTAGCACCTCAGCCAAAAAAAGTGCAGTACCAGTGGTGCGTGTTAAAGGTGTGTGGAGTGCACCGGACACCAGGGCAGCCAGTGTGACACGGAGCCAAAGCACTGCCAGTTCACCCCCTGTAAAGCACCTTAAGTTGGAGAGTGGCCGACGGGACAGGGTGAAGACTCCTGGCGGCAAAACTGCTCACAAGGGTCCCGGGAGGAGTGCCGAGTCAGCTGTGACTCCTCCAAAGGTGGTGAAGGGCCAGAAGAATTCTCCAAAGTCTGGTAAGATCAGCACGGCGGAGAAGGGTGCCATCCTCCCTGGTGGCCGGGACGCCACCGCCAGCTCTGTCGTCACTGGTCCGGAGACCACCGCCAGAGTCGGTGCCCTGGAGGGCAGCAGTATCGTCACTGGTCCGGAGACCACCGCCAGAGTCAGTGCCCTGGAGGGCAGCAGTATCGTCACTGGTCCGGAGACCACCGCCAGAGTCAGTGCCCTGAAGGGCAGCAGTATTGTCACTGGTCCGGAGACCACCGCCAGAGTCAGTGCCCTGGAGGGCCCCGGCAGCCACAGCCCCGCTGGGCAATGAGGGACCGTCATGCCACACACCAATGCACAGGTCAGAGACAGCAAAGGCAAGCACCGCTGAACAGGTCAGAGACCGCCATGGTTAAGACCGCTGAACAGGGCAAAGCACCGCTGAACAGGGAAAAGACCGACATGGCAAAGCACCGCTGAACAGGTCAGAGACCGCCATGGTGAAGACCGCTGAACAGGGCAAAGCACCGCTGAACAGGGAAAAGACCGACATGGCAAAGCACCGCTGAACAGGTCAGAGACCGCCATGGTGAAGACCGCTGAACAGGGCAAAGCACCGCTGAACAGGGAAAAGACCGACATGGCAAAGCACCGCTGAACAGGTCAGAGACCGCCATGGTGAAGACCGCTGAACAGGGCAAATCACCGCTGAACAGGGAAAAGACCGACATGGCAAAGTACCACTGAACAGGGAAAAGACCACCAAATCAAGCATCGTTAGCCCATGTGCAGCTGGGACAGTGACGGAACAGGGACCGTCACGGGGAGCCTGATGCACTCTGGGCACCAGTCCCCCTCCAGAACCAGTGGAGACTGTTATCCACTTGAGAGACTGTGGCTTTGCACTCCCCAGGATGGTACAGTGGGCAAGCCACCCACTGTAGAGACTTGAGAGACTGTGGCTTTGCACTCCCCAGGTTGGTACAGTGGGCAAACCACCCACTGTAGAGACTTGAGAGACTGTGGCTTTGCACTCCCCAGGATGGTACAGTGGGCAAACCACCCACTGTAGAGACTTGAGAGACTGTGGCTTTGCACTCCCCAGGATACATCAATGGGCATGGAGCCCCGTTGTGGATCTGGCGTGGTGCTGTAATCCGGCTGAGGTGCCCCCCTCTTCCCTTCCCCCTGAGGTGCCTGTTGTATTTCTATCTGATGCCCCTGCAGTGTTCTCTCCGTTTGTGGACAGGTATCTAGTGTGGGCCTCGACCATGCATTTTGGGCCCAGTGGTGCACGGACATTGATATGTGCATACCTGCACTACTAATCGTAATGTATAAATTCTGAAATTTGTATATATATCTGTATATATTTGGTTACTGTGGTTTGATACATTACAATGTTTGAACTGATTTCCTTTTGTCTTTGCATTCTTCCGGGGTGGTTGGGGGTTGTTACTGTGCTGTTTGGAAATGTATTGGTGTGTGTGTTGTAGTGGGTGAGGGTCGGGTTGGGGGTGGGGGTGTTGCGTGTGTGTGTCCCTGACTTTTGCCTCCCCCCTCCCCTATGTCGTAGGTGCAGTACTCACCGTTGTCTTCGGCGCCTACGTTGCTGGTGTTCGTAGAGGAGCAGAAAGACAAGCGCAGGGAGTATTTGTAGTTCGGGCTCCATGGTGGCCTCCTTCCTCGTGGAGTGTATTAAGGTGAGCGTTTTCCCATTGCAGAAGCTGTTTCCGCCGTGTTTTTATCCACGGTCAATCCGCCCCAGAAAAGGTGGCGGATTGGCGGGTTGTGATACTGTGGGCGGTACATTGTCTCCCGCCTGTCTGTTAGAGGTGACCGCCGCGCTGCTTGTCTGTACCACCCTGGTGGTCGGAGTGTTAAAGTGGCTGTCTATGTTGGCGGTTTCCGCCACGGTCATAATTCCCTTTTTTTGTCGGCCGGCCTGTTTGCGGTATTACTGCAGCTTTAACACCGTCCGCCAGGGTTGTAATGACCCCCATAGTCACTCAAAAAAACACAGGTTACAGGGACGTTATAGTTAGGATCTGACTTTACTCGCACAAAACTATAGAAATTCAGCAGTTATAGTTATGGTTAGCTCAAGTAACTATAACCCGTGCCCTAAGGTAACTATAATTTGTGCCCCCACAATGCACAGTTTTCGGCTAAATAATTTTACTGCAAATGTTGCACTGATATTATTAATTATGTTATCAAAGATATCATTAGTGATGTAATATGTGGGGTAATTAGCAATGCATGGTGAGGGCGCGGCCAATCCGCTATGAAGTCTCTGAGTAGTTCTGTTACTGTGTGTGCATGAGTACCTCAGTGGGTCTGTGAGTGGGTGCATGAGTCTCTGCACGGATGTGTGAGTGGATGCATGACTGTCTGGGTGGGTCTGTGAAAGGGTGTGCAAGTGTCTTAGTGGCCTGTGAGTGGGTGCATGGGTGTCCGAGTGGGTCTGTGAATGGGTGCATGAGTGTCTGAGTGGGTCTGTGAGTGGGCATGTGAGTGTCTGAGTGGATCTGTGAATGGATGTGTGAGAGTGAGTGGGTCTGTGAGTGGGTGTGTGACTGAGTGGGTGTGTCTCTGAGTGGGTCTGTGAGTGGGTACATGAGTGGGCGTAAGTCTCTGAGTGGGTGTGTGAGTGGGTGTATGACTCTCTGGGTGCATCTATGAGGGAATAAATTAGTGTGAATGTTTTTTTTCCGGCATTATTTGTGACTTCATTGTGACTTTACATGGTGACGGTTGTGACAACTTCATAAATTTCGCACTTGGGGGAAAAAACCTTTTTCTCGACATATTCTACCCATATGGGGTCCCTCAAAGACCCCTATATCACAGACATGGGGTCAAGTTACATCCAACCTGACCCCTTATTTTACTTTCTGCCATTTCATTTGAGTCCCTGGGACTGTTCCGATCGACTAAAATGGCGGCTGCAACTCTCTGCTCAGGTTGCGGCCAGCCAATCATGGCATTCCTACTGGCATGCGTATTCACGAATTTCCCACAATCATCGCAAAATTGTTGTGAAAGTTCTGGAGCCCTAGAAATACAAATTTGGATTTCCTTTAATTGCTCAACAATTACTGAACAAATTACACCAAATAACAAAACACACAATCTGCAGAACAAAATTGAGTGTTCTGCCAAATTTGGTGTTATTCCGTCCAGCGGTTCAGGGTATAGTCGTGTTCCAAACTCCTATGGGAATTAACATAGGAAACACACTTTTTTGATACCACCCCTTTTTCTCGGGCCCTATGTGACAAATCACCTCAAATCTTTCCACGTGCAACAAGAATCACTGGCAAATTTTGGGGGGAAATTTTTGTGAAGATTCGGCAAACAACACCAAAGATTTAGGCAAGTCCAAAAAATGTTTTCCTATGGAACATGGTCCTAACTATACATACTGGAGCCAGCCAGTAGGTATATATCGTAACCGCAATCCTGCATTCCCCGATTTTTCCACCAACGAGTTGGTGCCGTGCCAGCGGGCGCAGGACCCACTAATAATCGAACAACAAACTTTCTTTGGATTACTTCAAAGGAGAAATGCCAGTACTCCAGGATAATGTTTTCAGCGGCTGCATGATGAAGGGCGTTAGGCCAAAACGCGTTGCAGGAGCACCTGTGAATAAACTAACTTTTGACGGGCTTCCTCCTGAGTGTGTGTAACTCTTTTTGCCAAGGAGTTTCAAGATATGTATGTGTATATATTATATATATATATATATATATATATATATATATATATATATATATATATTTTTTTCCATTGAAAACACTAAAGGTTAAGGTGACATTATAGATAGATAATATGTTAGTTTAACTTAACATTTTAAATAAAAAATAAAACCACTGAAATTCATCATGCACAGTGTTGCCATCAATAAAGTAATTTCAGTGTCATCGGTAATGTTATCAATGATGTTACAGAACATGTCAAGACTGTTGTATAATGTGAGTCATGAGCAGTACATGGCAAAAGCGCAAAATATAGTTACTTGAAATAACTATAACTGGTGAATTATAGTATTTTTTTATTTTAAAATGTTATCTTTAAACTAACTTTTTCACCTGACTATAACATCACTTTAACCTTTGTTTTTTTCAGGGAAATTATGATTCTTTTAAAGCAAAGTATGATATTATTACTATACCTAATTATATTGTCACTGTAAACTTAGTTTTTTCCAGTGAATTTCCAGAGTTTCTTTAGCATAAAGTACTTTTACTATAATACATAAGTATGCCAACCCCGACACACACAGCTTTCAACCTTGTACAGCATGGGGTTGGCCACGGGCCCTTTGACCAGTACCCCGAGGGCAGCCAATCCCTGGCTTTGTTTGGCTGAAATGGGTAAGCCTGCACCTAGCTCCCAAGAGCAGCTAAATCCACCCCCGATGCACGGCCTTTGGTTGAGGGCTGCTGCAGGGCCTTGCCTGTGAAGGGGGTTGCTGCAGACCCTGACCTGTGGTCAGGCCTCACCTTAACCCTCGCGGGTAGCCACCCCTGCTGCACAAGGTCTTCTGGTGTGCCCTACAACCAACCCAACGCTGTGCATGGCCAAAGGATATCTGTGGTGGGGTTGTTGGCTGCCCTCAAGGTTGGGGGCCTGGCTTGGCACTAGTCAGCTCCTGCCTCCAGCCTCACACTGCAGATAGCCAAAGGGGGTGCGCAGTGAGAGGTGGCCTCTGGTGGGGGGCTGGGCGCAGGGCCTGAATGCTTTGGCCATGTGAAGCAGGGCTTGGCTACTGTCAAAGGATTGGGCACGGTATCTGTGGCCAACCCTACAACAGGAACATCCTTGAGCGGCAACCCCTGCCATACACAGCCTTTGGCTATGCACATCATGGGTTAACCACAGGGTTGACCACCCATTCGGGGAGATTCACTGAAGGCACTTAGGCCTTGTCCCAGTTATAAATATTTTTTCTGATACCACAAGACTCTTGTGGAAGCCAGGATCACCCTTGCGCTACCATAGGACTCCTGTGGGAGTCCAGGAGACACAAATGGAAACACGGAATCAGGGCAACTCAAAAAAATATTTTAAAATTTGGCCCCAAGGTCCAAAGGGTCAGATAATCAAATCTCCGTGTCCTGAAATGGCAGCTGCAGCATTTCTCCTGATGTTGGTGCCAGCCAATCATAGCAAGTGCTCGTGTGGGAGCATGATGGCCAGCCCTTTCTGCCAATCGCATTGCTCTATTATTTGAAGTTGAGTGATGGCAGCAGTTCTGCAAGCTTCCCCTAAATCCAACTGTCCAGATATACAAATATTTTGAAACCTAATTTCTCAAAAAACTACTGAACAGATTTACACCAAATCACAAAATGTATGCTTTCTGGACTAAGATCTTCCTGCCAAATTTGGTGCAATTCTGTTCAGCTGTTTCCAGCCATTTTCACTGTATCACTGTTAACTTTTCCCATTTTTAGGAACCCCCTTTTTCTCAGCCCCCGTTTGATGGATCACCCTATAACTTTCCAGGAATGAGCTGATGTGGATGAACGTTTTTAAAAAGGTTTGTGAAGATTCATCAAACTGTATCAAAGTTATTAGCAAACCAAAAAAGCTCTTGCTATGGTAACTAGGACCTAAGTATAACTACACAGTATAATACATAATAAATGTAGAAGGTCGGGCCTAGCAACCAAAAATTCTGGGGGCTGAGAAGTGCTAAGCAGTCTGATTGTTTTCCCATTACTTGTCATTCTGCATACCAACACAGACTTTCACTCGTAATGTACTACTGTAATGATTTTTTGTGTACGACTGAGCAATTTTAAACAATAAAACTTTTTAGGTCCAACCACTACTGCTGGGAGACTTAATAAACATAGATCTTGTTGCCTTATATTAAAATTACTAACTCTGGAAACAATTACGTGTCTCTTCCACAATAAGGCATCCGCCTTACTGAAGGCTGCAAACCCTCATTTATGCCTGAAACTGGGGTACAAGTCGAGCAACAAATATAGTCCATGCAGGTTTCCTGGAAATATTTTCTCCAAGTCGATTGAGGTTCAAATTGTAGGTGCAAATACTTGGTTTGCACCTCAGACATAAGAATGGATCTTATTGTGAGTTCTATCAAAATTTATAGTAGTTATAGAGTTTCTAAATATTGCAATCCATGGTATCTCTATTTGAGAGGTGCAGTATTTGCTCCTGATTTTGTGCCACGTTTAAGAGGACTTAAGTATCCAATGATTTATCCCAATGTATGAGGCCTTCTTTTTGGGTCCAAGGTGATTCTAAAGTTGCAGGATGTCAACGGATTACATTTACCCTTGGTCTAGGGGTGCCAAAATACTGTTGCACTCTAACTGAATGGCCAGTTAGCAACTTTCAGTGCAAGACTACCTCAAGGCAGTGGCAGTCAATCAGTCCAAAGTTAACTACTGCCAGTGGTGTGAGGTCAGACGGTCAGAAAACAGTTTACATAATAGAAACTTTGGATAAGTTCAGTGTCCAGTCACTAAAAGAAAAGAGCTTTATGGTACACATAAAACAAAAATACACCGTGAAAGACAGAAAGGCCTATCATCACATGAGCAAGGGAACTTACCAAACACGTTATTCTAGCTCCACGCACTAGAAATCCTCATATTTAGCATTGGGTCCTGTAGCTCATGTTATTCAATTGGAAACTTTTAGTGATGCATGAGAGATCTCTTGGTGTGACTCGAGCCAAAACTAACAGTTAATTTAGCAAAGGATATAAACACTTCAAGGGCAAACAAGGATATTCTTCAAAGGCTAACATAATGGATTACAGGTTTCGGATAAAGTGATTTGGTTTTAATTAGGTTTTGGTATGTGATCAATACTGTTTTAATGCACTTGCTACAAAGTCGCCAAGTCTACTACAATGGAACCAAACACCCATAGGACAAATCACCTGCCCTTTACCTTGGCAAACAAGATCTTCCTTGGGTATTCTAGTGGTGTCCATTGAGGGGGTAACCCATTGTCCCGACACCAGTGTCTGAGGCTTCGTCACTCTCATTAGATTCCATGAGTCCAGCAACGGCTGGGCTCAGTGATTGAAGATGGTGGCTAGTAAGGGTTTCAAAGAACCCACAAGTTGAGCTGCTGTCAAGATTTCCCAATGGTGTCACGACTCACGTGCGTGCTGCTTGCGCCTGGAATTTGCAGATCTGGTGGCGTGGATCTTCAATGTTCGACTTTGGCCCAAAAAGGGGTGACTCTTTCTGGTAGCCACGGTGCTGTAGGCAATAGAGATGCCAAGAACAGACCGTGCCCTTCAGAAAATAGCGCCAGAGGGAAAAAAACCCTTAGAAAAAGGGGAAAAACCTCCAAACAGGAAGATTCCTGGAAAAAAAACAAGAACAAACAAACAGGAATCCAAAAGGAGCAAAAGTCAGGAAACACAGAATGCTGAAATCCAGAACCAAAGGGTGAGGAAATCAGGAGCGAAGACACAAACTGAGCAGAAAGTGTTGCAGCGCAAAGAAAGAAGAAAACACAGCCCTTATATACTAAAAAACAGGAAGTGACCCACAGGAAGTAAAAGGACACCATCTTAGACAGGGAAACAACACATAGAACAGAATAGAACAGGAACCATAGAGAATAGGGAACAAGGAATGCTGGGAAAGAACAGGAATCTGGGAAGGGGGAAAAGACATAAAGAAAGGCACAACAAAAGACTGCAGAAAAGAAGAAAAAGAAGAAAAAAGGGAAAGAAACGAAAAAACAGGTAAGAGGGGTCATAGACCCCTAGTATAGTGGAAAGCAGAAGGTAGAACGAGGCCCCATGCAAGTCTGGGGCCTCGAAATGCGCAGGAGAGGCTGGGGGCGCGTCGCGTCCTAGCAACGCGGTGCGCGGCCCGAGCCGAACGCCCGGCTTGAGTCGAGCTCTCGGCTCTCGGCTCGCGCCGCACCGCGCGGCGCGACAGTAGGTCCCCCTCCCGAAGGTCCAGGTTTGAGAGGAAATAAACAGTGAAAGCGTTGAATCAGGAGAGGTGCGTGAACGGAAGATGCATCTTCCCAAGAGCATTCACTGAGAGGATAACCCTTCCAATGAATCAGATACTGAAGGCGTTTGTGAAAAAGACGAGAGTCACAAATTTCCTGTACTTCATATTCAGGAACATCATCCACAAGTACAGGAGGTGGACAAGGAAACTGACGTGAGTAAGGGTCAGGCACATAAGGTTTAAGCTGAGAAACATGAAAGACCGGATGAATCTTCCATGTATGAGGTAAGTGAAGATGGACAGTGACAGGATTGACCAACTGAAGAATACGGAAAGGCCCATAGTAACGAGGTGTGAACTTATTTTGAGAAAGACGTGAGGGTAAGAATTTGGAGGAGAGCCAGACTTTATCTTGCGGATGATAGTCTGGATTGGTTGCACGTCTCTTGTCTGCAGCCTTCTTCATATATCTCTTGGTATGTAACAAATTAGATCGAATTAGTCTATGGATTTGGAGAAGGCGTTTGGAGATATAGGTAATAGCGGGTAGAGGAGAGTTGGATTGTGGAGAAGTAGGAAAAGAGGTAGGATGAAAACCATATGAACAGAAAAAGGGAGTGACCTTGGAGGCACTATGGACTGAGTTATTGTAGGAAAATTCAGCTATTGAGAGGTAAGTGTTCCAGTTACTTTGGGTAGAATTGCAAAAGCATCGAAGATATTGCTCTAGTCCTTGGTTCAGACGCTCGGTCTGGCCGTTGGTCTGAGGATGGAATCCTGAAGACGGGGCTCTATTAATATTTAGTGTTTTACAAAAATGTCTCCAAAATCGGGAAATGTACTGAGGTCCTCTATCAGATATTATGGTATGTGGAAGTCCATGGAGACGGAAGATATGATCAATGAATATTTGACTTAGTTCTTGAGAAGTAGGTAGCCTTTTCAGGGCAGTGAAATGAGCCATCTTCGTGAAAGAATCCACCGTGACCATGATGACCCGGTTTCCTGCTGATGGTGGGAGTGAACACATAAAATCAGTAGAGATGGTATGCCATGGGGCCGGTGGAACAGGCAAAGGCTGTAGTAATCCTGCCGGTCTGGTATGGGGTATCTTGATTTGGGCACATATGGGACAGGCCTGAACGTATCTTTCCACATCCAGCTTCCAGGTAGGCCACCAGAAAAATCGTGAAAGAAGTTCTTGTGTGGCCTTGATGCCTCTATGACCAGCTACAGGTGAATCATGGCACATTTGTAATGCCTTTTCTTGCACCTTGTTAGTAGGGAGGAATATCAGGTTTTGATAATAAAAATATCCTTGTTTCTTATGTATTAATGGTCTTAGTTCTTCTATGTCGTGGTCCGATAGGTTGGCGTATTCCAGTTGTACTTCTTCCAGGAAAGACTGAGCCACTCCAATGATCTTACGGGGTTCCAGAAGATACTGAGATGAGGAAGGAGTACACTCTGGATATCGGCGAGACAGAGCATCAGCCAGAATGTTTTGAGATCCAGGAATATATGTGATGAAAAAATCGTACTGACTGAAGAAAAAGGCCCAGCGGGCCTGACGACTATTCTGGCATACGAAATTTTGTAAACATTGTAGGTTACGGTGGTCTGTCCTCACCTCAAATGGTTCCTTGGAACCCATCAGAAACTGTCTCCACTCAAGGCAGGCTGTTTTCAGAGCCAATAATTCCCTTTCCAGTACAGAATAGTGTTGTTCAGCTGTGGAAAGGATATGAGACAAGTAGAAAACAGGATGTTCAAGACCATCATCCTCTTGTCGTTGGAGTAAGACAGCTCCGATGGCTCTCTCAGAAGCATCAGTTACGACTATAAATTGTTTGGTGGTATCTGGATGTCTCAAGATGGGGGCTTGGGTGAAGGCTCTCTTTAATTCTTGAAAGGCTGCTTCAGCCGCCTCAGTCCAGACAAACCCTTTCTTTAAATTTTCCTTTTTTAAGGTGTGAGTTATGTGGCTAGTCAGTCTGGCAAAGTCTGGAATGAATTGTCGATAGAAGTTTGCTAACCCTAGTAAACATTGTGTTTCTTTTATGGAAGAAGGAGAAGGCCACTCTAGGATAGCTTGTACCTTTTCTTGATCCATAGCTATGCCGGTGGGACTTAAATGATAGCCCAGATATTTGACTTCCGTCATGTCGAACTCACATTTTTCTGGTTTGCAAAATAGTTGATGAGCACGAAGTCTTTGAAGAACTTGTTTCACATGGGAAGAATGGAGTTCAGGATTTCTAGAATAAATAAGAATATCATCTAGGTAGATCACGACTGTCTGATTCAGAAGGTCTGAAAACACTGAGTCCATAAATCTCTGGAAGATTGCGGGGGCGTTAGTGAGACCAAACGGCATAACCCTATATTCAAAATGGCCAAATGGAGTCCTGAAAGCTGTCTTCCATTCGTCGCCTTCTTTTATGCGTAAAAGGTGGTAAGCTCCTCGTAAATCTAATTTAGTAAAACGTTGAGCCCCTCTGATAGCTTCTAGTATGTCCCTGATGAGAGGCAAAGGATAACGATCTTTAATTGTTATTTTATTCAGACCTCGAAAATCCAGGCAAGGACGAAGATCCTTTGTCTTCTTGGGCACAAAAAAGAGAGGAGCCCCAGCCAGAGACGACGATGGAACAATAAGACCACTCTGTATATTTTCGTCCAGATACTCTTTTAGAACTTCCCTTTCGGGTTCCGTGAGAGAGTACATCCTCCCAAAAGGAACAATTGTGCCGGGTTCCAATGGAATAGCACAATCATATTCTCGATGTGGAGGTAGCACAGGTTTCAACGGTTTTTGGAAAACATCCTGAAACTCCAAATAGTGGTCTGGGACCCCTTGGACCGTATTAATGGACATACCAGTGGCACCTTCAGTATCTAAGTATCTTTTCGGAGACCAATACTTGTCGGAAGTAAAACAGTTCTCATGACAAAATTGCGAAGACAAAGAAACTGTCCGGGTTACCCAATTTATATACGGGTTATGTCTGATGAACCACGGAATTCCAAGAATGATGGTATGGTTGGGGGACGTGATAAGATCGAAGGAAATGTGTTCTTGATGGTTTCCCACCTGTAGACTTAACATCAGGGTAGTGGTGTCTACAGGACCCGAGGATATCAAGGATCCATCCACGGTGTGTACCTGTTCGGGTACTTCTTTTGCTTGTGTAGGAACTTGGTGAGCAGCAGCCCACGTCTTGTCCATGTATATACCACTAGCACCACAATCTAGTAATGCCATAGTCTTTTCTTGACGACCGTCAGGAAGTTGTAACAGGACAGGAAAAATGAACAAGGCGGTTGTATTGTCATTAAAGGAGCTGATGGAAGGTATAGCTGTAGATCCCGTCCCCTCCCTTCTTACAGAGGACGGGAGGTGGCGTTTCCCGAAGGCCTGGGCGGACGTACAGGACAGGTACGAAGCATGTGACCAGCAGAACCACAGTACAGGCACAACCCTCTCTTGCGTCTGTCTTCTCGTTCACTAGCAGAGAGTGGACCTCGGGTAGTATCCACCTGCATGGGTTCCCCTTCGATGTCTCTAGCAGGAGTGCGAGGTTCCTCGGAACGCTGCAGGCAAGCTCGTGAGCTACTTGGCTGGGAAAACCCTCTACTCCTTTTCTTTTCCGATCTCCGTTCCTGAAGACGATATTCGATGGACAGTGCTTGATCCATCAGGCCACGAAGATCTTCCGCTCTGGTAGAATGTACTAGTTCATCCTTTATTTCTTCTTTGAGTCCTCTACGAAATAAAGTTACCAGAGTACGTTCCACCCAAGTGGTCTCTGCCGCCAGCTGACGAAAACGGGTTATATATTGCAGGACGTCTTGCGAGCCTTGTTGGATGTCACATAGGGCCTCTTCAGCAGAGGCTTCCAATCCAGGACGGCTAAACATCTGTTTGAAGCGACTCACAAAGGTGGAATAGTCCGACAATACAGGGTCGTTGGAGGACACCATCGGGGTTGCCCAGGCCAAGGCTGGACCGGATAAGGCACTGATAAGATAACCCACCTTGGTCCTGTCGTGGGAGAATTGGGTAGGTCGGAAGGCGAAGTACACTGTTAATGCATCCAGGAACTCGCGAAGCTTGGTTGGTTCACCAGAGAAACAAGGGGTAGAAGCGGAGATAGTTGGAACATCACTGGTGCGGAGAGCCAAAGCCTGTCGTAACGCAGCATTTTCATTGCGTAGTTGTTGCAATTCCTGAGCTTGTTGCTGAATCGTGGTCAAAAGAGATTGTTCCGGATCTGCAGCAGCCGCCACTGAGTCATCCATGGTGTTTGAGGACGTCAGAATGGTTAGGCGCTGCAATCTGTCACGACTCACGTGCTGCTTGCTCCTGGAATTTGCAGATCTGGTGGCGTGGATCTTCAATGTTCGACTTTGGCCCAAAAAGGGGCGACTCTTTCTGGTAGCCACGGTGCTGTAGGCAATGGAGACGCCAAGAACAGACCGTGCCCTTCAGAAAATAGCGCCAGAGGGAAAAAAACCTTAGAAAAAGGGGAAAAACCTCCAAACAGGAAGATTCCTGGAAAAAAAACAAGAACAAACAAACAGGATTCCAAAAGGAGCAAAAGTCAGGAAACACAGAATGCTGAAATCCAGAACCAAAGGGTGAGGAAATCAGGAGCGAAGACACAAACTGAGCAGAAAGTGTTGCAGCGCAAAGAAAGAAGAAAACACAGCCCTTATATACTAAAAAACAGGAAGTGACCCACAGGAAGTAAAAGGACACCATCTTAGACAGGGAAACAACACATAGAACAGAATAGAACAGGAACCATAGAGAATAGGGAACAAGGAATGCTGGGAAAGAACAGGAATCTGGGAAGGGGGAAAAGACATAAAGAAAGGCACAACAAAAGACTGCAGAAAAGAAGAAAAAGAAGAAAAAAGGGAAAGAAACGAAAAAACAGATAAGAGGGGTCATAGACCCCTAGTATAGTGGAAAGCAGAAGGTAGAACGAGGCCCCATGCAAGTCTGGGGCCTCGAAATGCGCAGGAGAGGCTAGGGGCGCGTCGCGTCCTAGCAACGCGGTGCGCGGCCCGAGCCGAACGCCCGGCTTGAGTCGAGCTCTCGGCTCGCGCCGCACCGCGCGGCGCAACAAATGGCCGAGAAGGTGATGGGCGCTGGGATGCATTTTTTGGGGACTTTTAATTATTTTTCTTCATCAGAATTTGAACAAGAGAGAGAAACAGAAGACAGAGAAGGAGGGAGGGGGTAAGAAAAATAAGAAAAGAGACAAAGGAACAAAGCTGGGATGAAATAAAATCTTCAGTAGTGACGAACGAGTTACTTACCTTCGGTAACGACTTTTCTGGTGGATACATTAGCTACCTGTGGATTCCTCACCTAATGAATACTCCCATTGCGCAGCACTCGACGGAAATCTTCTTCCTAGCTTCTGCACGTCGACGAGGACGTCACATTTGCCCACACAACGCCGTCTGACGTCATACAGGCAATAAGAGGTCCTCGCTGACGTGCCGACGTCGGTACCAAAATTTTTTACGTGCCTGAGAATAATAATCCATTGAGATGAAAGAACAATAGCAACATTTAATGACATTTCAAACAAATACATCATTCTGAGAAGTCGATCTACCAATTTGTTTTTTTCTTTTTTTTTTAAAACAAGTAAATAAATATATAAACTATATATAAATATATATATATACACATAAACATATATACATGATATATACCAATCCTCAAAACCAAGAGGAGCACACTCAAGAATTACTTGGTTAGACCAAACAGGCAACGGGGAGGCGGGTGGGACCGTGAGGAATCCACAGGTAGCTAATGTATCCACCAGAAAAGTCGTTACCAAAGGTAAGTAACTCGTTCTTCTGATGGATACAACTACCTGTGGATTCCTCACCTAATAAATAGAGTCCCAAGCAGTACCGCACTCGGTGGTGGGTGCCTGAATGGTCAAACCAAGAAATCCTGCAGCACTGACCGTGCAAAATGGCCGTCCCTTCTGACCTCAGAGTCCAAGCAGTAATGTTTCGCAAAAGTGTGAAGGGACGACCAAGTTGCGGCCTTGCAGATGTCGACCACAGGAACCCCTCTAGCCAAGGCCAAGGAGGCCGACTTAGCTCTGGTGGAATGAGCTCTTATACCATCAGGGGGATCCTTCTTTGCTAAAGAGTAACACATTTTAATGCAAAGAACAACCCACCTGGAGAGTGTTCTCTTGTGGACTGCCTTTCCTCTCCTCTTTCCCACTTAACCGATGAAAAGCTGATCCTCCAGCCTGAAATCCTTTGTCCTGTCTATGTAAAAGCTTAACGCCCTCTTTGGGTCCATGCGATGTAGTCTCTCTTCTTCCTTTGAAGGATGAGGCGGAGGATAGAACGTGGAAAGAGTAATTGTCTGGGCAAAATGAAAGGGTGAAACAACCTTCGGAAGGAAAGAAGCCTTGGTCCTCAACACCACCTTATCCCCATAAAAAGTTGTATAAGGGGGTTTTACCGATAGAGCCTGCAACTCACTCACTCTCCTTGCAGATGTTATAGCAACCAGGAAAACTGTTTTAAGAACTAACAATCTTATGGGGAAAGAATGCATAGGCTCAAAAGGGGACCCCATAAGGAAAGTTAGGACCAAGGACAAATCCCATTGAGGCATAACGAAAGGATTTGGAGGAAATTTATTCATAAGGCCCTTCAAGAATCTAAGTACTATAGGAGATTTAAATAACGAAGGCTGTCCTGGAAGACAAATAAAGGCTGACAAGGCAGACAAGTAACCCTTAACAGTAGTCACTGCACAATCCCTCTGTGCTAAAGACAAAGCAAAAGATAAAACATCCGACAAATGAGCACGTAAGGGATCAATCTGCCTCTCTTCACACCATACCACAAATTTAGACCACCTATTAGCGTAGATAGATTTAGTGGAGTGTCGCCTGGCCGCTAAGATAACATCCACTACATCAGGCGGGAGAGAAAAGGAACTCAGGTTGCCCCGTTCAATCTCCAGGCATGAAGGTGCAGGCTCTGGAGGTTGGGGTGTAAAACCTGCCCCTGCGACTGCGAGAGGAGGTCTGCCCTGAGAGGGAGACGGAGCGGAGGGCACAGTGAGAGTTGGAGAAGATCGGGATACCACACCCTCCTTGGCCAATCCGGAGCAATTAAGATTACTTGGGCCCCGTCTTGGCGAATTTTCCTCAACACTCGAGGAATCAAGGGTATGGGGGGAAACGCGTAAAGCAACTGGTCACACCAGGTTCTCTGAAACGCGTCCCCCAACGCTCCTTGCACCGGATACTGGAGGCTGCAGAATAACTGGCAGTGCGAGTTCTCCCGGGTGGCAAACAGATCTATCCGAGGAAACCCCCACATCTGGAAGATTAGACGGACTTGATCTGGATGGAGACGTCACTCGTGGTCGGCCGAGAAATGGTGACTGAGACTGTCCGCACGTACATTCAAGACTCCGGCCAGATGATTTGCTACCAAGCAAATCTGATGGTCCTTTGCCCAGGACCATAGCCGAAGAGCTTCTCTGCAGAGAAGGTACAACCCCACTCCTCCCTGTTTGTTTATATACCACATCGGGGTAGTATTGTCCGTCAGGACCTGAACCGACTGACCGCGAAGGGATGGGAGGAAGGCCTCGAGAGCCAGACGTACAGCCCGCAACTCTAACAGATTGATATGAAACATCTTTTCCTCTGGAGACCAAAGCCCTTTGATCTCCAGGTCCCCCAGATGAGCTCCCCACCCTAGAGTGGAAGCATCCGTTATGACCGTGGTCACTGGCGGAGGCTGCATGAACGGCCTTCCCCGGGAAAGATTGTCGTCCGCAATCCACCACTTCAAATCCGTGGCAGCATCTCTGGAGATCTTTACTGAACCTTCGAGAACTCCTTTGTGTTGAGACCACTGCCCTCGGAGGCACCACTGAAGAGCCCTCATGTGCCAGCGAGCATGCGTGACCAACAGTATGCAGGAGGCAAACAGACCGAGCAGACGTAGGACCTTGAGGACTGGAATGACTGCTCCACTTTGAAACACTGGAACCAACGCCTGAATGTCTTGAATCCGCTGAGGCGGAGGAAAGGCTCGATTTAATGTTGTATCCAGTACTGCCCCTATGAACAGGAGGCGCTGAGAGGGCTCTAGGTGAGATTTGGGCACGTTCACCGAAAAGCCCAGGTCGAACAACAACTGGGTTGTCGACTGCAGACGATGCAACACAAGCTCTGGGGACTTGGCTTTGATCAACCAGTCGTCCAGGTAAGGGAATACTGCTATCCCCTTCCTTCTGAGCTCTGCCGCAACCACCGACATCACCTTCGTGAAGACTCGAGGTGCTGAAGTAAGACCAAACGGGAGGACCGCAAACTGATAGTGCTGCAACCCCACCACAAACCGGAGATACTTCCTGTGCGACTTGAGTATCGGGATATGAAAGTAAGCATCCTGCAAGTCGACAGACACCATCCAATCTCCCTTGTTCAACGCCAAAAGCACCTGAGCTAGGGTCAGCATCTTGAACTTTTCCTGTTTGAGGAACCAATTCAAAATCCTCAGGTCCAGGATTGGTCTCAACCGACCATCCTTCTTGGGAATCAGGAAGTACCTTGAGTAACAACCTTGACCCTTTTCCTGCTCTGGAACCAACTCCACCGCGCACTTTGAAAGGAGGACTTGAACCTCCTGTTCTAACAACAGGAGGTGTTCTTCTGAACAATAAGATGGGCGGGGCGGGATGGGGGGCGGAAAGTCCCGAAAGAGAAGGGTGTAGCCTTTTCCCACAATGCTGGTAACCCAGGAGTCTGATGTGATGACCTCCCACTTGTGGAGAAAATACAGTAACCTCCCCCCTACAGGAGAAGAGTGAGTGGGAATTGATGGAAGCCTAAGGCTGCTTCCCCTGCTGCACCCCTCCAGAGGAATAGGAAGAGGCAGAGTGCTGCTGAGAGGCTCCCCTGGTACGGACCCTACCCCTCCCTCTAAAAGATCTATAGGAGAGAGAAGAGGTAGGCTGCTGGAATCTCCCCCGAAAGGAGGAGGAGGAGCCACGACCAAATCCTCAAAACCTCCTAAAAAATCTGGAGGAGGCAGAAGAAGTGGCCTGCAATCCTAGCGACTTGGCCGTGGCCCTGCTCTCTTTAAACCTCTCCAAGGCCGAATCTGCCTTGGCACCAAAGAGCTTGTCCCCATCAAAAGGAAGGTCCAGCAGGGTCGACTGTACATCCGATGAAAACCCTGAGCCCTTGAGGGACCTCCGTATGCGTAGATGTAATTTCGTCCATCAGAGCATAAATGTACCTCCCTAAAATACACGTAGAATTGGCGGACTTTAATGCCATGCTACATGACGAGAACACCTTTTTGGATGCCATGTCCATCTTCTTGGAGTCTCTATCCGATGGCACAGATGGAAAAGACCCCAGCGCAGACCTTGCCGAGCAGGAAGCCTGGACCACCAAGCTTTCAGGTGTTGGATGTCTGGTAAGAAAGCCAGGGTCAGCCGGTGCAGCCCGATATCTCCTAGCCACAGACCTATTGACAGCTGAAGAAGACACCGGCCTCTTCCAGACTTCCAAAACAGGTTCCAGCAGCGCCTCGTTGAACGGCAAAAGTGGTTCTGCTGATGTAGAGGCCGGGTGCAACACCTCTGTCAACAGATTCTGCTTCACCTCAGTCACCGGCAAAGGCAGTTCCAAGAAGTTAGCTGCCTTCCTTATAACAGCATGAAAAGTGGCTGCCTCTTCTGTATACTCCCTAGGAGATGACAAGTCCCACTCAGGGGAAGTATCTAGGCCACTAGCCGTGTCCAGCCCATGGAGACCCTCACGAGGGTCCTCAATCTCTCCTTCCTCCAGGTTCTGCTGGTACTCCTGTTCTTCCAGGAGGCGGAGAGCAAGCCTCCTCGAGTGCAGCCTCTCCTCAATCCTCGGCGTCGACATGGCGTCAGCAGATGTCGAAGAACGACCCCGATCTCCGGATCCGTCCGACGTCGGGTCTACAGGCACCACAGGTACCTTCGGCGACGAACCAGGAGTCGGATGGAGAGAAGACTGCTTCGGAGTCGTAGAAGGCCTAGAGGCGTCACTGGCCGAAACCCCGAAGCCGCTGGAGCTGAAACTCTCGGAGCCTAAGTCTCTGGAGCCACCGGAGCCGACACCGGCGCCGAGCCCACGTTCCCCAGGGGGAGAAAGGGCATAAAGGATGCTGGTCGCAGCGGAGCCGGAGCACCCATGTTAAAAGCCAAAGGGCCCGAAGGCCCAGCCGGTGCACCACCTGGAGCCATCTGCTGAAAGATGGAGTACATCGCATTTAAAAATGCGGTATTATCGGCTCCAGGGGCTGGAAAAGCCGGGTACTGGGGTGCCTGGATCGAAGGCGACACCGACCTCGACGTCTGTAACGTCTGAGAAAACATTTGAGGCTGTGGAACCTCAAACACTGAAGGCGGTTGGCCCGAAGACCCGGGCGAAGTCGGTGAGGCTGGAGAAGGCAACGGCGTCAACGGATGGGGAGTGACTGTGGGACTGACCTCCCAAGTCTTCCGATGCCATGTCGATGGCGACCTCGACCGAGACCTCTCTTTACTCGACCGGCGCCGTGATTATCGACGACGCCGGGAGTCCCGATGACGCCGATGAGACTTCGGTGACGAGGATTTTCTATAGTGTCTCTTCTCCTACTTTTTCGACTTCGCCATAAAAAGCTTGGCCTCACGCTCTTTCAGGGCCTTCGGATTCATATGCTGACATGAATCACACCTGCCAACATCATGATCGGAACTTAGACACCACAAACAGTCAGAATGTGGGTCCATTACCGAAATTTTGCCTACACACTCACGACAGGGCTTAAAACCGGACTTCCTCTGCGACATTGTAATCTCAGAGAAAAAACACAGCCAAAAAACACACTGTAACTGTCAAACAGCAACATTAGCTCCCTCGAAGATAACCGTTTCGAATGGCACGGAAAAAAGGGAACTGACGTTGGCGAGGACCTCTTATTGCCTATATGACGTCAGACGGCGTCGCGTGGGCAAATGTGACGTCCTCGTCGACGTGCAGAAGCTAGGAAGAAAATTTCCGTTGAGTGCTGGCGCAATGGGAGTATTCATTAGGTGAGGAATCCACAGGTAGTTGTATCCATCAGAAATGAAGAACCAGGAGATGTGAGGTGGTTGACGATAGAGGCATGAGATGGAATCTAACCTAGGCAGCCTTGGGATTCCTGAAACCCGACATTCAACAGCACTGGTGGCAGACTCCTAAGAAAAAAATTGGCCAAGCCTGTACTTATTTTTTTTAAACAAGTGCACCAATGAGCATACCGACCTCTAATGACATGCACTGTAGACATTTCATTCAGAACAAGAAAAAGAGAAATACCAATAAAGGTTAGAGCCAGGAAAGTCGAGAAAAATAAGGATGTCTTTGGTTGTTTAAGTGACACCAACAAAGCTGTTGGCAACTTCATCTAGGGTGAATACTATTTTCCCTCTTACACCAAAATTGAAGTTGAAATTGGAAAATAAGTATAGAAGGGATGCAGCTAAACATAGTGGGTCAGTGCTTAATTTGAGCCAGTCGGTGCCGGTGGGGCCCACCGACATTCATTTTTGGTAATTGGCACTTAATTTTCATCACTGGACAGTTCCTGAGAGCAAAGAGGGAAACATACACAAAGAGGAAAGAAGGAGAAGAAAAAAAGAAGGAAAAACTGTGGCAAAGGGAGAGAGCACGATCCTGCATCAGTGTGATTAAGGGGCAGGTAGTGTCCGGCAGTGGATTAAAGAGGCATGAGGTGGATTCCAGTCTACGGATTCTTAGTAAACAGCAGCAGCTGTGACGGGTAATGGGTTCGGAGGACAGCTTGGGGCACCAGCACTCATTTTTCTACAAATTAAGCACTGCAGTGGCTCATGGTGTTATTTGAGGCATAGCGAAATGCCTTATAAGCGAGTTCCTGTTTTGAAGATCTTGTGAAAGGTGCTGACGCGTTCAACCAATATTTTTCATTACAACAAAGGAACCTACGCTCAATAATGGCTCCCTGCCTCAACGTTCCAACATAGAAGGAAAACAAACACGGTTGGAACATCTTTCTTTGTTCAAGCAGCCAAACTATCGAATTCACTTCCGACACATGTAAGATGCACTAACAACAATCAGACCTTCAGAGAATTACTTAAGAACTAGCTCCCCCGCACATGACAACTATAGTCACAATACAACAGTGTCACACAACAGTATTCCCGGACATGACAAACTATGCTTCTCGTGGGATAGAGATGAAGTTGTTATTATACATGTGTCATTGCTAATTTTCTATGCTTCTTTCCATAAACTGATACATGCATACAATTAGAAAAATGTATATTACGCCACAACAGATAAGTGCATTTTAGATAACGTCACAACTGCTGTTTCTATGTACACATAGGCACATAAATAGAAGAGTTTATGCCTGTTACTAAAACTCTAAGAAATGTATTGAAAAAATATTCATACTTCTCCACAGGATAACTGTGCATATTAGATCATGTTAAAGTGTCTTGTAGACCTGTGGGCATGGGTCATGTGCGTGTGTGTATGTCAAAGTAATTTCAGGTTTTTCAAATAAAAATATACTCCTTTCAACCTCTGTCTGATCCTTCCTCTTTCCGACTCATCCCAAACATTTCTGACTACTATGGATGCCCAAACATCCTTCTCAAACTTTGTCATGTCACCCAACTAGCAGTCACAAACGATCTCTACTTACAAAAAACAACTTACTACTTCCCCTTTCAAACCACTCCCATTATCCTATCCCTACTCTAAACTCAACTTAACACACAAAGATTCAAGAACACAAACTTAACACAACTAACGCATGAAGGAAAAGAAAAAGGATATACTAATCTACTATTAAACTCTAATTCTGGGCACCAGGGTAATGGAGGGCCGTAAAGCACTTGAATGCCTCATCAGGTGTAATAAGCACTATATAAAAACAATGTACAATTACAATTAACCTAGTATTGTTCTTCAAGATTTTCCAGACCCAGTGAAAGTCCTTTGCATCAATATAAGTCTGCTTTTTCCAGCGCTGTAACAGGTGGAAACTGCCATTTGTAAAGATGGTAGACAGAAGATCTGTCTGAAATTTTTATTGTGCCAATCTAATCTTGCATAATCGCTGAATTTCGCATTACTTGAAATCAGTTAAAATTTCACCATTTCGCATAATGCAGAAATAATGTTTACGAGCAGTGGACTGGTTTGAGTACAAATGTCTCACAGGTGACATTTTCTGTGCGAACCATAGTATTTTTCCTTGATCGAGTCTCCTGCCACTATTGTGCGTGACTTTTTGGGCTGGGTATTCATTACCCCCGCAGATAAGTTACTTGAAATACCCGGAAAATGTATTTCATGTAATATTTGTAATTTATTGAAATGTATGTGTACTTTGTGAAACAAATTCATAAATTGCACACTTTCCCACAAGGTAGAGAAATAAACCATGCATGCAGACCTTCCAGTGCGACTCATGCACGTCTTTGGTTGTGCAATGTGCAACCTTCTACTAGTGCAAAGAGCGCAGTTGTTGCTTCCTCAAGCACAGTAGATGACCAAATCTGCGTGTTAAACCAACAGAAACTGAGAAAAGACTACAAGGTGTAGCCAAAGATGCACACAAGGCTTAAGATACTACCTACACTGTTAACATACATTAGTCAAAATACCATTGCCCATTACTCAACATCCTATGCTATCAATTGGTATTGTATATTACTTCAGACAAAAAGAGTTTGTAATTTTAATTACATCGTGGAACGTGGCAATTAACATTACTGGGTATTTTTAGAACTGGATACAGCAAATATATGTCAGTACAGAAAATAGATGTACAAAAAGTGAAAGTTATTTCTTCAAATAAATCCTACATAAATTAATGCAGAAAAATAATGTTTTTTAACATGTCATTTGTACTACACAATTGTGAATTAATAGCAATAGCTATAGATATATCTGTTGCAGCACGTGTTTTGTGCCATTTTGCTTCTAATGAGGCCCCATCTACAAACTCCTAGAAAAAACGTAAATTCACCATTGTAGAAAAAAGTATTTTTCTTTAGCAGAGACTCTAGGGCAAAGGTTTATAGTGTGGTGCCTGAATATTGTACCCAACATGTTGTCTGACAAATATGATGTAACAAATACAGTTTAATAAAATTGTGTCCCACTCTCAGGGCTTTAAGTGGGATCAAAAAAGTGGCGAGGCCCAAGAGGTGTCACCAAAAGTGATTTTTAAGGGGTGTGCCCTACATAAAAAAGAATCTAATTCCTCTGAAATTCACAAAGTCTTACTCAAAAACCGGTAGTTGAAATTAGCAGCAACAACATCTTTATGTGCCATAAGCAGTTAAACACTTTATAAGGTACATGCAAAGTTGTACGAGATAAGACAAGTTGTTACGTTTAATGTAAGGACATACAATACGGTACACTTTCGGAGCTGTGCTGTGGATAAAGCTGTAAAGAAGTTCACCAAAGTACACATGCTGCCCAAAACCAGTATTAGGGCTAAAATAACACATAGCCAGGGATTAGAGTAGAAAAGCAGTATTTCTCCTTTTGAGGGGAAAAAAGGCAGATTTACATCTGGCTCTTTCATATTCAGTTCTGGTGCAAAGCATGGTAAAAGAAATAATGCAAACTACACCCACTTCAATAACTGCAGATCCCTTTTACTCCAGACATTGCTAACCTGATGATCAGGCTGGAAATATTTTTTTCACAAATGGATTATTTTCCTTCCAAGCCTACAACGAGCATTGGCAAAGCCAATAGGATTCACCTTTTGTTTTTTCTTTTGTGTTCTATCTTACTAAATGGATTATAAATCATAGAAAAAAGTTATAATGTGTGCTTTAAATTTGATAAACCATGAATAGTTGTTTATGTTGTGATGTGTGTTGAATTAATATGCAAGGGTGCCAAAGAAAATAAGTTACGTACCTGTAACTGTAGTTCTCCAGTATTGGAATCTGTCAGATTCACATGCTTGAATCATTCCCGTCGTCGAGATGGGAGCCCCCGGTATAAATTACACAAGTAGTGTTAAAATATATCAACAAAAAAAAAGCCCTAGGCCTCTTCACTTTAACAGTCTATCAGAGTCATTTTAGGAAAAGGACCAAACTTGAGTATCCACCAATCAGGCGACACCACCCTCTAGAATCCTCCTACGAGAAGCTCTAGCACCTCAGATTTTCCAAGCACAAGTGCGTTAAAGATAGGAAAAAAGAGAGAGAGAAACAAAGGTGAAGTAAGCTTCTCTGGGGAGGTGGATGGGTCGCATGTGAATCTATGAAAGATTCCAATACTGGAGAACTACAGTTACAGGTAAGTAACTTATTTTCTTACTCCAGTATTGGAACTCTCATAGATTCACATGCTTGAATCAGAGTAGAGAGCAGTAGTTATGCACATTGTACCATTATAACCTTATATGATACAAAACACGTGCATATATAAAACATAAGTATATATATGTATAGAAATCTATAACTATAAACATATATATATATATATATATATATATATTTTATATATATATATCTATATACAACAAGTAACACTTCAAAGAACATATGGTATGTGAATACTATCATTAAATATGTCCACTTCTCTGTATGTTACATTGTTGTCTTTCTTTTGTTTACTTTCTTTTCTCTTTTTTTTTTTTTTAACTCTGTAACCGAACATAAGGGATATAAACAATGTGCATACCTGTTCTAGGATGGAGGGACGGACAAGAGATGGCTCACCTTCACCTGAAGAGATTCCTGAGAACTGCTTGACCCACTGCTATCTCTCCCTGAGATAGAGATTCCAAGCAGTAGTGCTTTGTGAAGGTATGACAGCTCTTCCATGTTGCTGCTCTACAAATGTCTTGTAGGGAAACTCCGGCGAACAGCGCTGCTGACGAAGAGACTGCCCCCGTGGAGTGAGCATGTATAGATGAGTGCAGAGGTTTACCCGCTGCTTGATGGCAGAAGCGAATGGATGAGGCGATCCATCTGGAAATACTCTGCTTGGAGAGTGGTTGGCCTTTTCTAGGTGCACTGTATGCTACGAATAGCTGATTAGAGCGTTGAAAAGATTTAGTTCTGTCCAAATAGAATTGAACACATCTTTTAACGTCTAAGGAGTGTAATGCCCTCTCCGCCAGAGTAGAAGGATGAGGAAAAAAGGATTTGAAGACTAAAGGCTCATTGATGTGAAAGTCTGAAGGAACCTTTGGGATGAAATGCGGAATAATACGCATCAGCAGTCTGTCTTGTTTAAACTGTAAGAACGGCTCTTGAATAGAGAGGGCCTGCACTTCGCTGAGTCGTCTGGCTGACGTGAAAGCCACCAATAAAGCAATCTTCCACGAAAGGAATTTGAGAGAGACACAATGGATTGGCTCAAACGAAAGCTTCATCAGTTGCGCTAAGAGGATATTTAGGTTCCACGAAGGAGGTGGTGGTCTGAATGGAGGGAAGACCCTGAAAAGCCCTTTCAAAAACCTATTGATCAGACGAGAGGAATAGAGTGAGGGTGAAGCATCCGATCATCTGTATGCTGCTATTGCCGCTAGATGTACTTAATGGAAGAATGTGCCAGGCCTGCTTGAGCTAACTGCAGTAAGTACGGCAATATTTCCTCTGCCGGTGAAGATAGTGGGTCAACCTGCCGCTGATGACACCAGGCAAAAAATCGTTTCCATTTGCAAGAATAAGCCTTATTAGTGCTATCTGCTCTAGCCTTGGACAAGATATCCCTACACTCCTGTGGACTATTCAGATGTGCGAACTCCCTGTGCCCAGAAGCCATGCTGACAAACGCATCGACTGCGGATCCGGGTGCCATACCAGCCCTTTGCTCATTGTTAACAATTGTGGAAACGGTTTCAGTGGAATGTGAGGCTTGATTGACAGTAGAAGTTCCGCAAACCAGTGTTGACGCGGCCAATACGGAGCTATCAATATCAGAGTGCAGGGCTCTGCCTTCATCTTTGTGAGGACTCTTGGGATCAATGGAATTGGAGGAAAGGCGTAAGCAAAGATGTCTGACCAGACTATCGAAAACGCATTCCCCCAAGATCCCTTTTGGTGATGCCAACTTGCGAAGAACTGGCTTTTGGCGCTGTGTTTGTTGGCAAACAGGTCTATTGTTGGTGTTCCCCACTGGGAGAAGATGTGGTCCACTATCGACTGGTCCAGCTCCCACTCTTTCTGCCTGCTGAGTGCATCTGCTGTCTTGTTCTCTATTCCCAGCAAATGCACAGCTGAGAGTGTGATGCCTTGCTGCAAGGCCCAATTCCAAATTCTCTGGGCTTCTCTGGAGAGAGTGAGAGATCTTGTGCCTCCTTGTTTGTTGAGGTAATGCATCGTTGTGGTGTTGTCTGTTCTTATTACCACATATGATCCTGAGATTTTCGGGAGAAAAGCCTGTAGAGCGAAGTACACTGCTCTGAGCTCTAGCCAATTGATATGCATTGTTGTTAGTTGCAGTGGCCACTTGCCACTTACTTGAAGATCCTGAAGCACGAGTCCCCAGCCTTCCAGAGATGCATCCGTAGTGATGGTCCACGGAGCCGGCTGATGTAGGAACGAAAGGCCTATTGATAGATGATGCCTTAGAGACCACCATGCCAATGCCCTGAGTATTGCTGGGGTTATGTGTATCTGATCCTCGAAGCTTCCTGAAACCTGGAGCCATTGACGATTTAGTTGCTCCTGTAATGGGTGCATCTTTAGTGGGCATAGAGGAACTAGAGGTATGCATGATGGCATCATGCCCAACAGAGACTTGAATAGACGGACAGAAACACAACTTATTTTTTGTATAGATCTTGTTAGTGTCAGTAACCTTTGTTGCCTGTCTAATGTGGGACATGCCATGGTGGATTGCGTGTCCAGATTTGCCCCTAGAAAGGTGATACTGCATGCTGGTAGAGGTTTGGACTTCTCCCAGTTGATGGTGAGTCCGAGATTGGTTAGTAAGGAAACGCACTTTCTTGTTGATCTGCGCGCTCCTGCGTAGGTATTTGCCTTTATCAGCCAATCGTCTAAATATGGAAAAATTTGGTGTTTTCTCCTTCTGAGGAAGGCTGCGATTGGTGCTAGACATTTGGTAAATATTCTGGGAGCTGATTTTAGGTCGAAGGGAAGGACACGAAATTGAAAGTGGCTGTCGGCTACGGTGAATCTCAGGTATTTTCTGTGGGCAGGGTGGATGGGAATGTGGAAGTATGTGTCCTTCAGGTATAGTGGAGACATGAAATCTCTCTGGTTGAGGCGCAGGAGGTCGTCTTGTAGGCTGATCATACGGAATAATTGCTTTTTTCAGTAAGTATTCAGTTCCCGTAAATCGAGGATCGGCCTCCAATCTTTCCATTTTTTTCGAGTGAGGAAGAACCTGGAATAAAATCCTCTTCCCCGCTGTGCTCGAGGCACCTTCTCTATAGCTCCTTTGAGAAGCATCTTGTCGATCTCCTTCTTGAGTTGTTGTGGGTAACTTGAAGGAGTCCTGCGGGGGGGATTGGAGGGAGGTAGTTGGGTGAATTCTAGAGTGTGGCCCCGTTTCACTAATTGGAGGACCCACTTGTCTGATGTGATGACTTGCCATTGTTTGAGGAATAGGGAAATCCTTCCGCCTAAAATGAAAGGAGGAGAATTCGGATCCGAGTCTTTGGCCGGGCGAGTTGAGCGTCCTCGACCACCAGATCTACCATAGGTTGGTTGTTGCGGCTGCCTCTGGGGGTAGTACTGACGGTACTGTTGGGAAGAGGAAGGATAGGTGGAGTATCTGTACTGCTGATATCCTCCTCTGTATGAAGGTTAGCCACGCCCTCTAGCTCGAAAGGAGGGCTTTCGATATTGTAGGGTCCCTAGTGACCTTGCTGTGTCTGTGTTCGACTTAATGGATTGTAAGGCCTCATCGATGTGTTTCACAAATTACGCCTGGCCAACAAAAGGTAAGTCCAAGATCTTATTCTGCACCTCAGGACGGAAAGAGGTAGCTTTAAGCCAACATTGCCTTCTAAGTACAGCTGCCCCGGCGAGCTGACGAAAAGCAGTGGTTGCAATGTCCACTGCACAGTCAATAAATTCTGCTGACGTGCGTTGACCCTCCTGCAAAGTTTTGTTTGCGTCTGATCTTGCATCTTCCAGCAACTGGCTAATATGAGGTGCAATGTCTGCCCACAGCTGCATGTCAAACCTAGCCAATACATCATTGAGTTGGCAGCTCTTACCACTAGGCTAGCCTTTTTCCAATATTATCAAATCGCCTACCCTCCTTGTCTGGGGGTGCAGAAATCGGGGCAGAAGGATTTTTGGACTTTCTTTGTGGCACTTGAGCCACCACTGAATCCGGATGAGGGTGTCCAGTTAGACATGCTGGTGCATCGTCCGGTGCCTTGTACTTGTACTTTTTGTCTAAACGAGGCAGTACTGCTGTAACAGTAGCAGGATTGTGCATGACCTTTAAACCTTCTTCCCACAGATAGTTAACCATCGGAATAGAGCGCACGGATTTTTGGAAAGGCTCTTTAAAGTCGTAGAGGAAACAGTCTGTTTGCTTGGATGGCATTGGCAAAGCAAAACGTTTGGCAGCTCTTTCTAGGAGATTGTGAAATCCTTCTATGTCGTCTGGTGGGGACTCCACCTTTGATTGAGAAGGAGAAGGAGGAGCAGGGATGATGTATTCATCCCACTCGGAATGAGTGTCCAGGAGCTCCCCTTCTTCATGATCTCCCTCTGACATTTCTGTATCTTGAGGATGCGTCATATCCGGAGTAGCCACGTTCGTGAGAGGTAAAGAAGCTGGTCTCTGACATGGAGTGGTAACTCCAGAGACGGGCGATGGAGGAGGTTGTTCCCCTTGAGGAGGAAAACACCTGCTGTAGCCAGCTAACATTGCTCTGAGGTCCGACAATAAGGAGGATGGAATATATGCCCCCTGTTGGTATTGCTCCATAAAATTGAGGGTCTTAGGATTCATCATACTCATCCTCTTCCTGATACTTCACGTTCAATTGGGATGGACTATGGGCTGCTCCGAATGGACCCTCGTCATCTGAGTCTTCATCTACCTCTAATAGGTGTACTGGAACAAGGGAGGACACCTTACTAGGTGATGTATGTTTTAGCGTTAGTTTTTCATGAATTGTCTGTTTTTCCCTCGTCGGCGCATACACTGCTTTCGTCGGCGGCGGTGTCGTAGATGCTCAGCGCATGGAGATCTTGATGGAAGAAAGTCTCACCGATGAGTCTACCGTCGATGACGGTAGAGCTGACACTGCAAAAACAACAAGTGATGGACGGAATGCTGAACATTGTCAAACACTCACCCCCAGTCATAGATCTGGGTTTAATCCATCGTTCTGCTGACACTGTCATAAGGGCCGTCGACGATGATGATGTGTAGGTGATGATGTGTAGGTGTAGGTGTAGGTGTTCGTCGACGATGACGATGACGTCGTCGATGCGGTTCTCGTCAACGGTGGGGTACCTGTCGTCATCGACGTTGTTGGCGCTGTCGTCGTCGGTGTAAATGCAGAAGTTGCCGTCGGAAAAACACTCACCGACGGTCACCGACGGTCTCGTCGACGATGAATCTGTCGGCGACGGTGCTTTTTTCGCAGAAACAGAGGATGGTTTCTTAAAAGGCACAGATGGAGGTACAGAGGAGGATTTTTTGTGCCTCTCTGAACTGCTAGAATGACCTCTCTCCCCTTTGCTGGAAGATTTCTGAGGAGAAGAAGATGGGCTGCGGCCCTTGTAAGACCCTGAAGCAGTCTTTTTGTGGGCTTTCTTTGAGTGTTGGGAGGGAGATCTTGTGTCTGATCTCGCCCTCTTTGATGACCTTTTAGATGTTGAAGAGTCATCAATCTCAGAATCAGAAACTGAATTTTCCCTGTATTTTAGTTTCTGCAGCCATATCAATAATCTGCCTTCCCTATCCTTTAGAGTCTTCGAGGAAAAGGTACGACAAACCTTACAGTCCTTGGCTGAATGGTCTGGGTAGAGGCAGTAAATGCAATCTTGGTGAGATTCTTCAGAATGAAGTCTTTTCTTTCCACAAGTCTTGCAGTTCCTGAAAAGACCCTTCTTCAGACATGTTGAAAATGGTTTACCAATCAAGTCAGGGAGAAAATGTTGTTGAAAAGGTGTGAAGAAAGAGCAGAGCTCTGAGGAGACTCCCTTGCACGACGTGCAGTAGAAAATCTGAGGTGCTGGAGCTTCTCTCAGGAGGATTGTAGAGGGTGGTGTCGCCTGATTGGTGGATACTCAAGTTTGGTCCTTTTCCTAAAATGACTCTGATACACTGTTAAAGTGAAGAGGCCTAGGGCCTTTTTTTGTCAATATATTTTAACACTACTTGTGTAATTTATACCGGGGGCTCCCATCTCGACGACGGGGAATGATTCAAGCATGTAAATCTATGAAAGTTCCAATACTGGAGTAACTCATAATTTGCACCTTGTTTAATATGCCACTGTATTAGAGTATAGTAATGTGTAGTTAGTACAGTGCCACTGCACCTGCTGCACCATTGAAACAAAGACTCTACTGCCTGCAAGAACACTGCACGTGGGACTGCCTGTTTAGAAGTCACATTTTGTAACAATTTGTGTTTAGTGGGGCTCCTAGAGCTTTTGGCTCTGGTGACACTGCACCTGCAGCACCATTCAAATTATGACCCTATTGCCTGCAAGGTAACTGCACTTCTGACTGCCTGTTTAGTAGTAAAATATTGCATTATTTGGTGCTTAGAGAAGTTATGTAACTGCACTTGTGACTGCCTGTTTAGTAGTAAAATATTACAATGTTTGGTGCTTAGAGAAGTTATGACAACCTTTGGCTCCGTGACACTGCACCTGCTGCACCATTCAAATCATGACCCTGTTGCCTGCAAGGTAACTGCACTTGTGACTACCTGTATAGTAGTAAAATAGTGCAATATTTGGTGTTTAGACAAGTTATGTAACTGCACTTGTGACTGCCTGTTTAGAAGTAAAATATTGCAATATTTGGTACTTAGAGGAGTTACGACAACGTTTGGCTCTGATGACACTGCACCTGCTGCAACATTCAAATCATGACCCTATTGCCTGCAAGGTAACTGCACTTGTGACTTTTTAGGAGTAAAATATAGCAGTATTTGGAGTTTAGAGGGGTTCTTAGAGCCTTTGGCCGCAGTGCCACTGCACCTGCTGCACCACTAAAATCGTGACCCTAGTGCCTGTAAGGTAACTGCACTAGTGACTGTCTGTTTAGTAGTAACATTTAGCCATAATCTGTGTTTAAAGGGGTTCTGACACCTTGTGGCACTGGTGCCACTGCACCTGCTGCACCATTAAAAACATGACCGTAGTGCTTGTAAGATAACTGCACTTATGACTGCCTGTTTTGTAGTACAATATAGCAATATTTGGTGTTTAGAGCCTATGCTAAAGCTCAGCAGCAAAGAAGAAAGGGTCTGCCTGTTCCCATGCGGTTCATTCATCAAGAGACCCCAGTCATGTGTGAAGAAAATACTGGACTCCGAAAGTGACAGAAAATAAAGTAGTATTGGCCTTGTGAGCCAGCTTACCACCTCCCTGCCTGGCAATGAAAGGTTTTGTTTGCTGGAGCTGTTGTCGTTTTTTTTCCAAGTCATCACCTAAGAGAATGAATACAGCGCCTGAAGGGACCTGTTTCAATTTGCCCTTTTAATTACTGCCAATGCTCAGACCTGGCAGGACCCGGCCCACTTGAAGCTGTGCCAATTCGAGCTCATGGTAGAAAAACTAAACCCAAAGGATGATAATTTTGTAAACCAGTGGTTCTCAACCTTTTGACTTCTGTGGACCCCCACTTTATCAATACTGGAGCCCGGGGACCCCCACTGAATCATTATTGGAATTTGGGGACCCCGAGGAGTCACTACTGATAGCTGGGACCTAATATTATTAAATGTTTTAAGCAGCGGGGGACCCCCTGAGGAGGCTTCACGGACCCCCAGGGGTCCCCGGCCCACAGGTTGGGAACCACTGTTGTAAACAATCTCTCTTAAACAATATTTCTGCTTGTGATATTCTGATATACAACTGTGTTTTACAATGCCTGATGGCATAAGGCCTGGATAAGCCCAAGTGAAGCCCCTAAAGCTATATCAGCTGACCAGTGTCGGTTTAGTGACTTTTAGAACCAGTGATGTTTATTCCTAATTCTTTAAATCACTGTTTAAGTAATTCACAATGAAAAGGACACAAAAGAAGAAACAAAGTGAGAAATGGATGAAAAAGAAACTACAAGATTGAGATAAAGAGGCAGAAGTATAGGGTGGTGAAATTAAGTCTAAACAGCCTTGATGTTTGCCATTTCCTGCGGTGGGCAGCACCGGGGTTTCTAAGAAAAGCTTTAGACCTGACATTTATTATTATTATTATTATAATCCACACTAAGGACTGCACGTAGTATTTGAGAGGCAGTCTCTTGACCACAGTCACACTAGGTATTCTTCCAGCGTTGGAAACTGGCCTTGATAACAGCCTTATTATAGCCTTAGAACCCGCCGTAGCAGGCGCTACCGGCTATTAAAGGCCCGCTCCCCGCGTTAAATGCCCGAGCCGAAGGCGAGGGCATTTAACAAGGGAGAGGGACTTTAATAGCCAGTAGAGCCCGCTACGGCAGGTTCTAAGGCTATTAGAACATTCTGCCACACAGGGCAGAATGTTCTATTAAAAAAAAAATGTTCACGGAGCCCGAGGGGATTAAAATCCCCTCGGGCTCCGTGAGGCTTTGTTCACAGCTGTTGCTATGAACAAAGCGAACATTGGAATGTTGGTGCTGCGGGCTTTTACCAGCCAGTAAAAGCCCGCAGCACTCCATTGTTTTCAATGGAGCCTCCAGCATTCCAATGTTCTAATAAACAATACATAGTTATCACAGGAAAATGGATTCACGTGAATTATTTTATTCTTTTGCAATAGCAGTTCCCTCTTTTCCGATCTAGCAAAGTTTTCAGTCCACAATTTTTGCATGACGGCATACCCTCCTGGGAAATGTAGTGCTTCGTGAGTTACCAGCCAGGAGAAATGACAAAATGTGGCATGAAGGGCACCTGCAGCAACACGCAACAAAGGGATTGGAAAGGAATGTAGCATCTGACTATGACTTGATATTAAAGAAAGGTAACTTTGGGGCTTTATAAATTTGGAAATAAAAGAGTATGTACTAATCAATGTTGCAATGCTGATAAGAGGTTCCAATACCACCAAACTCTTTTAATCTTCATTTTAGACAGCAGTTTAGTTTGTTGACTATGGCAGATTCCAACACAGTATGAGACTTTTTTTATAGAGAAGTAGGAAAGGTTCGCTTGGACCTGTAAAAATGCACGGCCTACTCAGAAACCTCTTGAGCTTGCTTTAGAATTTCCAGACCAGATGCAGCTTAGCTACTTGACTGTAATGGAAAGAGCAATCTTAGCCCATGATTACTAGAGTGGCCTTCCCTCCGGACATTACGCATACTGTTACCAATTCTGAATTGTTGCATGATCAACCTAAGCATTCTGTGTTTTGTGGCCGTGCTTTGCTTCCATTAAACAAATTAGGCTTAAACACTGAAAACATTGATTTGAAGGAGAAAAGTTCGGACCTGGCAATCTCGTCCATAATGAGTTGAAGTGAGGTGCTCACCCCAATGCTTACGACACCCATTTTAAATGTATTCCCCTTCTTACAGTCTTTAAAAAAAAATTAACAATAACTGAAAGGAGCATGAAAGAAACTAACGCCTAAGCATTACTTTGGCAGTTGTGAAGTACTCAGGGCCCCCTCAAACCATTTCCTTCTCAGTGCACCATGAATCGGTCCTGACAGCATCTGTTTCTTCAGCCCTCTTTCTAGCTCACCTTACCATTTTGTTGGCATGGGATACTGATCTTCAGCCAATATACTGGGGCTGTGTATTTCCTTCTTTCATAAACTTTTTACATCCCCAGATGTCAGTGAATCTCTGCACCAAAAAATATTTCAATGGATATTCCAGAGGCTGTTAATCCGAGAGTGGATTAAGGAGACACGAAGGCTTTCATTACTGGCAAGTGACTCCACTTCGTGCTTGCGTGCCCTGACCGCGCATTTAGCAGTACCAGTTATGAAGTCAAATGTAATAAGCTCAAGATAACTTGTCAAAGCATTTGTAAATACAAAGCTCTACTGCTAAATTCCCTTAGCTCATCTGTAATGACTTTCACAGCATATAGTCACTTTTCAGCACTTTTTCATGCTTGTGCACCACTCAAGCCTCGGCCAGGATCGTTCACTGATGACAGCACCTGTCATCAAACCAGTTAAGAAACTCCCAAAACCATGCATGAAAATGGCAATACAATCAAAGGTGTGTATGCACTCTCCACTCAACTAGGAAGCATGTGTGCGTTGCCCCTCCCCATATGCAATAATGTTGCCCCCCCCCAAGGTCTGTAAAGGCTAGTGGAGGGGGCAGCACCCCCCACCTCCCATTAATAAAACAAAACAGCCCTGGTGCCATTTTTGTTCTTTTACAATCCCGGAGGTTTGCAGCACATTTTGCTATTTTTTTCTGACCCAGAGAGATCCCTCAGCAAACCCCCCCTCTCCCCCCAATGTGGTATAGAGGGTCACAGTATCCCTAGCCTGGTCCTTTATATATTTGTTTTAAACATGTTCAGGGCAGGGGACTAAGAACCCAAGTCCTGTAATAGCTGCCAGCAACATTTTCATGTTGCTGGCAGCCAATCAGAGTGCTCACTCCTGCAGAAGTTTGACTTCCCCAGGAGGAAATTGGCTCAAGGGGGGGAAAAAACTCACTGGGCCATCAAAACGGTCTATTTTTTAAAAAACTGGGTTCAAAGGACTCCAGTGAGACACCCTCGGCCCATATCATCTAGATATCCATACTTTTTTTAACTTTAATATCTCAAAAACTACTGAACAGATTAACACTAAGTCATAAAAAAGCGCAATACGCATACCAAGATCTAGATTCCTGCTAAATTTGTTGTAATTCCATTCTACAGTTTTTGCTGTTGCCTTGTCTAAAGAAGTGTATGGAAAATGCATGGAGATTTTGTGTTTAATTACCCCTTTTTTCTTAGCCCCGCTTGGCAAATCACCCCAAAACTTTCCATGCACAAACTAGTCAAAAAGTAGGACCTTTTGGGAAAGTTTTGTGAAGATTCGTGGCACATGAACTGCTTTACGCCAAACACTGCAAAGTGGGTTGATTGCAGGGCACAAAAAGGACTGGACAAATGTTAACTGTCCCAGTATTCCTTCAACTTCATTTTCTTGGTCAGGGCAGGCAGTTCAGGAGGAACACAGTTGTGAACCACTACCACGACCTATTCACAATTGCAGACCACTGTCTCGGTTAGTTGCCTTGTGGCTAAAGTATCTCTTCGCATCGAGACTGTGTGGTGATGCCCAAGGGTGTTTAAACTACTAAATCTTGTGAGTTGATAATTTGAGTTAAAGGTCTTTTAATTTTAGCACTAGACAAAGAAAAGTCACAATGTCAGAAAGGCTGTTGAGCCATAAAAATTTGGTGAATGTTCTTTCACTATCTTTTTAGTTATTGGCTGAGGGAGTCAATTATACCTATCCCATGTTATAAGGAAATGAGATGTTTTGTGTCCTCTCTCATTTGATATCTTTTGAATGCTTGTCCAATTCCACTACGATAGGCATATTCAAGGATTCAATTTTGAAGGACCTTTGCCTCGTGTTTAGTAAATGGGCGAAGGGTGGCTTACGGTTTTAAGAAAGCAAAATGTGATATTGTACAAATTGCGGTCTTACTTTTAAGCATAGGGTTGTACGTTTGTTCTGTAAGTACTCAATGACTAAAAAAAGGAAGGGGTACTTGGAGAAATATGGAAAAAGAATATATGGGGATAAGATCCGGTACTGAAAACATGTCTCTGACAGGGCAAGTGAACACAGGTTTGCTGCTCTAGGGAAGAGTGAGTGTTATTCTTGCTCTCCCATTGGTCCTGGCAACATCTGTTACTTGTTGGAACAATGTTCTACACTCTCTGCTCTTGGGGGCCATAGATAACGTCGGAGTCTTGCACTCCCCTAGAATCATTTTTACTGGCTCAAATGGGTTAGCCCACGGGTGTAAATTTTAAGTTTCTGAGTGTGTGGATTTATGCTCCGTTTCAATGATTTCTACAAAAGCACTGAAGGTGAATCAACAGTTGAATTATTTGCATTGTTTGTGATTGTTGTGAAAATCTTAGCTAAAATCACTCAGTCCCAACCTACATCATTCCCTGGGTATGTGGGCTCACTGTCGTAAGCACTACTGTCAATCATCTACCTGGACAAATTAAAGACTGGTATGGGAAGCTCTTCCTAGGTGAGTCAAAGTGACTTCCACCTGCAGTGTCTGACACACATCTCCAGTGAGTCAGCGTGAGCCGCAATTATACTGTGTGGAACATTGTGGCTGGATCCTAACAGGAAATATACACTTAAGTAACAATGAATTTGCTGTTACTGAGGCATGATCCGGAATGCACCTGAAATTTACAGACAGAGATTAACTCAAGGGTCATAATTAATATATTGTTACAGTGCAAGGTCTGTGACTGCAAGTATATTTAAGCAACTGAGAAGTTGCTCTGCTTTCTGCTAGCTGCTGGAATGTGGTTCTGGCACCAGTGCTTTAACTCGAAGGCATTCACTGTACTTTTGGAAGCTTTAAGGAGTGAGAAAAAAACTTCAAGATTTCCAGAAAGAAAACTAGCTGCAGGGAACACGAAGTCAAAAAAAATGTGAAGGTAAACATTTTCATAACAAAGACGGAAACATAATTTCAACCCTGTTTCACATATATTTTGTACTTTATTTTTTTCCTACTGCAGACAAAAAAGCATCAAGTAAATGGTAGAGACTATGAAACAGATAACTGGGAGACAATGACATGTTACTATACCTTTGCAACTAACCGAAAAACTAGAAATAACATTTCTCAAATGATTAATATTTCTTTTTTGTGTCATGCACAGCTATTGGGATTTTTTATGCTGCTGGCTCATTAAAGATTCGGTCTCAAATTTAGGTAGAATGCCTCAGCCCATACTACGTCCACTTAGCATCCTACCGAGTTAGGAAGAGTAAATATGGGAACCTTTTTGGCATTTTATTTACAAGTAATAAGTTACTTCTTATCTAAACCACTGTGATCTCACACAAGAACAGAGTCACATAACCCAGAGCTATGTATGTAGACTGTAGAGAGACGGTTGTATACATCTACGAATCAGGAACCGGAAGTGAGGTCACACACTGTGCATCCGATTTATCCCCCGCAGCACAGCTGTGTAAGCTATCAGCTAGTCCATTTCTGGATTTGTACTTCGGAGGAAGGAGCTAGGAAATGGTGCTTCCTGACGGATCTCCAAGCCGCAACCATGAAATAAACTGAACAGAGCAGTCATCTGTCTCCTAACTTAGCGCCCCTTCACAGCGGCTCGCTTTGTCTATTGCTACCACCCAATATGATGTCTCTGGTTACAGTCCTCTGGCCATCTTCCCCCACAGTTTTCTAAAAAAATGACGGATAGGCTTACCCCCTGAACACGGTTCTACAGGTCTCACCCAACTGCACGAAATAAATCTCTTGTTCCATCGGAGCCTATGTAATAGCTTTTATGGAAGATGCAAGCTGTTTCAAAATATGCCCTTATGAGGTTTCCTTTGCGTTTCTGGGCGGAGGTCACTCTTGTGGCATTACAGTCATTCCACCCTTGTGGAGGAAGCAAAACAGCTTGAAAATCAGCTGTTATTAGGTTTCCTTTGGGACTCAGGCTAGAGATCACCTTAGTGGCACATCAGTATTCTACTTATTTGCCACCAAATCAACCAGAAATTATGGACAGATTACAAAATGAGCCACACAGTATTATTTTAGAGATCACAGTGACAAGAATGTGTCACAATTTTGATGGTTTGAGTAAGGGTACCAAGTATGGCATTACAAAATACTTTAGTTTAGTCACAGAGGACCAGACGTACATCATTTTGCATTCTGTGCCAATTGCTCAAATGCTTTTGGGCTGTGTAGCCACGGAGAATTAGTTGGCAGGAGGGAGTGGGGCTTCTCAGTGGCTTTGAAACTTTCCATGCCACCCTCAAGTTATGGGGGCCACTCCAGTGAAGAAATAAATGCGAGCAAATTGCATCAATCTAGAAATAGCCTAAACGAGCAGTGGAGTTTGTCTACAGGTGTTGGGGGACCAAACGATAGAGGAGACGAAGAATGAATTGGAGAGGTATATCCATAGATAGCTCCCTAGCTCTTTGGTAGTTTGTCGATGAGTTCCAACATGGTCAAAATTCATTACTGGCGGCTTGTTGCGCACTTCATAGGGCACGTAGCCTACAGTTTGGGATAGTGTGCTCCTTCTGAGACGTATCATGACTGGTATACCAGTAGTTGGCCCGTTTTATAATGGTACACCCAAGCTAACCATGGTATGGAAGGCTTCCATATAATCCACTGTGCCTTAGAATAAGTTTCAAAGTCCCGAGCAGAGGGAACCCTGAACTCAACTTATAGGCCAGAGATGTAGGCAAGGGACTATAAAGAGAGTGTGGGCCTTTAACAAGTGGAACTGGCTGAAGCAGAAGTGTGATCAGGATATTAGAAGATTTAGCCCACTCGGGTAGGATTTAAGAAATGAAAAAGGGATAACCAGAAACACACACATAAAATTGCTAGAGCAGAAGCTCTATACCAGCCATTATAGGCACTGGGCCACTGCTATGTCCTCAATTGAGCTCTCACTATTCCAGTATTTTTATAATCCCTATTCGCTCTGTACGACAGACTCAGTTGAACAACAGGTATGGAATTTATGAAGATGAGCTAGGACTCAGTACAGCACAGGTGCCACTATTATCTGCCATAGGTTGCTTGAGCCATACCATAATACATGATCCATAGAAATCAGGTGAATGTGTAATTGTCTTTTATAACTTTCGTTACAAACACAGTGACTGGTTACAAAGGGTGACATTTTTGTGTTTGCATTACTTTATATAACTCTATCTATTTAACAACGACTTGACAATTGTCATGGGGTAAATAGGCACAACGCTTATATCGGGTATGGCTGCCCTGTGTCATACTGGTGATCAAAGGGCCCTGCATTCAGACTTAGGTGGTGTGTGTGTCAATGCCTGCTTGTCCTCGTCCATGTCAGTGTGTGTCCTGTTCTCACTATTCCTGTAAATAAACTTTTGTCTTGCTGTCCTAATGGCCCAGTTTGTGTCTGTCTGTCTCAGTGGCCATGTGGTTACCACCTCAAAATCAAGGAATTCCCTGTCCCGCTGTCAATGGCCAATCTATCATTAAGTAGTCCCTGCTTCAGTTACTATAAGTAGTCCCTGCCTCAGTGACTTTGTATCGCTGCCTGAGCGCTTTCAGTCCTTGTATGTCTGCTCCTCGCCTTGTCAAAAAAATGTTTCTGTTTTCCAGTGACTTTTGACAACTTGCCGCCATAGCTATGGTTAACACGTTTCTCTAAGAATACTGACGTGATGGACAGTGTCCCACGGGTACACAGTTCTCAGTCTCAAAATTAAATGAAAAACCTGTACTGAATGAGCTAATAACACGGAGATCTGAGAAACACAAATGGTGTAAGCAGTGTGCCTCTCTCCTGGGGTGTATGTCTACCTATCCCAGGGTTGGTGTCGTCGTTGGCCCAGCCCTCTGATAGGGGGCAGATGTGCTGCATTATGATTCCATGTCTCTTGAGTGAACTCCAGTTTTCGGATGGAGATCTGCAAAATTGTTTCTTATCAATCTTGTAAACACTGGCAACATGGAAGAACACCTCACCATTGTATTGTACTCCAAAATGTATATATATATAGCTTTTACTACTACAATATGGGGTGCTGAAGCACTTGCCTACATGGGTAGCATACCAGACCATATAGGTTGCATGGTTGCAACTGTGTTGTCCTTGTTTTGATCCTGTGTGGGAAGGATTTCCACGCTGTGTGTGATGACCACTGGGCGCAGTTATCATGTTATAGAATGCAGTGCTTAGCAGTGCCATGGCTGAAGAAGTGTGAGAAAGAGGTGCACAGTTTATGGTTTTCAGTCAGCTGGTAGCTCTGAGCAGCTCTGCAGGTCTCTTCGTGGTATTTCTTATTATCATTGTTCATTTAGCTTGTTACTGCCCAGGGGCTGTTTATTCTAGATATGTTGGTTAAAGCTGACACTCCTGAGCAGGTTTAGGCTGGAGAAAGGCACGTGGAGCAATCTGTTCAGATGACCTTTGGTAATATCATCCCATTTCTGATTGTCACTGTGAGATGTCAAGAAGCGATCTTAGCATGCAGCTTGTTGGGACCTGCAGGACCAAATTAAAGTCCTCCCTTGGCCAGCAGCACGTGGCAGGGCTCTTCAGATATTCCATGACTGGTCAGTTGGGGATGGGTGGACTGATGCTGTGGACTGGTACCGCACTGCATAATGGACATGACCCATAGCAGTTTTGTCTTATGCATGACAGTATAAGGTGGTGTAAGAAATTTACTATGCAGTCTTTATGAACAATCTACAGTCCGAATGCTGAGTGTTATGGTATTAGTATTAGTGTGGGCCATGAGGGTTATGTATTGTATTATATTATAATAGTATTTAAATAGTGCTTACTACTACTGATAAGTTCCTCCCAAAGCGCTTTATGCCAGTAGTACACTGCTCCACAATCCACGGTTAGTTTTTTTCCACTGGTTATTGATGGCTACTGGGATTAGTCTTGTGCTTTTAAAAAAAAACATTCCACATATTAACACCAGTTTCCATGTAGTAGATTAAATTAATAGGGTCAGATGTGATCTTTGATGGGAGTGGGTATGTGAAGTCATGCAAATGGTTGAAGCTACAGAAGATTAGGAATTGTTAGGTTGCAAGGGAATGGAACAACTGAGAGGTTATCATCTTTGAGACAATGTTTTGGAACTTTCAGAAATACAATAATAGGGATTGAGTGGGCATGTATGTGACTTAGAGTAGGCTGTGCTCAGGGAGACGAGGCATGCAGTGGAAGGAAAGTACAGGGAGTGACAGAAAAAGATTCAACTTTATTAACATGGAGGAATGCAGCTCTGTACTTCCATACCTCCTCTAGAATTCAGAGGAGTGTTGCCATATGGAGCTTTATTGGTAGCATGGAAGTGCACTATTGTTCCATGTCTCGTGTGAACACCGGTAATTAGGACATGTGCTTTTCTATGGCACAAAGGCCCTCATTCCAACCCTGGCGGTCTCTGGCCGCCAGGGCGCAGGGCAGCGGAAGCACCGCCAACAGGCTGGCGGTGCTTCCAGGGCTATTCTGACCGCGGCGGTAAAGCCGTGGTCAGAAAAGGGGAACCAGCGGTTTTCCCCTGGCCCAGGGAATCCTCCATGGCGGCGCTGCTTGCAGCGCCGCCATGGGGATTCCGACCCCCTTCCCGCCACCCTGTTTCTGGCGGTTTTCACCGCCAGAACCAGGATTGCGGGAACGGGTGTCATGGGGCCCCCTAACAGGGCCCCACAAAGATTTGCACTGTCTGCTTAGCAGACAGTGAAAATCGCGACGGGTGCCACTGCACCCGTCGCACCCCTGCAACTCCGCCGGCTCCATTCGGAGCCGGCTTCATTGTTGCAGGGGCTTTCCCGCTGGGCCGGCGGGCGCTCTTTTGGAGGGCGCCCGCCGGCCCAGCGGGAAAGTTGGAATGGCCGCCGCGGTCTTTCGACCGCGGTGCGGTCATTCGGCGCGGTCAGAATGACTGCCAATATCTCCTGTATGAACCATACTACCAGGAAGAAGTGCTGGCTATGCTTCCATATTCTGGCAGTAGTGTGCTGCACTATGGTTCAATATCTCTTATGTGAACTCTGACAGTGCAGAGGTGCACTGCACTATGATCCATTTACCCATGTAAACTCCAATAGTTGAAAAAGGAGCTGTGCTTTGCTACCAGGTTTAACATGGATAGACTGGTAATGTCAAGGCACATTGTACTATGGTTCCATATCTCCCATGTGAACCATGTCCTCAGGAGGCGCCCTGCACTATCATTCCGTGCCTCCTTGTGAACTCAAGTAGCAGGGAGGTCCACTGTTGTGAACATGAGTACTCTAAAGTAGCACTGCACTATGATAATATAGCTAGTCTGTGAACTTTGGTAGCTGTCGGTGCATTGCACTATGGTTTGGTATCTCCTGTGTGAACTCCAGTAGAGGGGACGTGCATGCACTATGGTTCCATATATCCTTGTGAACTTGCGTACTGGAAAGGAGCGCTGCACTTTGGTACTGTATCTGCTATATGATTTCAGGTAGCAGGAAGGTGTGCTGCACTATGGTTCCGTACTTCATGTGTGAACTCTGGTAGTAGGGAGATGCACTGCACACAGGATCTGTAGCTGCAGTGTGATCTCCAGTACTGCACTGGAGAGCTGCACTTTGGTACCACATCTAGTATGTTATCACTTCTATCTGGCTGATCCATCACCTGACAAGAGCAGCCATAGAAAGAAGAATGACGCTCAACACAGCAGGTCTAGGATGTCTCCAAGAAAGGAAAAGGACCCACATCCTTTCCCCCGGGATGAACCACTGAGAAGCAACAATCCCTTTTCGGGGCGTCTTGGGAAATAATACAATAACAAGTTACAGATACACGCTCAAAGATCAAAAACAACAGCTCCATCTTCAGCAGAAGATCCTGCTGCTCCAATTACAGATGTTTGAGTGTTCATCACCGCAGGCCTTTGAAGACCTCCCAAAAGGATTAATAGACTTTTGATGTGCATCTGCCCTTTTCCATGTGTTTGTAACTTTGAAATTTCAAAAAAATAACCAGAGACGCATATGATCTGGATTGATCTCATCTAATGGCATGCAACAGAGATGTAGCTTCTGAGTGCGGTGGCTTACTCAATGGAGATTCAAATGCCAGTCTTCAGTATAAGATCCTGTGGCCAGGACGACTTTTACCTACTCGCCCTGCAGATTGCGACTAGGCTAGGTATAAAATGGGTCCCCCATCTGGTTGACATAGGCTAAAGTCATGCCCATTGGAATTATGCAACAGAGAAGAACCAAATTATGCAGTAGGGTCTACTAAATTACGCAGCAAGGAAATGCTAATTATGCTGTGTAATGCTGCACCTTTTGTGATGCTGTAACTGCATTTGTCATTTTTTCGTGTTAATAATGTCTGAGCAGCAGCTTCACCTCTTGAGTTGTAGTCGAACAACTGAAAGATGGCCAGTCAACTTTGCAAAGGGCGTTCCACTGCGCTTCAACACGTCACTGCAATTTAAGTAACTTAATATCTGTTTGAGCTGAAAACACCAATTTTGGTGTTAAAATCTGCAAATTATGTAGCAGATGATGGATTATGAGCCATATACAGCAGATCCATAATCATGCACACAATGCCATGGCGGAAAAATCACAATATTTCAGTGGCCCTGGAGACAGCCATTTTGGTGTAAAAAAGGGGGGCCCTGAAGAGCTCAAGAACAAGGCAATGTCTTTCCCTCCTCAACTTCAGAGCGATATTTACTCTTACATGCAATGACAAAACACAGCCTTCACTAAAATGCACAATAACATTTTCCAGAAAAACTGCACAAAAAAAAGGTATAGCAACACTACCCGCCACACCTCACTCACTGTCACATCAACAACAAAGGCTACTCATTTTCACCCTCAACCATATAACACAGCTCCAGTGTGGCCTCCCAACAACTGGGGATGGGCAAGGCTTGGGCTTCTGTCATGACTATTTACTTTTAATGTGTGTCCCGTTTGAAAATGTTTTTTAAAGAAAAAAAAAATACTTCCATAACCCCGCCTCTGTCGACCACGACATCTATTTCCTACTATCTTTCCATCCCTCTTCTACTTAACCCTTCACTCCCCTGCTCTTGCCTCTAATTCCCTTTCAGCTAGACCAGATGCCTAAGATTGGTTACCCACAATGCACAGATCTCCTCAGTAAGACACCGCCATTTTGGGAAGAGTCATCCCACTGAGAAGGTTCCTTCCTTTTTTTTCACTAGTCCCCTCCTTTCCTTTCTGATGGTCCTTCTGTTGATCTACTGAGATGGCAATATGTTTGTGTAATGCAACCAAAATACCATAACGCACTAAAACAAGATTTTGGTACCTTGAACAGGCTCTCAGTCTGACTGTTTTCATTTGAGTATATCTGTTTGTCCTTTACCCTAGATATCTTAATGCCACGTTTACTATTAAAGTTAATCAGCAAATGCGCAATTGTACCCATGGATTGCCTGGTAGTCAGTAAACAGACTGTTAGAACCCAGCCGGCGTAAGAATTCAATATTCTAGCGTAACTTTAATAATCTTGACTTTCACTTTATTTTCAGAAAGAAATCTGGGGAGATGCAAGATTTAATTTTCTTTTTTCACTTCTCATGTGTGTATGAAGTTAAAGTTAAAGAATCGATACTCTAGAACAGTGGTTACCAACCTTTTGACCTCTGTGGACCCCCAGTTTATCATTACTGGAACTTGAGGATGCCTCACTGGATGATAATTTGAATCTGGGGACCATACACTGAGTCATTACTGAAAGCTGGGGACCTAATCTGTTAATATTATTTAATTTTCTATGCAGTCGTGGACCCCCTGAGGAGGCTTCGTGGACGCCCAGGGGTCCCCAGACAATAGGTTGGGAACCACTGCTCTAAAAGGATGTGAAACACGTCTTGTCATACTCTTGCCATTTTAAATATTCCTACTCATTTCATCAACAGCAGCAAAATGTGGATTTCCACCTGTGAACAGCAGCAGCAGGTAGCATTACAAACTAAGATGTCTTAAATGCTTTCTATATCTAAAATCCTAAATGAGGTCACACGGATTTGAAAGAACTTCTCCCTAATTCGGATTACCTGAAATGTTTTAATCATTTTCCATCCTCCAGGGCTAGAAAACTCCTCTTGGTGCCAATGGTCACTGGTAGGCAGGTCGTTTTCAAGCAACCCTCATCAATTTTATCGAACACAGACATAGACGTGTGTGCGAGTTTTTGACAAGTTTGGGTAGAATTTAAATGGATTTTCTGTTGCAACAGGAGAAAAGAAAAACCGATAGTTGGCGTGGACCAAGCAGACGGACAGTCACAATTTGAGCATAGAAATGTTATGACAAGGCCGAGTTGGAAGCCAAAAGCAGACATTGGGAAAAAAATGTTCAGATCAGCCCTGCTCCCCTGCCTAAGTGAACTCACTTGAAAGTGTACCGGATAGAACGAATATTGATCATTCAGGCTTCTGGAAAAGGCGTTTAACGCTCACATGTGCCACCATGGGGATTTTACACATAAGCATATTAGGCATTCAGGTGTACCCACTGAGCAGTGGGTGCTGACTCAAAGGACAAACTGGATAATTCCCCACCAATCGCTGACCAGGCTATTAAGAATCACGTCAAGTCCTTAAGTAAACCAACCCCTTTTTTATCAGAATACTTTTTGTTCGCTCTAATGTAACTTTTCTTTGTTATAGCTTCTCACAACATTATTTGGCCCTAAAGCCTCTTGCTAATGTTTTGACACTGACAGCTAAACTAGCTGTTACTTCTGCTGAAGTACTTAACTGCAGGCTCTCTCTCTATAGAAAGTACGTAGGAGATAAGGAACTGAATGTGACAGAGTGATGAACAGGACCGAGTGTACGTTTCAGATGTAGAAAAGCTACCCGGCATTTTAATAGAAGCACTTCTTGGAAGGCAGAATGATACGCCAAATCACCTATAGCACAAGGTGAGAAAGTGGTACTTGTCTAGACTTTTGGTAAGGTAGCTTATTACTTTTGGGTCTCAGGACAAGTCAAGGCCTCTCAACAGCTACTCCCAGAAGTTGGCCAAGATTCACTCTAGTAATGTTGGTGATGACGACTGCAGAGACAGTGCTAGGCAGTTCTACTAAGAGGTGGTAACTTCTTCCGCGGCTTTCAAAAAGGCACCAGGGAAGGACATTTGCAGTGTAGCTAACAAGACTCCGCCAAACTTACATATCACACATTAGCTTGCAATTCAGTGGCAGTATGCTTTTTGATTTGGGTTCTCATATTCTTTCAGTTGTGGACCAAAGTCTTAATTATAATCTGGGGATTTGGCAAATATGAATATTTAAAAAAAAAAAAAAAAAGAAAAAGCAGCCCAGTGGATCACTTAGCAGCTGTATGTATCCTCATAATCTTAGACATCGGAGACGAGCTTGGTGAGGAATTAATGGGCTGGTTACTTACCAGTCACCTTCAGTGTTTCGAGTTCTAGACTTCTTCATCACAGTCCTTCTTCTCTCCTGCTCCCATTCTAAAGGATAGGCGACCACTGCTTTTTTAACATTTTCTTGTTTTTCCTGGATATGTTCAGGAACTGAAGTAGTTTGAATAAGATTTTTTAAATCTCTGGCAGATCTTGCATCAGGTACATATTCTTCATTAAGTCTGAGGCAAGACAGGTCAATCATTTATGTCCAGTGAGGCAGAACCGTACTGTTAGCACTGGGACGAGGATTTATAATCAGATATTCCCATTACACAATATACTGGTACTCAGTTTAGTCACCACGGATGGATGGATGGTTGAGTTGGCTTTGCCAGGATTCAGACTTATGGTCTGCAGATTAATGTGTATCGTAGCAGTGATCATGCAAGTTACTGAATTATCCTTCTGGATAAATAACGCATAAACCTAACATTAACCTTGTGCCTAACTCTAGCGCCTTTCCTAATCTTCATCCAAAACATAAACTAATCCTACCCCTCTGCTCTGGCTCTAGGTTAACACTATAAATGAATCCCCTTCTAATTTTAAACAAAGCCCTAAGTATGTAAGTCTATTGCTAGCACTGAATCTAAGCCTAGAGCAAACATTTGTTTTACATTGTCATTTTCGAGAAAAAAAAGGCTTAACAAGTCTTCTACATAACATATTTTAAAGTTAGAGTACAGAATGATAAAATATTCAATATTTGGTGTTTGGGTGGGATAGCTTTCTCTACTAACCTTTATACCACATCAGACCACTAGTTTCCATTAGCATTATGGCATAATGGAGACCCAATCAGTTATTGCACTAAAAGAAAGGTCTAGACCCGAGGCACTGAATAACTTAGGGTTCTCTGATTTGGGTTACTGTGTTTCAAGGTGCATAGTCTTTCTATGTAGTCTGTCACAGTACCTAAAATATTTTGTATTCTTAAGCAGAAGCGGGAATGAAACACATTTCCAGTACTTTACATACTGCAGAGTATTGTAATTGATGGTTTCATATTATAACACAAAGGAAATGCAAATAATATTGCATATTTTTATGTTATAGTAAATAAAGCAGCTCCTGTGGCAGTTTTAGTTAGCTATTTTGACATTTCCATACATATGTTTATTAACACAATAGAAATAATACAGAGGTTTCTTAAGAAAGAAAACTATATACATTCAGCAGACCCAACACAAAACATTATTCAACAACAACGAATCTTATTGTCTCCTATGGAGGCAGAGGGATGTCCTTTCATTTACACTCTTATGCACACCTCACTGAGTGAGTTAGTATGAACACATACAATGTGAACATCGGTATATTTGTTTTAAATTGTTATTTATTGGTTATTATCCAAATGCAGTGCAACTTCAACATGCTTAATCTCTCGTGTTCTGTTGTGTACAGTTGTATACAGATCGACAGTCTTTATGCACATAGCATGATGTTACTTGGAAAAACACTTTAAAAATGTATCAAGTAATAGTAACCAAATGCCAAAACAAACTTAGGGATAACAAAAGTACAGACATGACAATGTACACTGTGGTATACATGTATTGTAATGCAGGGTATTTCTTTTATAATGAACATCCCAGCTGTTTTGTAAAAACTTATCTATTGAGGGCTAAAGTCTTGTTTCTTTTTGTTCTTTTTGGTCTTCATTACATACATCATTTGACACCAGGAACCTCTTTCTAACAAAATGCATTATTGCAGAATAGTAGTGTTTCACAAGGAGGAACTTTAAGATGCATATTACCAATATTGTGGAGGAAATATTCCTAAATACTGAGGCCAAAAGAAATCAAGTACAAAAATACTGTGGATCTTTGTATATAAAAGTATGTGTAGGTTCACCATATTGTACACTGTACATATATGTACCATGACGATATTTGTATCTTCAAAGTATTCTGGATGCGGAGTAAAGAATATTACATCTAGACTTACATATGTATACTTACCATCATAAAATGTCAGCTATTAATATTGAGGCAACAATATTTTTGCAAGACGATATTTCTGTGCTCAATATTCTGACAGCAACCCTTTAAGAATAAAAAAAAAAAAAACATTAAAAGTGAAATGAAGGTTTGTTTTTTATTATTAAACTCAATGTTTCATGTTTATCCAGCTACATCTTCAAATACACTCCCATGTAATAACACTTAAACAAATATGCTGGCATCACAATTGCATCCCATAAGAAGTGGACACCATCCTGTGTCTAGTGGCAGACCAGGACACAGACCATTTACTTGGATATGCTGCCCCTTGCCCTGAAGAGAAGTAAGCAAATACAATACCAAAACAACGAATGAAAGCTATTCTATGTATTCGACCTGCATGCTAAACACAATAGGAGCTGGCACACTTAAGTGCCTGAAAGAATTTGATAGTGCCTTTGGCACTATCTAAGGTTATTCACAAACATACTGGTCTGCAGTCTAAATCTGTCACTGTTGTGTAACATAAGAATAGGAGACCACATCTTGTTGGGGTGTTTTTGGAAGTGTGCTGTCTTTTGCTTTGAGCCTCTGTGGGAATTACTTCTGTGTTGTGCTTGATGACCAGAGGTGCAGTTATCATGTTATGGGAAGCAGAACTTGCAGTGGGATGGATGATGAAGTGGGAGAGATAGCAACATTTTGTTTTAATTTTTGGTATGTTGACTGCTCTGATTTGCTCTGCAGGTCACTTTACCCTGTTGGCATTTTTTTCTTACGTCTTCTCAATCTTATTTCCTATGCTGGCTGTATCAGAAGACTAGCCACTCTGACAGTAGGGATGAATCACAGATCTGTCCAGGTAAACTATGGTACAGTCCTTCTTTGTATGACTGCCATTAAGGGACATCAAATAAAGAGATTTGCCAAGATGCACTGTATTACAATCATTGTTTCATCATAAGAGTATAGCGATGCTCACCATATGTGACTACTGAGGATCTGTAGGGTGGATAGTGTTAGAGTCCTTCAATGACCATTATTGTGATATCTCTTTGGTCTCTGCAGGCCTGTCTGGTTCTGCAGAAACTAACTTTAACTAAGTAGGGTGGTATAGTGTGTATAAATGCAAGCAAGGTTAACTATGTCCTTTCATATATTATATGACTGTCCCATTGATGATGAGGGACCAGATAGTGAACCGGTATTTAAGAAATTATATGGTGACATCAATTATATAATATTGACACTGAGGACTGTCAGAAAGAATAGAGCAACTGTCCTCCATCTTGTAATTAGAGGTAGGCAGTGGGGAGGGAATGTGTTTGCTCTGTCTATGATGTGCTTAGGATTATAGTTAGAGTCCTCTGTCTCGTTAATCAGGATGGGGTCTTCAGGTGGTGATTAGTTGTGAGAACTTCTAATATTGAATGGAGAAGTATATGTTATGATGGGGGCTGCATGGGTTATATAACCCATCTGTATGTCAAGATTATTCAGAGTCCCTGCTGGGCGGGGGTCCCAAGTAGGGTAGGTTGTCTCTCTTTGTCTTCTCGGCATACTGTGCTGGCAGGGACCATTCCATAACTGTAGACTGAGGAGAGATTATCATTCCGGTTTCTATCCCAAAGTCGGAGGTTGATGTAATTATTTCAGGAAGAACCATTTTCACCTCTCATTTGCCGTTTATCTAGTCCCTGTGATTGTATGTGTAAGAATAAAGTATTCATTTTTGTACGAGATGTTGGTTAAGGCTTGGGGCTTACAATGTGACGCCCTGTACTGATAATGTATTCTACAGCTGCTGGCTACTAGGGCCCTGTATACAGTAGCACTGCTACCCTCACACACAATGTCTACTCCCTTAATTCTAAAAGCCCAAGCACTAACTGGAAAACTCTAATAATAAAATAAAAATAATCCCTACTGTGGCTACTGAACTGGGCTGTTTTTCCGTACTTTCTCTTTGGTGTTTCTTAAATGTATTTAAATACTCAGGAAAGTGAGAATGAACTATCTGGACCTAGGTACACAGTGGTGTAGCAAAGGGGATGTGGGGCTTAATGCAAGTAAGGAAAATGGGCCCTGGTTCCCTGGTGTCGTAGTAGTAGTAAAAAAACCTGCTATTTTTGAGTTCTTTGGGCCCTCACACATCACACACCCAGGTGGAGACAAAGCACTAGAGTTGCTATTTTAATGTCCTGACTGGTACACAAATAAGCAAAATCTCCCAAAGCTAGTATTTTTAGCCCTTATCTGTACATACTTCAAACAGCAAACAGAAATAGAAATTATTTTAACTGTTTTCTAGAGCTGCGTTAACGATCCGTGACTGATAAAAGTAATACAGACAGAAGGGTCGAGTAACAAATTAATACATTCGATTTCATTTATAGTATCATGTCCAGGCCTTTGCAAACCAAATGGCCGGTCTTTTTCTTTTGGAAAGGTGGCAACCCTACACGGCACCTACTGCACTATTCGTAGCTACTTCGCTCCCTCAGGGACACGGAGCAGCCTCTGCTGGAGACTGCTCCAAACTCAGTGAGGCTCGGCGTGTCGAGGGCAGGTACCGGCCCCGGTTGGCATCCAGCTGGTGCCCGCGGGGAGAAAGGCTGACAGCGAGACTGGCAGAGGATGAAGCGCAAGAGTGGCAGCGAACGGCACCGGAAGCCGCCAGCAGCGCGCGCTGTTCCCTGGCGAGGCGCGAGAACGCTCGTGAGTCAACGCCAGCTGCGTCGGTTAAACGGACAAACTCCGGGGCTCTGCCTGCCGGGTGCGCGCGCACCAACCGTGCTGTCGCAATTAAACAGCGAAAACTGCCCATACTTGGGCAAGGCGTGGGTTTTTATTTTCATCGTGCCAACGAAGACAGAAAACAATGCGCTCAGTGTACAACACACCAGGCCATGCCTTGGTTAACGGTGCAGCCCTCAAGTAGCTTGGGAAGCTGAAGGCCTGCCATGACCGAAGCACAGGGACCGGCCCGTCAAACATGAGGCGTACTTCAGGGAGCGAGAGCCACTGGCACCGTCGGGGAAACCTCCCGTCTGACATTCCCGCTCAGAAGGGACGGACATTAGCAATACCCGGCATTAGCTGGGCCAGCCTTCCGAGAACGCTGAGTTTTCAGCGGTTTTTGTGTAACGCACTGTTCGCCGTTTACTTACCCTCTAAGCGCTACGGTGACCTCAGCTGGCGATGCTGTCTGCACCTTTTACCTTAGGTTACAGCAAACTTCAAAATCTGGGAACTGCGAGACCCTGTGGAGATGTCACTGGGGTCTCCCTCCATTGAGACTGCGGGCCACCCCCACTGGAACCAAGTGGCACGGTTGACTAAATGGCACTGCAGGGAAATGCAAAGAATTGAGCACATTTTGTGACAGTGTCCCTTCGTTATTTTGTCGTTTTTACACATGGTAACTCTGTCTGGGCATAGGTTTATTCCAATTAGTACTCGAATACCGCAATAAGCAACTGAAAGATGGCCAGTCAACATTTTGCAAAGGCCTTCCCAATGCGCGGGTCGTCGACACGTTTGATCCGTTAGAGCCATAAACAATTGTAACTTTTATGAAACCTGTAGAAGATGATGGATTATATGGCAAATTCATTATCAGGTGGAGAACGCAGCAACCACACAATCACAAAAAAGGGCTTCAACGCCTCGTTAGGGGTAGTAAGAGCTACATAAATATATAATACATAATCCAGAGGCCCTGCTGCAAACAGTGACATGCCAGTAGCTCATTGAGGCCCGGTTTCAATTTGCATTAGGATGCTAGTGGTTGTAAATGTGTAAAGGGAGAAACCACACTGCAAGTACCAGAATTGTAAAAAGCACTGACAATGCCAAAAGCTCTTGCCTATGCAAAAGCATATTGTCTTTGCCAACGTGTTTTAGCCCTGTTGTACACCAGTGTGGCTGCGGTTCAGCATGGTTACAAATTACTGGGGTAAAGGAGAGTGCAGTGTTGCAAAGTGGAGTATAGTGGAGTGTTATGGAGTGAGTTGAGTGGCATGGAGTGAAGTGGAGTGTCATGAAGTGGCATCCAGGGAAGTGGTCTACAGTGCTGTGGAGAAAGTAGAGTGTTCTTGAGTAGAAGAGCATAGAGTACAGTTGAATGGAGTAGAGTGGAGTAGTGTCATAGTAGAGCGTAGTGGCATAGTGTTGTGGAGTTCTGTAGAGTGGAGTGGCATAGAGGGTGTTGCATAGAGTGGAGTAGAGTGTTCTAGAGTAGAGTGACGTTCAGCAGCGTAGATTGTCACAGAGTGGAATGGCATAGAGTAGAGTAGTGTAAGAGAAGAATGGCAGAGTGTTGTAGAGTTGAGTGACGTAGAGAGGAGTGGCACAGAGTTTCGGAGTGGAGATGCATACAGTGGAGTGGTGCAGCGGAGTGTCGTAGTGTGTCATAGAACAGAGCAGTGCTTAATTTGTAAATACCAACGTGCCGGTGTTCAGAGCTCTCCTCTGAAACACAGAGCTACTGCAATTAAATTTGCGAGAACGGAATACTGAGGCAGCGTAATCCTGAAGCCATCTCGGGCCTCTTTAATCCATTTACATCCTCTCTCTGCCCCTTCAGCTCACTCCTGTAACGTTCTGCTTACTCCCATTGTGACGCTTTTACGTTTTTCTCTTCCTCTGTCTTTCCCAAATGTGTCTTTTGCTCGCAGCAAATGCTTGAGGCAGAAGAATAAGCCCCGGCCCTCAAAAATAAGTGCCGGTGCTCAGCACCGGAAACAACAAGCACAAATTAAGCATTGGAACAGAGTGCAGTAAAATGGCATGGAGTGGTGTAGAGGGAATAGCATAGAGCATTGTAGAGTAGAGTCATACAGTGGCAGTAGAGCACTGTAGAGTGGAGTGGCACAGAGTGGAGTACAGAATCAGAGAGGAGGAGAGTTTAATGGAGTAGACTCAGAGTGAAGTATTGTAGAGTGTAGCGTAGTAGAGTAGAGTGGACTAGAGTGAAGTGGCATAAAGTACAGAAGGCGGAGTAGCTTGGTGTAGAGTGCATTGGTTTTGGGTAAAGTGGTGTAGTGTCCACTGACACAGAGTACAGTGACATAGAGTGGTGCAGAGTAGATTGCAGTGGCGTAGAGTGCAATGGGGTAGAGTGGAGTGGTGCATAATGGAGTGGAGTGCAGGGGCATAGTAACATAAAAAAACACAATCAAATAAAATGAAATGATGGACGGAGTGTTGAAACTTTTTAAACACTCACCCCCAGTCACAGATGTGGGTTTAATTTATAGTTATTTTGCTCACCACGTCACCCTAGTTTGGACCCAGCCATATGCAAATCAGTCTTGACCCTGTTCCCCATGAGAACAGTCCAGCCCGAACTGCTAGGCCAGGACCTCCCTGGACAGGAAACAAGTATCCTGGGACCGGTTTCAGTGTATCACCCTTCATCAGCCAGGCTAGCTTGGATCCAGTGGCGCAGCAAGCAAGGGACCCACGTGGGCGCGCAAAGCAACATCACAAAACAAAATAAAATAAACACTCACCCCCAGTCACATATCTGGGGTTAATCCATCATTATTTTGCTCGCCACCTCAACCCAGTTTGGAGCCAGCCATATGCGAATCAGTCTTGACCCTGTTCTCATGGGAACAGTCCAGCCTGAACTGCTAGGCCAGGTCCTCCCTGGACAGAAAGCAAGCATCCTGGGACCGGTTTCATGGTGTCACCCTTCATCAGCAAGGTTAGCTTGAATCCAGTGGGGCAGCAAGCAAGGGACCCACGTCTGGGCATACCCCTGACACTTAGGGCGCACAATGCAACATCACAAACCAAAATAAAATGGTGGACGGGGTGTTGAAACTTTTCAAAGTCTCACCCCCAGTCACAGATCTGGGTTTAATCCATTGTTATTTTGCTCAGGGAACAGGGTCAAAACTGATTTGGATATGGCTGGGTCCAAACTGGAACGGCATGGGTAGCAAAAAAACGATGGATTTAGGCCCAGATCTCTGTACTGGGGGTGAATGTTTGACATTGTTCAGCATTCCGCCCATCACTTGTTCTTTTTGCATTTGCTGCCCCAAGTGGGAAGGGTATGCCCAGACGTGGGTCCCGTGCTCCCCATGCCACTGGAATCAAGCTATCCTGGCTGATGAAGGGTGATACCCTGAAACCGGTCCTAGGATGCTTGTTTCCAGTCCAGGGAGGACCTGGCTTGGCAGTTCAGGCTGGACTGTTCCCATGGGGAACAGGGTCAAGACTGATTTGCATATGGCTGGGTCCAAACTGGAACGGCATGGGTAGCAAACAAACAATGGATTTAGGCCCAGATCTCTGTACTGGGGGGTGAATGGCAAGTGGGAAGGGTATGCCCAGACGTGGGTCCTGTGCTCCCCATGCCACTGGAATCAAGCTATCCTGGCTGATGAAGGGTGATACCCTGAAACCGGTCCTAGGATGCTTGTTTCCAGTCCAGGGAGGACCTCGCTTGGCAGTTTGGGCTGGACTGTTCCCATGAGGAACAGGGTCAAGACTGATTTGCATATGGCTGGGTCCAAACTGGAACGGCATGGGTAGCAAAAAAACGATGGAATTAGGCCCAGATCTCTGTACTGGGGGTGAATGTTTGACATTGTGCAGCATTCCGTCCATCACTTGTTCTTTTTGCATGTGCAGTGGCGTAGGATGAAGTGTAAGAGTGGAGTGGCGGAGGACAGAGAGGAGTTGTGCAGTGCAGAGGTGTAGCGTAGAGTGCGGTGGCATAGAGTGGTGTGGAGTGCAGTGTTGTGGAGTGCAGTGGTGAAGAATAGACTAGAGTGGTGTGATGCAGGGTAGTGTAGCATAGAATGTAGAGTGCAGAGTGCAGTACAGTGGCATAGAGCGGAGTGGGGCAGAGTAGAATGGCGTTGAGTTCAGTGGCGGAGAGTGCAGTCCTGCATAGTTGAGTGTCAGAGTGCAGTGGCGAAGAGTGGTGTACAGTAAAGTGGTGCAAAGTAGAGTGGTGCAGTAGCAAAGAATGTAGTAGTGTATAGTAGAGTGTTGTAGAGTGCACTGGCAGACAGTATAGCAATGCAGAGTAGAGAGGCTAGATTGAAGTGGCTTAGAGTGCAGTCTCAGAGTACAGTGGTGTACAGTAGATTTGAGTGCCATAGAGTGTGTTAGAGTGGTGTAGAGTAGAGTGAAATGGAGCACAGTGCAGTGGTGCAGAGTTCTGTGGCAGAGAGCGCAGTGTTGAGGAGTAGAGTGACGTAGAGTGTAATGGTGTAGCGAAGAGTGGCGTACAGTGCTGTAGAGTATAGTGGAGCATAGTGCAGAGGTGCACAGTAGATTGGCGTAGAGTGCAGTGGCATAAAGTATAGTGGTTTTGAGTAAAGATGTGTAGAGTGCATTGGCATAGAGTGCAGTGGTGTAGCGTGCAGCTGCATACAGCAGAGTGGCATAGAGTGCAGTGGGGTAAAATCCAGTGCCGCAGGGTAGACTGCAGTGGCGTAGATTGGAATGGTGCAGAGCAGAATAGAGTGGTGTAGTGTTCAGTGGCGTAGAGTAAATAGCTTTTAGAGTAAAGTGAGGTGGCACAGAGTACAGTGTCGTGGAGTGCAGTTGTGCAGAGTAGATTAAAGTGGCTTAGACTGAATTGGCTTAGAGTACAGTGGCAAACACTGCAGTGGTGCATAGTTGTGCGGGATAGAGTGCACTGGCATACAGTAGGCTGGTGTAGAATTGAGAGGGGTCAATAGAAGTGGCGTAGAGTGGAGTGGTGCACAGTACAGTGAAGTGACACAGTGTGGAGTGGCATAGTGTGGAATGGTGCAGAGTAGAATGGAGTGGAATGGGGTGGTGCAGAGTAAAGTGGAGTGGGGAAAGTGGAGTTTGCATGATATGATAGCGCACTGTGATTATAGACAATACATGAAATGGCCATTCAGTTTTACAGATACGATAATGTGTGGAAGTGTCATCACTTAGTATACAGATTTGTTATGATCATGTTAAAATAATTGTTTCCACCACACTTCAGAATTAACAAAAATGTGCTTCATTTGTGCATTCCTTATTCTAATATAAACTGAAAGATTCTAAAACTGAAAAAAGATAACCTCGTGCTCTGTGCACCACTATACTCTACAGCACTGTACGCCACTCTTCTCTACACCATTACACTGTACGTCACTCTACTCCTCAACACTGCGCTCTCTGCCACTGAACTCTGCACCACTGCACTGTGCTCCATTTCAATCTACTCTACCCCAAGTGGCCAGCATGATTGTTACATAAATCCTCTCACTTTGAAGTCAGAGAAAGAAAAGTAAACACTAAGCTCCCTGGAAGACAGGGCCTGACATTTGAACTACCTTTGAATGCATAACAAATGTGACAAGATGTAAAGGCCTGTTTACAGAAATTCAGTACTGGTGGAAGAATACAGTAAATAGGACTAGGCAGGTGAAGGGAGAAACTCAAGCTGCACACCCTAAAACAAATAAAGCCTGCAAATAGAAAGCAAGCAAATGTGAGTTATAAAACCACAACGTCAATAGTACGCAATGAGCAGAATGTATTCCCAAGAAAGCTTCCCGAATGTCCCAAAGAGGTTGTTTCAAACCAGACCGCTGTCTTGGTCGGTAGGCTTTGACCTAAAGACTGGACTGAATTGGCTGCTCATTCATGAATCTGGGGAACTTAACCCACCTTATCTGCAGAATACCCAAACAAAAATGTTACTGGGATACTCCAGCTGAAACGCCTGTAACAGCGCTTGACTGTAAACAAAGAACCTAATGCATTCTGGGTGTTGCAGCCTTGGCTTACTTCAACCCACCCTATTAGACAACAGTGCCAGAGGGTAGAGGTGGTTTGTAGCAAGAAAGAGCTGGCCTGAAGCATGATGTCCCTGGCGACAGGATGTCCTCAGACCCCAAAAGGCAGCTGCAAACTGACTTTGTTTGAAGCCCTTTTAATAACTCTCTGACATTGGTGGCATAAAAGCACTTTTTCGCTTAGTGGAGAATGAGGGTGGCGAGCAGACAGGAAGGCTTATGACTTTACCAGGGATTTAGATTTCAGCCAAAAGCCTCCCACAGCATCCCCTGAAAAGAAGGCTGGAACAGAAAGGATTCTTTGTCTCCCGGCCCGCTGCACTCTAGGCCCCGGGCTCCTGCTCAGCTGGCTGGCATCTTTCCGGGGTAGGGCGAGAAGATGTAGGACTCGGAATGGTGGCGATGTTGCGGATGCTGATGGGAGGGAGAAAGTGCTGGTGAAGACAGGAAAACATGACAAGCGCGAGAACAGTCAAACTGCGCAAACTTTAAAAGGGAGAAAAATAAGCCAGGTGGCCGTGGAAGAAGAGAGAAAGAGATGGGGCAAGGGCTGGGGGAGGGCCAGCCGTAAATTGTATGCTAAGGGTATTGTGGGTAGATGGGGGCTGCTGTGAGGGATTCCTACATGTAAACCTCAGTCTCAAACTACTTATTTGCGCCAGTTGAGTTCTGGCCCTAAGGGAATAGACACACTGTCGACAGATCAAGTCACATATTATTTCTTCTGAAGCCCTTACACTATTTAAATCCATAAAAATTTAAGAACAATACTAATCATTTCATTGTAAGTGTACTGCTCCATATAAAAACAGAAAATAAAAAAACACGTTTAACTCCAGCGACATTACATACATGTAGCATGATTGCCATTTTTCTAAAGAGTACTTATTCCTTGAATTTTACAACTTTGGCACGAGTGATTTTAGTTACACCCTCGGAAAAAAGCACAGCTGCCCGGCACACTGAAAAGTCCTCATTTTGTAAATATAACCATCAGCGATTAAGGGCCTGTTTAGGTCCTGGCGGACCTTGTCTGTCCTACAGTGGTGCGGTACCCAAGACCGCAAGCCACTATGGCCGTGGACCGTCCACCATATTTAGAGATCTCCAGGTGCCTGGGATCTGTGTGCTGTAAAAGGGTTATTTAGAGGGCACCGTGTTTAAAGTGTTCGTTCTGCGAAATTTCTTTTGCTCAGTTTTTTGTCCCTGAACAAAAAAAAATTGACCCGACTCTATGCATTTTCATCCTGCAAGAGGAGGGAGGCCTTTCTGCATTTTGCATGCCAGCGTTTAGCTTCCAAGGAAACAGAAACAGAAGGATAATTGAGAATCCTGCCAGGTTAAAGGTTTGCACCAACAGGGCTAGGGAGGCTATGCGGTGGGAAGCTGATGATTCCCCAACCAGAGTGTCAGGGGTTTGCCAGTTTGGCTGGGCAGGCGCACCATCGATTTACAGCAGTGTTCTCGCTATTCTAAACTCCACATCCTCTATAAAGTGAAAACATTGGTGGATGTCATATCGAATACATTAAGAATCCATTGATCTCAATGTCACTCTAAATATAGCGGCCGGAGCATCTACATACTCCAGTCCCTATCGCCTGACTCTAAATAACACCATAACAAATGTTGGGCAGGTGTAACACAGGCAGTTAAGGTCTCCCTTCTTGAACTGCAAAGGCTACACCTACAACAGATAATCTGCTTTGTTTCTATGCACGTGTAAATTCGTATGCTGTTTGTAATAGGAAACTAAAGGAGAGCTAATGCTTCGGAGCATAGAACAGTAGCCAAGAAAAGTCATATTTACAAAAACGCTTAATCTTCAATAATGTTTGACAACAACTTAATAACGTGGGAAGCAGCTTGGCGCCACCTACTCAAAGGTGTTTAATGGCATGATGCTGCTATAATTTAATACAGTGGTTCCCAACCTGTTGTCCGGGGACCTCTGGGGGGTCTGCGAAGCCTCATCAGGGGGTCCGCAACTGCTTAGAAAATTAAATAATATTAACAGGTTATGTCCCCAGCTTTCAGTAATGACAGTGGAGAGGTCCCTGGATTCCAATAATGATTAAGTGTGGGTCCCCGGGTTCCAGTAATGATAAAGTGGGGGTCAACAGAAGTCAAACGTTTGGGAACCACTGGCTTAATACATTTCCATAAAATGTTATTAATGCGTAAATCAAAGACTGATATAATGTGCATTCCAGGCTAAAGATGATGAGCCTCACAAACAATTATGTTTTTGCTATTAGGACATCTCAACGTCCTAAAAGTCCCTTGAAAATACTTCTGGCATTTTTAAAAGTTCTATCTTTTGCTTTCGAAATATTAACCACATTTTTCACTGGATTATATATTTGCCTGCAATTAAATAACTGTTGTAATCCAATCGGTTTTTCATCTAAAAGAAAAATCCCATTGTGTCAAATTTGGAGAAAATCTCTTGCTTTCCTAATTCAGTATGCTCTCAAGATCTGCTGTCTTTGAGACGAATACAGGAGGAACCACCCTGTTTTAGTTTTTAGTTAGACTGTATTTTTTAGGGGAACTGATCACCCTTACCGAGCCATAATTACACCCAAGTCAAGTGATTGTATTAAACTCAATAGGGATTTATAAATATCACAGGTGTCCACCTTGAGCCGAAGAACCTTCTCTGTCTATTCATTGAAAGGAGACCCAGCAGTAAATAAAGCAGGAAAAAGGTCCATGTCAAAAAGTGAGCAGACTTGTCAGCTAACATAAAGCATGTCTGAGTATCACAGATGGTCGAATTACCTGGTTTAAACCTCTCTGTTCTGCTGGGTGAATTCACTCATCACTAACCCGAGTTTGGAGTTCATTTAGAAGTATTCTGACGAAAATATTAGCATCCTCATCTATCACAGTGGTACTTCGTAGATTTTGCCAGATCTTGTTTGTTTCTTTACCTTGTTATCCACATGCCTCAGAGTAACTCTTAAAAGGACATAAATTCCACTCAGTATTGTAAATATCTAGAATCATTCACAAAGCGGATGATCCCAAGTCTTTTCGACCCACCTCCAAGACAGCATAACTAAGTTTCAATGAGCAAACTTCGGGCATAATTACAGCAATGTCATAACCTTTCTACTGTGAACAGAGGAAAACGTATCAGAGACTGGAGCCAATGCCAAGCTCATTGCCTCACCCATTTACGTGTAATCGCTGCTGCCACTGACATGCCACCAGTACTCATGAAATCAGAGAACTTTGTAAAACAGGGTATGAGAGGTAAACTGGATGTCAGGAGCAAGTGCAGCCATGTTTCAAAACCATAGGAGCCACCAAAACGTCTATTTGCTGTGCTCCGTTGGACAGCGGAAAACTTACCACAGATGCCAACTGATCCTCTGAAAGCACTTTGGCATTGTAGGAAGGTAGCCTCTTTCTAGCATAGTCACCCCCACTTTTGGTCTGTCAGTGTGTTTGACTGTCTACTAGGATCCTGCCAGTCAGGACCCCAGTAGTTATGTTCTCTCCCTTAAATTATGGTTGTTGCATACTGGTAATCCAGTATTTCACCCACAATTGGCATACTGGTGCCCCCTTATAAGTCCCTAGTATATGGTACTGAGGTACCTAGGGCACTGGGGTTCCAGGGGATTCCTATGGGCTGCAGCATACCTTTTGCCACCCATAGGGAGCCCATGCAAAGGCTTCTTTCTGCAGGACTGCCATTGCAGCCTGTGTGAAAAGGTGCATGCACCCTTTCACTGCCATTTACACTGCACCAGGTCACTTACAAGTCAACCCCATAGCAGGCCCTCTAGCCATGAGGGCAGGGTGCAGAGTGCCTGTGTGTGAGGGCACCCCTGCACTAGCAAAGGTGCTCCCACAACCTCTAGAACATTATCCCGAACTTCGTGAGTGCGGGGACACCATTTTACACGCAAACTGGATATAGGTCACTACCTATGTCCAGCGACATAATGGTAACTCCGAACATAGCCATGTTTGGTAGCAAACATGGAGGAATCATACCCCAAGGCTTTTGCAAGCATTGGTTGTATGATTCCATGCACTCTGAGGGCTCCTTAGAGGACCCCCAGTACAGCCATTACAGCTTTCTGAGATTTTCCAGGCAGCCCCAGCTGCTGCCACCTCCTAGACAGGTTTCTGCCCTCCTGTTGCTCAAGCAGCTCGAGCTCAGGAAGGCAAAACAAAGCATTTCTTTTGGGAGAGGGGTTTTACACCCTCTCCCTGTGGAGATATGTTACAGGCTTGGGAGGGGTAGCCTCCCGAAGTCACTAGAAATGCTTTGAAGGGTACATTTGGTGTCCCCCTAGCATAATCCATTCTACACCGGTTCAGGGACCCCCAGTCCCTTCTCTGGCGCAAAACTGCACAAAGGAAAGGGGAGTGATCACTCCCCTGTCTATCACCACCCCAGGGGTGCTGCTCAGAGTACCTTAAGAGGGTCCCTGGGTTTTTCCATCTTGGATTTTAAGTTGGGAGGGAACTCTGGGAGCATCTGAGTGGCCAGTGCCAGCAGGTGATGTCAGAGCCCTCCCCTGATAGTTGCTTACTAGTTTAGCTGACCAATCCCCCTTTCAGGGCTATTTAGGGTCTCTTGGGGGGTTCTTCAGATTCGGTTTGCAAGACTCTATCAGGAATCCTCTGCATCCTCTACTTCACCTTCTTACAGAAGAAACTGCATCTGGACCCTCCAGGATCTCTACAAACTGCAACAAAGAAGCAAAGATGACTTCTGCAACATTGTATCTTCAGCTTCCACCTGCAACTGTTCCCAGGTTGTGCATCCTCAGAGGACAGCTTGTCTTCAGACTGCACCAGAAGAGCGAAGGAATCTTCTTTGGAGTAAAGGAGTCACTCCCCTGCTTCAGCAGGCACCTCCCTACAACGACGAACGGCTGCTTGGGTCTCCTCTCCTGATGATTTGCGTGGATCCTGCATCACGGGTGGTGGACTGAAGTGGTCTTGACAGTCCTGACGCCCTACTGTTCAACTCTGGTGGAGGTAAGAGCTTGCCTACCCATGCAAGGCAGTACCTCCCGTGCACCGCATGTTTTGCAGTTGCCAAGGATTTTTGGCATCATTCCTCCAAGTTCTTCGTGCACCATGCACCTCTGGCCCCAGCACTCCATCCTGCAACGCTCAGCTTCCTGAGTGGTTCTCCGGCGGCATAGGATCCCTTGCTGTAGTGCTGTGTGAGCCTCCTTTTGCACCTCCTTTGTCCCCGTGCTGTGGGACTCCTGAGCATGCTGCCTGGTCTCCTGTGGGCTCTCTGAGTTGCTGAGAGCCCCCTCTGACTCCCTCTCCTGGGTAGAGTCCACCAGGTCCCCCCTGGTCCCGGGCAGTGCTATTTCCCACTAACTGTGAGCTTTGCGCGTGCCAAGGTTTGTTGGTGGAATCCAACGACGCAAACCAGACTGCAATCTTCCATCCGGCGTGGGACATCATTTGCACCAACCAGGAACCCGCATCTGTCTTCTTGGGTGCAGTATTGACTGTTGTTCTCCACCAGTGGTTCCTATTTTGCACCTTCATCTGGGTTAACAGGGGCTCTTGTTCTCCCTGGACTCTTCTGTGCTTCTTGGACTTGGTACCTTGCTTCCACAGGTCTTCAGGTCCAGGAATCCACAGTTGGTGTCTTGCAGTCTCTTCTGGTTCTTGCATAATCTTCTTTCTCGTGTTCTTGTGTGTTATAGGAAATGTACTGTTTTATTCCTACTTTCCTGGGTTCTGGGGTGGGTTCTATTACTTAGCTTTGGTGTTTTCTAATACTCCCAGCGCCCTTCTACACACTACACTTGCCTAGGTGGGAAACCAACATTCACATTCCACTTTTTTAGTATATGGCTTGTGTTCCCCCAGGCCCATTTCTAACTATTGTGATTTCACTATTTGCACTGTTTTCTAACTGTTTGTACACCTGATTTTGCATACTAGTGTATATAATTTGTGTATTACTTACCTCATAAGGGAGTATAGTCTCTATGGCATTTTTGATATTTGTACCACCTAAATAAAGTTCCTTTATTTTTGTAACACTGAGTATTTTCATTCATGTGTGTGAGTACTGTGTGACTACAGTGGTACTGCATGAGCTTTGCATGTCTCCTAGATAAGCCTTGGCTGCTCAGCTACAGCTACCTCTAGAGAGCCTGGCTTCTAGACACTGCCTACATTTGACTAATAAGGTATAACCGGACCTGGAATAAGGTGTAAGTACCTTAGGTACCCACTACAAACCAAACCAGCCTCCTACAGGCATCACCTCCCATTCATCCCTCAATTACTGTCCTACCACTCAAGCAACTGACAATCATCCGATTTAAGAGAAATATAGTGGCAACCATGCCAGGTGTGATAACATTCTTTCAGAACTCGGCTTGCTGTTGACACCCACTCTAAAACAATATACCAAATGATAATATATATTTATCATGCTGAAGCAATACATAATGTACCATGACATATAGTTAGCCAATGGTAGAACATACAGTAATATATGGGGACACAAATTTTAACACACTGTATAGTCTAACATAAAACAAAGTGCAATAGAACAATATTTTTAAGTGTAACATCCTTTATCACAACATAATATATTGGATAAAATATAAATTGGGGAACCAGCTGAAACACAATGTTCCCTGTAGAGAGTTTCATTGAGCCAACAACAAATTCTTGACAGTATTCACATAAAATTACAAGAATTGGCAAAGCAAAAGGTATTGTCTTGGCAAGCTGGTTTATTGGTTATTTTTTATTGCAAGCACAAGCCACAAAAAAACATGTTGCCACCATATGCTTGCAATAACATATGTGGATGGTGTAAGCAAAATATGAATGACAATCTACCAGACCAAAAGATGTAGGCCGTTGAACAGAGGCCCAGTGTATATTATCAATGATTTTATGGGACAAAGTAGTCGGACAAGACAGTTAATATTGTCGCAAAGTACACGCCCACACAAAGACTACACCCATACGCGTTAGTTGGACACAAGAAGGAATACATACCAACTATACAGGTTCTTGAGGACTGATCCACAGTTTGGGATCACTGAAGTGCATACAGCACTGCATGAGCCCACAAAGCATTATTAACACTTAAAGCACTTATCACATGAGCAGTAGCGGCTCCTCCGTTTGGGTAGCGGAGTGCCCCCCCCCCCATGCACTGTGCACTCCCCTCACTGCGCATTTATGTTTGGCCGGCTGTCGCGGGCCGGCCAGACATACATGCGCAGCAGGCTCCCAGTCTGCCTGGGAGTGCCCTGGCTGGGTGCTCCCAGCCAATCCTAACGCTGCTCGGAGCAGCGTCAGGATTGACCCAGGGCAGGCTGAGAGCCTGTGCATGCCTGCAGGACGGAAGGGAGGAGCAGTGTGCGAGAAGCAGCACGGAGGTAAGTTTATTATCATTTTTTTAAAATTAAAATGTCTTTACCTCCCTGCCCTCTCCCCTCTCCACTTGTGCCACCCCGTATCACCCCCTGTAACCCCGGTGAGCCACTGCTGCAGATGAGACATGCCATCTGTGAATCAAATACCATCCCTACTCGCGAGTCGCTGATTGGTTGTGCAAAGCTAGTCTAGCTCCAACACAAACCTCTGGACATCATAGGCTAACCGAATATTCCTTTAATAAAGTGAACGCGATTAGTACTTGCTAGATTTGCAGGTTGATAGTCCTACAAGTTAATCATTCATCATTGCGTACTCGTAACTGGGCAATTTCATTTACCTGTAACCAACCATTACGTATCCCAAACACCTCAATTATCGAGTAAGAACCCAACCAATGTATTCTTGTGTGTTATTACCGTTTATGGATTCTGCAGGGAAATACAAACCACACCCACCATCACTTCAACGATCAACTGTTAAGTCATACCCATCAGTAGCTTAATCATCGAATGGTTACACTTTATCCACATCAGAGATTGCAACTCCAACGTGTAAACCCGATGCACCAAAACTACTCACTATTGTGTTTGCATTTAGCATTTTTGCAATGGTGCTCATGTGCACCATTTTGTATGCCCGAGGACGTCCAACTCTTCCAACCCCCACTCTGTTCACGTTGCAACTCCTTTCACGTTATGGACTTTCTGGATGCAAATCACAGCTGTCGACTCTTCACAACCAGTGCACACTGGACAAGCCACTGCAGCATGTCTCCTTACTCTTCGATGTACAGCAGAGTGCCTGATACCAACTGGGTCGCACACACTGACCTACAGTATTTAATAGCCCCAGATGCACTTCCCTAGATCAACTGTTTACCTACCAAGAATCATGTGCCAGCCATCAGCTAAGCACCCACTTCACTCACCATCGTCCATGCCCTTACCAACTCTAGTGTCCAAAAATGTATTCAGTGGCGCTCCCAGTCTGAAAGGCCGAGATCATCTGGCCTTCGATCAGAACTGCACTCAGTCAGCCATATTAAAGCATGCTACTGTCTCTAGAGGATGGAGAGACAGCAAGTGGGGTTAATTTATGATAAACAGAACACATCTACAATGCATTATGTCCAAGCATAGAAATCAGTTAATGCCCCCCAACAATCACCACCTATTCCCTACTCCAAAGATCTCTGCGAAGGCACACACATTCCACCACAAGCCAACACTCCACTCATAAGCTCCATGTTATGGATCATGTACCCAGTCACAATACAAGGCCTTACCTACTGTAACACATGCTAGATCATATGGATTGGCCATACCCAGCATCACTGAACTAACACTCTAAAATTCTTACAGCTGGTATAACAACGCAGGTGTTACTTGATTCACTTGGTATGGAAGGAAGATTGCAGTCTATCCCTCACCTTGACTGAAGTACTGAATTCTTCTAACAGCAGTTGCTGTCAACCAACTGACCACGTTGGCTCTGGAACACCCACACAAGTGCAGGCGGGATGTACAACAAATCCCCAACAATGAACTGTGGAAAGGTGCATACAGCTCCAAAGCAGAGAGGAGTTGATAGTGAAAGAGGCCACGTTTTGTCAGCTATTGTTCCCTATAGGGCAACAAAATCAAAAAGTGGGGTTGTATATGAGTTTATGAAGCTGGTTGGTGAGATTAAAGATTAGAGAGAGGAGATTAGGTGCTGTAAGGTTGGAGCTGTGACTTTCAAAAACCGAGGTTGTGATGTTTTGAAATTTTGGAATGAACTGAAGGCAATTTGCAGAAATACAATAATGATTAAGGCAAACTGCAGGTAACATTGGTGAGTCTGCAAGATGGGGATGTGGAAGTATGCATTCTGCAAGTCCATCGCTACCATCCACTCGCCAGGGCAGCGAGTAGACTGTGTACAGATAGAGGAATTATGCAAATCAATCTGAAAACAAACTTTTATAGAAACAACTTAGACAAACCAATAGTGAATCAGTCTCATGGGGAGGCAAAAGCAAAAAGGCGATCAACATTAGGTGAAATAAAGTAATCAGGCAAAGTTCACAGATAACAAAATGCATCCGAGTTTTTTCAGTAATACAAGGTTAAATGCAAATTGTTAGACGGTTAAATTTGTTCATTGATAACTATTTCGGGCAATACCCAGCAACCTACTGGAGACAAATATATCAACAAAACAATGAGGTCAGAGGCCTCAAAGAACTTGCTGTCACGGGGACAGATCAGCGTAATACAGCTCTAACCTGCAGATTTACTGTCACTTACTTAGTCTACACTTAAAGATCAATTTCAATAAAAGAACAACTTCAAAGCCACATAAATTGATTTTTGTGCTTCAAATATGTCCCCAGCCATTCATTTAGCATGTGTTGAATTTATCTTATTTTCATAACTGCTTTAGGGAGGAGACTGAAGTGAATTACCCAGGATAATACGTTCAGCACTGAAAAAGGGGATGGCTTAGCCAGTGCCGAACTTTGACCATATCCAAGTTTAAGCCTTCACTAGCTTGCCCACCAGCACCAAAGACTCCAAGCACATTAAGCAGCCCCAGCACTGTAATACAACCAGAATTTGAAGTAGTGCTTCTGTAATAGGCAAAACCATACAGGGGTTTAGAGAAGGTCCACAAAATTGCCTCAAAAAGTACTGGATATGGCCACAATTCTAGAGGAGGCATGCCAACATGGCGAATTTGTAAATTCACCAAAACATTCTTGCACCAGCCATAAAAATGCCACACTCAGGCCAAAGCTATCCCTGGGCCATGGCAGCATGAAAAGACCGTCTGCAACACTCAAGCACCGGTTACCTCTTTGCAAAGAGGTGGAAGCTACCAGGTTACGGGTTGTGCCATTATCTTTGAGAGAGATTTCTTTCTGAAAGGGACTAATCCAAGTTGGTTATTTTTGAAGCATGCATAGGCCCGAGTGAGAAAGACTACTCTGGACCAGACACTGACACGGGAAAGAATAATAATCCAGAGAAGTACTGCATATTCAATGACTTAGAAGACCCTATTTGGATTTTTGGCTCAACACAACATTTCATATGATCTTGGGCAGGTTGTTTCACATCACTGGGTCTCAGCCAATAGACGCTTTGTCAGTTAATATGAAAGGAAAGATTCATGCCCCTGGAAATGTACATACCACAAAAACGTCTGCTGATATTTTTCGATCTGGCCCACAGACAGCTTTAGCTAGTATAGTTGCCTCACGTAAGCCAAAAAACATCATGGATAAACAAATATATATATATATATATATATATATATATATATATATACATAGTACACTTTGGGGGTCTACCCTCTTCGTCCATTGGTCAGTTCTACTGTCATTCACAGTCTGTTAAACAAAACAGTATACAGCATGGGCAATGGGTCAGCACACCAAGCATTGCTTGCTTGCTTCAACAATGGTGGCATTTTGCATTATCTAAAATGAGTACACTTCACAGCTTTGGCATGTAGGCCAAAACGTTACATGATAAATGAATTTTTTTCTTTCCATTCTTTATCAGAGTTTGATTTGTTTTAGACTCCGCTACACATTTAAACCAGTGGTTCCCAACCTCTGGTCTGGGGATCCCTTGGGGTCTGAAAAGCCTCCTCAGTGGGTCCGCAGACGGCTTAAAAAATTATAAAATATTAACAGATTAGGTCCCCAGCTTTCAGTAATGACTTAGTGAGGGATCCCAGGACTCTAATAATGAGTCAGTGGGTGGCCCCAGGTTCCAGTAATCATAAAGTGGAGGTCCACAGAAGTCGAAAGGTTGGGAACCACTGATTTAAACTATTCCTTCAGGATACAGTAATTTAAACACAGCAATGCCTTTTCTTTCTGCCAACAAGAATTATATTTTCCTGTACTGTGCAGTGAAATAAAAAAGGGTTTCTATATCTGGTCGAAGCACACCTCCATGCTAGGAAGCATCCACCCTGTTCTATTACAATTATATATTATGGTTCAATAATTTGTAAATATTTATTTTTAGCATATGACCACTACATTAAAGTGACAGCCTTTCCCCCCCATTCTTTTTATTTTGTGGCATTGGTTATTATTAAGAAAAGCAGAAGCTTGCTGAGGCCAGGCCTTTTGGCTTTACCAGTGTTCATTTAAGGGAAATTTCTAAGGAATCGAGGGGGAAAGCTTGAGGTATGCAGCCTTTGTGTATTTTCTGTTTCAACTTTAAGAATTTGAGACTCTTGCCTAAGATAATGACTGCAGGGTCTTGCAAGTGAGGTACTGTAGTGGACATGCTTAACAAAAGATGCATTTGGGAAAGACAGAGGAAGAGAAAAAGGAAAAAGCGTCACAAATGGAGAAAAGCAGAAAGATCCACAAGTGAGCTGAAGGGGCAGGGAGTGCTATAAATGGGTTGAAGAGGCCCGAAATTGTTTTAGGGGTTGGGCTTCCTCAGTATTCGGTGTTCGCACATTTAATTGCAGAAGCCCCCTTTACACATTTCTCTTTATTCTTTTCCTTGTAAATAAAAACGTGCCGGTGCCCAAAGTTCTCCTCTGAAACATGGCTGCTGCAACTAAATGTGTGAGCACAGAATACTGAGACAGCATAATCCTGAAGCCATCTCAGGCCTCTTTAATCCATTTACAGCCGCTCCCAGGCCCATCAGCTCACTCTTGCCGCTTTCTCCCTTTGTGACGCTTTTCATCTTTTTTTTGCTCCGTTTTTTCCCAAATGTCTCTTTTCCTCGTAATAAAAGTTTAAGGCAGAAAAATAATTGTCGGTGAGCTGCTTGCTGGAAACCACCGGCTCAAATTAAGCACCGGAGAGGCTTCTCTCCTTTCACAAAGGAAATGGGAAGGGACAGGGCGTAATCATCTTGGAGTACTCGAGGGAACGAGTGTGTTGTAATCGCGTCCTTCTGGCCGCGCCTCTCCACGTTAAGAAGGACGCGAGGAGTGGAGATGAGCAGCGACCGGATGCGTGACAGTGTGCGGGAACTCCGCCCCTACTCAGTCCCAGCAGCGCTTCCAGGTAGAGCAGTGGGGCTGGGAACAACCTTCATCCTGGGAGGCTCTCCAGGGGCGTCTGACGCAGCTGCCTCGGGGGCTTGGGAATGACCTTGACTCGGGGTCTCCGGGGACAAGGGACGCTCGAAAAGGAGTCACTGATGTGAGCAACACGGACTAATCTGTCGATTGCGTGCGCTACTGTTCACCAGGACACGGCGTTAAAAAGTGCCCCGAGTCGGAACAGGAAGCCACAGAGGCCAATGTGTCAGCGATGAGGCAGACGAAGAGCCAAGTGCGCTGTGACTTAAATGGTTATGCGTCACACACACATCTGTATTCGGAAATTAAATAATACCTGTTGTTATTACACAACCTGAAAGTAGGGTGACCAGATTTTGAGAAATATATATATATATAAAATCTGGTCACCCTACTTTCGGGTCTTATATATATGTATATATATATATATATACATACACATACACATACACACACACAGTTGTGCCAGTGACAAACACGAAACCATTCCAGCATCCTTGCTCTATGAAAGAACTCTTCATTCATTTACAAGACTACATTTTTGCATAACATTGCTTAGGGCAGGACCTCGATCTTTTGCCCCCTGCCCTCCTCCGTTACCCCACTGTCACCCATGTGCTGGGAACATATAACTGACCCTCTGACAAAGAAAAATACAAATTAGTTTAGTTGTTTCAGATTCTAGAGGCGCCTCTGGAAACGTCAGCATACCGTTCTATTATGCTTTGTAGGACGACTGACTTGGTCCTAAAAAAAAAACGAAAATTAAGAGAAGTGCTGACACACTATTTCCACTTGAACCATTCTCCAAGCTCCTACAGTTGCCACTTATCCCCAACCCATGCTCTCCAACCATACCCACTTACCCCCGCCCCCTTCCATGCTCTCACAAGGCCACGCTTTGTCCCCGGTCCATGCTTTTACAATGTCCCAGCCTCAGGCTTCAATCACCTGCGCCAGACTAAGGACCTCCTTACCTTCAGGAGACTTTTCAAGACCTGGCTGTTCGAGCAGTAGAAGCACCCCAGCGCCCCCCCTTCCTTCCTCCCACCCCCAGCGCCTTGAGTCCCTCACAGGTGAGTAGTTTGCTTTACAAATTCCCTGACTGACTCAATTCTATGTTGTCCCCTTCCAATGCTTCATACATTTCCAATCATCCAATCACTTATTCCCATGAATTCTACTTGGTCTCCTCCCAAACACTCCAGTGTTTTCCACTTGGTCCTCAATCAATGTTAATGCTGTTTCCCTTTCCTTTTTGATGGTCCTGCTGGCTAGTACCAAATCACTGGTGGCTGTTCTTGTTCCTCTTCTAATGATTCCAAGATCTTCACCTAGTCCTCCTCCGAGGGTCAACAGTGTCCCCATTTTTCCATTTGTTCACATCCAAAGCTGTTCCAATGATTTTCTTTAATTCACTTTACAAGGGATTTCTGATTCCCTCTCCATTCTCCCCTTATGTTCCATAAATGATTCCCTCCCCCTGTTCTATTTATCCTTTCTCTTGAGCGGACACAATAGAATAATGCTGAAAGGAATGCTTGGATCCATGCTTCTTAACCAATGGGAATTCTCTGTCTAGAGTAAAAGTTATAATTTTTTTGTTTAACCCTTCTGTGCCTTTAACTGACGGACTTAGACATACACATCCCCATATTTATTTACTCCTTCCCTAAGGAGTATGTTATCCTATACACTTTTCAGACATTTTGGGCATTATCAGCTAATTCCAGCATGGGTGTCTAATCAAAGTTAATTCGAAATCCATGTCGTGCATAGCCCTCTGGAGTAAAAACAAGCCGCAAGAATAACCAAACAAGCATTGGTAAAGCCAATAGGTCTCGCCTATAAAAGAGCTATTGGCTTTGGCAATGTGTTTTGCCATGTTGTACACTAGTGTGGCTGCTGTTCAGCATGGCTAAAAGTTAGTGGTGTGGAGTGGGGTACTAGAGGTTCGTAGAGTGGATTTGTTAGAATGTCATAGACTGAAGTAGGAGGAGGAGTGTTGTAGAGTTGAGTTCAGTGGCAGAAAGTTGAGTGGGGTGGAACAGGGTGGAGGGGGTTGCAGTGGATTGAGGTAGTGGGGTGGATTGAAGTAGAGTAGAGTAGAGTGGATTGGATTGGGGTAGAGTGGGGTGAATTAATGTAGGGTAGATTGGAATTGGGTGGATTGAAATGGGGTGAGGTGGGTGGGATTGGGGTGGATTTGTGTGGAGTGGATTAAATTGGATTGGGGTGGGTGGTTTGGATTAGAGTGATAAGGCTGGGGTCTGGTGGATTGGACTGGAGTGAGGTGGAATGGATTGGAGTGGGGTGTATTAGATTGGAGTGGATTGGAGTGGGGTGTATTGGATTGGAGTGGATTGGATTGGGGTGGACTGGACAGACTGGAGTGGGCTGGATGGTTTGTAGTGGGGTGGACTGAACTGCAGTGGGGTGTATTGTATTGGGATAGAGTGGTGGTAGATTGGATTGAGTGGGGTGGATTGGAGTGGAGTGCAGCGGGATGGGGTGTGGTGGATTGGTTTGGATTGTAGTGGGGTGGATTGTAGTGGGGTGGAATGGAGTAGGGTAGGCTGGATGGATTGGATTGAAGTGTGGTGAGAAGAACTGGGTTGGGGTGGACTGGATTGGGGCAGAGTGGGTGAATTGGAATAGAGTGAAGCGGGGTGGACAGGAGTATAGTGGAGTGGGGTGGATTGGGGTGGAGTGGCTTGAAATGGGTTGGGTTGGATTGGAGTGTTGATTGGCGTGGGGTGAACTGGATTTGGGTGAACTGTATTGGAGTGGGGTGGACTCGATTGGGTTTGGATCAGATTAGGGTGGTTTGAGTGGGGTGGATTAGGGTGGGTGGATTGGACAGGGCTGGGGTGGACTGGAGTGAAGTGGATCGTGGTTGATTGGACTGAGCGGGCTGGATTGGGGAGGGGTGGACTGGATTGGTGTGGGGTGTACTGGATTGAAATGGGGTAGATTAAAATGGTTTGGAGTGGGGTGGATTGGACTGGAGTAGGGTGGATTAATGCGGACTGGAGTGGGGTGGAATAAATTGGATTGTATTGGTGTGGGGTGGGATGGACTGCGGTGGTGTGGGTGGATTGGAGTGATGTGGGTTGGGTATCGGTGGACTTGATTGGAGTGGGTTGGACTGGATTAGGGTGGGTTGGATTGGAGTAGGGTGGGATGGACTGGAGTGGGGAGGGTTGAAATGGGGTAGGGTGGATTGACTGGAATTGTTTGGGTGAGGTGTATTGGACTGTAGTGGGGTAAATTGGACTGGGGTAGATTGGGTTGGTGCGTGGTGGACTGGACTGCAGAGTGGTGGATTGGAGCGGGGTAAATTGGGATGGAGTGGGGTCAACTGGAATGGAGTGAGGTGGATTGGAGTGGGGCAGATTGTTTTGGATTGGAGTGGGTTGTCTGGGATTGGAGTGGGAAGGGTGGAGTGGGGCAGGTTGGAGTGGATTAAAATGCGTCAGACTGGAGTGGGGCAGATTGAAATGTATTGGAATGGGGCGGATTGTTTTCGATTGGAATGAGGTAGATTGGAGTGGGGTGGATTGGAGTGGGACCGATTGTTTTGAATTGTGGGGCAGTCTAGTGGGGACAGATTTATTAGGGTGGATTGGAGTGCACTGGATTGGATGGGAGTTGGGTGGATTAGATGGGAGTAGGGTGAATTGAGATGGAGTGGGGTGGATTGGATTGGGGAGTAGGATTGGAGAGGGGCATACTTGTGACAGATCGAACAATATACAAATGACGACGAGATATGCGTTTTAGTTTGTGGTGGAATTTATTCTAAGATTAAGGTGGAATAAAGACAAAAACTAGAAGTATGTAATCAAGTGGGCGGGGTTTCCTTAGGGGTTTCGGTGTTGCGGTTCAGTTCCTGTAGTGTTGATTTAGTTTCAATGTTTCTTTTCCCGGGAGACGTCTGGCGGATCCCCTCAGGTGGATTCCCAGGTACCGGAAAACAAAAGGAAAACAACACCCGGGTAAGTATGGGGTTTTACCAAAAGGATTATTTCACTCTTTCACTGTAGTCTTGTCTGGGTATGGGTAGGAACCATAAGGAGGGGTGTCTGTGAGGAGTTGGGGGGGGGGGATAAGTGCTCTCACTATCTAATGATAGATTTTGTGGGGTGCCCATATGTGCTCGTTATCGTGCCCCTTTCGGTTCCCTCCCTTTGCACTTCTATATTCCCTTCCCCCTCCTTTAGTCTGAAGTGGCCTTTGTTTTGGTCCACAAGGACCGTACCTTGGTGAGCCACGACCCTCCTGGGTCGTGGCTGGCGTTGTGGCGTTCCTCTGCTGTGGTCTCTTCATCTGCCGTCTTTTGTTTGGTCTCCCTCTCCTGGGCTCTCCTCTCCTGCTCCTCCGGTCTCCTCTCCTGGGCTCTCCTTTCCTGCTCCTTCTCCTTCTCCTGGGCTCTCCTCTCCTCTCCTGCTCCTCTGCCTCCTGTCTCTCCTCCTCGGCTCTCCTCTCCTGCTCCTCTGTCTCCTGTCTCTCCTCCTCGGCTCTCCTCTCCTGCTCCTCTGTCTCCTGTCTCTCCTCCTCGGCTCTCCTCTCCTGCTCCGCTGTCTCCTGTCTCTCCTCCTCGGCTCTCCTCTCCTCTGTCCCTCTTCCGGTGCCGTCCTCCCTTTTGTTTCTGCCGCGCCGGGAAACCCATCCGGTTTCCCGGGCAACGGCCTGCCCCCTGCCTCGGTCGGATCGCGTTGCCCCGGCAACGGGGAGACGCGGACATGACGCATCGGCCTGCTCCGATGCGTCATGCCGAGCCGCGGCTGCTGGGGACGCCCGGCTACAATACTGTTTTGGATTGGAGTGGGGTGGATTGGAATGGGACAGATTGTTTTCGATTGGAGTGGGGCAGACTGGAGTAGGGCAGATTGTTTTGGATTGGAGTGGGGCAGATTGGAGTAGGGCAGATTGTTTTGGAATGGAGTGGGGCAGACAGATTGGATTGGGGCGGATTTGAGTGGGACAGATTGTTTTGGATTGGAGTGGGGTAGATTGTTTTGGATTGCAGTGGGGCAGATTGTAGTGAGCCAGATTGCTGTGGACTGGAGTGCAGCAGACTACAGTGGAGCAGATTGTTTTGGATTGGGATACATTGGAGTGGGGCAGAATGTTTTGTACATGAGTGGAACAGATTGTTTTGGGTTGGAGTGGGGTTGATGGGAGTGGGGCATATTGTTTTGGCTTGGAGTGGGGTGGATTGGAGTGGGACAGATTGTTTTCGATTGGAGTGGGGCAGACTGGAGTAGGGCAGATTGTTCTGGATTGGAGTGGGGCAGATTGGAGTAGGGCAGATTGTTTTGGATTGGAGTGGGGCAGAATGTTTTGTACATGAATGGAACAGATTGTTTTGGGTTGGAGTGGGGTTGATGGGAGTGGGGCATATTGTTTTGGCTTGGTGTGGGTAATATCTTTTGGACTGTAGTGGGGCAGAATGGAGTGGTGCAGATTGTTTTGGAATGTGCAGATTGTTTTGGATTACAGTGGGGTGGTTTGGAGTGGGGTGGATTGGGGTGCACTGCACAATTATGTGTAAAGCATCATTTCAGAAATTACACATAATGAAGAAACAATGTTGTTTTGCAATATTTCAAACAAGATAATCATCATGTTTTTTAGAACAGCGACCGCTAGCAGAAACAAAAGCAAACATGAATGGAAAGGTAACAAATAAAACTTGGCAAAATAAAAGAAAGTTAGCTAAAAAAATAAAACTTTGTAATTTTGTTTGTCTCCCTGGACACGTTTTTGCTAGTCACAAGCCTTCTGTTTGCAGAGCACTAGACGAGGTTGAAAAGAAGAGTGCCAAGCAAGCCAATAAATGGGAAGCAACAAGTGGGCTCCCAGGTCTTTCCTGTACGCAACAATCTCACAAGCGAGAGGCATGCGCTAGCACATGCACTTGCATGCTCGACCCTAAAAGTGATGGAGGGAAACAATCAATACTTCTATAAGATGCGGATTGTACGTGAGTGGTATTCCATTCTATTTTTCTAAATCTGTGCAGCTACAGTAAGGGACTGTTCATATGTTCATCTCTTTTTAAACCATCCGAAAGGAAAAGTGTAGTCCATTTTTCCTTTCTCTAAGACAATTATCTCTGTCACTTCCTATGTGCTGCTTCACCACCCTCTGTGGTCTCCTCCATGATGATCCCACAATTCCCTCTCTCTTGGTTGACTTGCACAGCTCCCAAGTATTTCTCTTTTATCTCTGCTTGCCTTCCTCGAGTTTCACTCAGGTACAAAACCCTATTCTCCTACAACAGCCTTTGGTTGTTACAGCTTCTGTATTTACTGGCCATTTTCTACCCTACCACCTTTATTTTCTCCTACTTTCCTCGCTAACTATACAGGCAACATCTTTCTTACATTGCCTCCAATGTACTCACAAATTCTGCTATTTCCTTGTTGTCTTTCCGTGGTATTCCAGTGACCCTTGGTCTCGCTTTGCAAGCCCCTCGTACAGTCCTGTTTGTCAATGTTGCCTTTCATAGATTTTTGGGACCCTCACCCCCACCCCCGACATCAACTATGCCCCCTTTTGAAACAGGGTCTTTATTTTACAAATATAATAATTAAATTTGGAGTTTGTTGAAAGCTCTAATTTAACCCTTTAAAAATAAATACAAATAAAACAAGCACATACTAGATTGTTTTTATTATAAAATGAGAATTAAATTGGCCCTCAGGAACTGTAGATTCTTCAAAAAGAAGTAACAAATTATATATAAAACAACACCGTTGGGCCCAGTTAGTTGTATACGATTTGACTAATGGCAGAGGAAACCATGAATATGCTATATCTGCTTTAAAATTTAGGTTACCAGTCACCCGCCTGTTGAAACCCAGTCTACACAGTACTACATCAAAGGCTGTCACAAAGAATCAATCACTCAATCAATCAAGGATTTGTAGAGCGTGAGGGTCTCAAGTCGCTGAAGGGGGCCGTGGGGTGTGGGGGGGGTGAGGATCAGTCAAAGAACCAGGTCTTGATGTCCTTCCTGAACTGCGACAGGGTGGGGGATTGCCTGAGGTGGTTGGGGAGGGTGTTCCGGGTCTTGGTGCAGATGTGGGAGAAGGATCTTCCTCCGGCTGTGGTCTTCCGGATGCAGGGGACGCTGGCGAGGGCCTGGTCGGCAGAGCGGAGCTGTCTGGCGGGAGTGTAGTAGGAGAGTCTGTGGCTGAGGTAGGCTGGTCCGGCGTCATGTAGGGCCTCGTAGGCCTGAGTCAGGAGCTTTAAGGTGATTCTCTGGTCGATGGGCAGCCAGTGTAGGTTTCTCAGGAGGGTGGAGGTGTGGCTGTAACGGGGGCGTTCACGATGAGACAGGCAGAGGCGTTCTGGATGCGTTGCAGTCTTTTTCGGGTCTTGGTAGTTGTTCCGGCATAGAGCACATTGCCATAGTCTAGGCAGCTGCTGACAAGGGCATGGGTGACTGTCCTTCTGGTTTCGGTTGGGATCCATTTGTAGATATTCCGAAGCATGCACAGGGTGTGGAAGCATCCTGATGAGACGGCATTCACCTGTCGGTCCACTGAGAGCGATGAGTCTAGGATGACCCTGAGGTGATTATATGACGGAACACCGAATTAAAAACAACTACTAACCTTAACAACGAGGTCGGAACACCGACCTCGTCCTTACTACTAATGATTTTCCCACGAATGCCTTAACAACGATATTTTGTTGTAAAGGCATTCCTGATAAAATCATTAGCAATAGGCACCATTCACCCTACATCCCTCACCCCACCCCTCCAACCCCACCCCAAAACCTAAAACCCCCTGACCCCCCACCCACCCCCCAAAACCAAAAACGCCCCACCCCCCCAACCCCACCCCAAAACCTAAAACCCCCTGACCCCCCACCCACTCCCCAAAACCAAAAACACCCCACCCCCCCAACCCCACCCTAAAACCTAAAACCTAAAACCCCCTGACCCCCACCCACTCCCCAAAACCAAAAACGCCCCACCCCCCCAACCCCACCCCAAAACCTAAAACCCCCTGTCCCCCCACCCACTCCCCAAAACCAAAAACGCCCCACCCCCCCAACCCCACCCCAAAACCTAAAACCCCCTAACCCCCCACCCCCTCCCCAAAACCAAAAATGCCCCAACCCCACCCCAAAACCTAAAACCCCCTAACCCCCCACCCCCTCCCCAAAACCAAAAACGCCCCACCCCACCAACCCCAACCCAAAACCTAAAACCCCCTGACCCCCACCCCCTCCCCAAAACCAAAAACGCCCACCCCCCCCAACCCCACCCCAAAACCTAAACCCACCACTTACCTTCGCCAACTCCCTTCTTTGTACCTTAACCACGCATGTTCGTTGTTCGGAACATACGTAGTTAAGGCACAAAAATACAAAGTTGTGGTTAAAAAAAGCGTTGTTACGCTTTCGTTAACCACGACTTTCGTAATAAAAAAGTCGTAAAAAAGGATGTTTACCCCCCGAGGTTGCAGGCGTGGTTGGTGGGGGCTGGGGCGTTTACGAGGGCGGTGGGCCACCAGGAGTCGCTCCAGGTGGAGGGTGAGGCGCTGAGGATGAGGACCTTCTGTCTTGTCCGAATTCAGATTGAAGCAGCTGTCTTTCATCCAGGCTGCGACTGCCTTCATTCCTTCATGGAAGTTGTTCTTGGCGGTGGTAGGGTTGCTTGTGAGAGAGATGATCATTTGGGTGTCGTCTGCATAGGAGATAATGTTGAGTGCATGGCTTCTGACAATGGCGGCCAGCGGGCCCATGTAGAGGTTGAAGATGGTGGGGCTCAGTGAGGATCCTTGGGAGAAGCCGCAGCTGATCTTGGTGGCTTCTGAAAGAAAAGGGGGGAGTCGGACCCTCTGTGTTCTACCAGTGAAGAACGAGGAAAGACACTGTACTGCTGACTCTTGGATGCCAGCGTTGTGGAGACAGGAGCGTAGTGTTTCGTGGGAGACTGTGTCGAAGGCGGTGGAGAGGTCTAGGAGGTTGAGGGCTGCGGTCTTGCCTCGGTCGAGGAGGGTGCGGATGTCGTCTGCGGCGGCGAGGAGGGCGATCTCGGTGCTGTGATTGCTCCTGAATCCTGACTGTGAGGGGTCCAGGATGTTGTTGTATTCCAGGAAGGCAGTGAGTGGTTTGTTGACTGCCTTCTCAATGACTTTGGCCGGAAAAGGGAGCAGAGAGATGGGCCGGTAGTTCTTGAGGTCTGTCGGGGCAGCGGAGGGTTTCTTCAGTACAGGGTTGATCTCAGCGTGTATCCAACTCTCTGGGAAGGTGGCTGTTTCGAAGGAGCAGTTGATGGTTGATGGTGTGTCGGTGCTTGGGTGCAATGATGTTGCTGGCTTTGTTTAAGATGTAGTGGGGAAGGGGTCAGAGGGTGCTCCTGAATGGATGGTTGCCATGATAATACGGGTTTCCTTGTCGGTGGTGTTGTTCCAGCGGAGGAGGGCAGGGGGGCATGGTGATGCATTGGTAGATGAGCTGGTGGTGGGGGGTGGTAGTGGGGCCCTGGGTGGTGAAGCTTGCATAGATGTCTGCGATCCTGCTGTGGAAGTAGTGGGCAAGGTTTCTGCAGAGTTTTTGCGATGGGAGGATGTCAGTGGAGTCGGAGCTGGGGTTGGTGAATTGTCTGATGACGGTGAAAAGTTCTTTTCTGTTGTGGGCGTTGTTGTAGGGCACGTTTTTTGGTGGTCCTGATGAGCTGGTGGTGGTGTTTGACGGCATTTTTGAAGGTTTCATGGTTTGAGGGGGTCTTGTCGGTGCACCATTTCTTCTCTAGCCGTCTGCAGACCTGCTTTGAATCTTTGAGGGCGGGGAACCAGTTGGCTTTCTTGGCTGTGCCTCTGTTGGGGGCATCTTGAGGGGGGCGAGGGTGTTGGCGCAGTCAGTGAACCATTTGTGGAGGTTGTGTGTGGTGGTGGTGATGTCGTCGTCGGCTTGGGGGTGTATAGCATTGAGGCTGGCGGTGAGCTGGACTTCGGAGATCTTGTTCCAACTTCTGCCTGTGGGGAAGTTGGGGTGCGTGGTGGCGATCGACGGGTTTGCTGAAGGCAAAGTGAATGCAGCAGTGGTCGGTGATCTTCCTTTTGTTTCATATTACTTCCTGCCTTGATATTAGACCCAGAGGAGCTTTCTAATGCAACGTGACTACCCGATTTCTAAAGCTGTACATTAATCTGATTCATTAATTAAATGTTGTTACTTATGAGTACAACTCACAATTTGTATGCATGTATGAAAAACTACCCATGCATTGTGTATATATACTTACGCAGGAGGAAAATGCAAATTTAAGAGTGCTAATATAATCTATTTACATTTTTTGAAAGAATCAGTCTTTTGATTTGCTGAGTGATAAGCTACTTTGCAATGGTCATTATATCCTTGCCTTGAAAACACACTAATAAGTGTTTAAGGAAGGCCATAAATTAAGACACCAATTGTACTGCACGTTAAAGATACACACAGTAAGGCTGAATTGCCAATTTAAAGGAAATTGAAACGAAGTAGGTGAGAACTGGCAATAATATAAAAAGTAAATGGCTGCTCTTGTGGTGAGCGTTGTTCAAGGCCCGCTTCATCAGCAGGCCTGGTGATGGGCTAGGATGGAAGTCTTGGAAGCTTCCATCCAACCATGGAACGCCGGCACATCATAAGGATTTGGAGGGCCCTGGACAAACATATTTTGGGGCCCCGGTTCAGAACAGCTTTGAATTTACGATCCAGTTTCAGTACTTTCATGCCCTCTTTGGCCACGTCACTGACAGTGCACAGACACACTGGCCCAGGTTCTACATGTGTTTCCATCCATTATTCAAAGATAGTGGCCCCTGTTTTCAATATTGTAACACAGAAGCAGCTCACTAACATTACTACAAATAATCTCTGTGACACTCTCCCATTTCTCATATGCGAGGATCTGCCTTGATTTAAAATGAACTTTTTTTAGGGATGCTGCATGAAACAAACACACCATTTCTCTGCAAAATGCCTGTAATAAAAAACAATCTCTTTAAGAATGATTGAAAGTCATCAGGCAAGAGACTGCAGAACAGAGATTGCTCTATCAGGGGCCCACCTGAAAGGCAGGGGCCCTGGGCCAGAGCCTACTTTGTCCAAGGCTTAAAACGTCCCTGATGGGACAAAGTAAGATCGAGGACAGCTAGCATTCCTCATTATCTTGGAACCATCGGAAGCTTGTAATAATGTGAATTACCATATCCTTAAAGAACATTAGGATGGATTTTAGAGTGGTAATCAGGGCTTGCATCGAGCAGTTCTAACAGGGCGCTTTCAGCAGTTTATGTTCGGCTTCTTTTTGCTCTCAAGCCAACAAACTTAGTTGCATGGTCCATCAGTGATTGGCCATTACCTCCCTCTTGTTTAAGAGGGGGTATCCTCTACTTAGCTGGAGCAATCAGGTTTCTCATACTAAATTTCCATCTCTACACGGATGAAACACAACTAACTGCACATTCAACTTAAGGTGGGAAACAAGTCTAAGAGTCGCCCTCCATGCATGTTTAAACAAAAAGTTTCACTGGATGAAAGGAGCCATGCTGGCTGTCAATGGGCGCACAATAGAAATATTGCGTCTAGTGCGGTCAACACTTCTCCACTGAAGTTTTCCTGACCCGAGGCTCTACAATGAACAACTCTTACATACAAGTATTATGTATCAAGAATATATCTATTCCTCCAAAAGCAGCTACGGGTGGAGTTAAAAACTATCTGCATGGCCAACAGATGCAACAAGGGAGCCCTCAATATCCTAGAAAGATTTCCAGCAGTTACCATTGGATATGAATCAGCTTCAGATGAGGCTAATTCATTTAAATTCCCTTATGTCCACCCATACAGTGCTACTTTGGCTTTCCAGGGTGTTCTGCTATGTAATTCTCAGCTTCTTGCATTCAGGTAATTTAAAACCAGCTTAGTTTTAAAACACAGTAAAAACTTGGCTCTTTGGGAAAGCTTAAGACTAAATACTCTGTTCTTGGACTGTCTTTGTGACCATACCCCATGCTGTAAAATGCTCTTTCAGCAGCATAAGGTGCAGTTTATAGAGGAGTAATAACATAGAGTGCAGCTGTGGGCATATTAGGACAGATCCTTGTTGAAAGGACCTCACCTTCTAGCAAACGGCTTGAGACACAGGACTCTGCAGCTCTCCGAGTGTCTCCATGATGCAGCACAGGTGTTCCAAGATGAGGCTTTTGTGTATTCCCCACTTTGGTCCACTGGGTGCTTGGAGCATGTTCCTCTAGAATGAAATCAAACTATGTGGGGTCCCTAAGTTTTTAGGTAGTAGGGGGCAGTGGTGGGGGGGATGGGACACAAAAGACTGCTTGTGCAAATACTGTCAGCAGTAAATCTAATCTAAAGATTGTGTGGTGCAAGTTGATATATGCACTGAGGACATGTTGTAGAATGCTGAATGCTTGTGTTTTTGATGCGACAGGTATTGGCAGAATGTCAGACTGTTGTGGAGTGGATGTTGCTCCTGCAGCAACTGCACTTGATCAAGCAAAGGACCCTGATAGCCTCTTGGGTTTGAACTCTCACAATGACAACACAGTTTTGTTTTGTCCATCGGAGGTAACTGCAGAATTGGCAGTACCACTAGTTGTACATGATCAGCATGCACATTTTTAGGTCAAGCCTAGCAGCGTGCATGTGCTGCTCTTCCGACAGCTGTAATCTACTCTGTGGGCTTTAACCATGCCCATCTCATGTCCATCACTTTCATTAGTTCCTTGGCCTGCCTTTCAAAATTCCCTTTATTTCGTAGGTAAATGCTTTCAATTTTCCCCGCTTTGAGGCTGTTTTGTTACCACCTTGGAGACTGAGCCGGTTACATGGATTTTTGCACGACTGGACATATACCATAATGTGGTGTACTACTTTTTTCTTTTGCCTCTCTACTTTGCACTTCGTGGGCATATGAATTTTCTTCCTCTTCATTTGTTTTTAGGCATGCTGCTGTTTCTTTGTGGTGTCTGCACTCAAAGGCTGCAAGCTGGAAGGGTTTTTAATTTTTTTTAAGTTTCATACAATCGATCAGAGGAATGCCTTACATGAGTACCACTTACGTACAAGTTCAGCAGTTGAGAAAAATCCAAACGGGCGCATTTTAAACATAAAAACCACAGAAATCCTCAACGCATCCCTCCCAGCACTGTGGGAGAGACGATATTACAATAGTCACTGCACTCGGGAAACTCGCCCAATAATGCTTTGCGGGACATTTCTTTTACAAAACATTTTTTCCCGTAACTCAGCCTGTGGCGGTCTTATGACAATGGGACCACCACCAAAACGTTAAGGGCGGCGTGCTGTTACTAAGTTATCTCTTGGTCCCCACACCAGGTTGGGGGGACCCCAAAATAATAACCTCTCTCACCATTCAATGCCTTTTTAAGCTCTCTCATGGCTGGAACTTTTGTTTTACAGCTGGGAGTACTTTGTGTTTTGATTTTGTGATTGCAATATTATTGCAGTAGGCCTGAAAATGTGCAAGCGCTATGCCCTTTATGGGCTAAATATACGGTTGCACTACATTACTTTCTACCATTCTGTTTTCATGTGGTTATGTCCTCTAGAGGCTGACTATATAGTTACATGACCATGTTTCTTCCAAATGCTATTTTTATTGTAGTGTCCTCTAGGGGCTGTTTTGAGCATTACAGTCACAATACTACAATATTTGTTGCACTCTGAACCTCGCCCCATAATGCTTTGCAGGACATTCATTTTACAAACAAAATTGTGCCCTTAACTCACCTTGTGGTGGTCCTAGGACCATGGGACCACCATTAAAATATTTAACACAACACACACTTAGGTTGGGGGGACTACAAAATAATAACCCCTCTCACAATTCAGTGTCTTTTTAATCTTTCTTATAGCTGGAAATTCTGTTTTACAGCTGGGATCTTATTCTAGTAGGGCTGAAGATGTGCAATGCACTACACCCTCTAGAGGCTAAATATATGGTTACACTACATTACCTTCTGCCATTCTGTTTTGATATGGTTATGCTCTCTAGGTGCCGACTATGTGGTTATATGACTGTGTTTCTTATAAATGATATTTTTTATCATGGTGCGCTCTAGGGGCTGTTCTGAGCATTACAGTCAAGATACCACAATATTCGCTGCACTCTGAAACTCGCCCTATAATGCTTTGAGGGACATTCCTTTTACAAAACATTTTTGCCCATAACTCACTGTATGGTGGTCCTAGGACAATGAGTCCAACATCAAACGTTCAGCACAACTTGCTCTTTCTGTCTATGTCTTCTCTGGGTCCCCACTCAATTTGGGGGGAACCGAAAATAATGACCTCTCCCCACATTGGGTGTCTTTTTCAGCTGTCTCATGGCTGGAACTTTTGTTTTACAGCTGGGAGTAGTTTGTGTTTTAATGGCCTTGCTTATAATAATATTCTAGTAGGCCTGCTAGGCTTGAAAATACATAATGCACTACGCCCTCTAGGGGCTGAATATATGGTTACACTGCATTGCTTTCTGCCATTCTCTTTTCATGTGGTTATGCCCTCTTGCAGCTGACTATATGGTTACATGACCATGTTTCTTCCAAATGCTGTTTTTATTTTGGTGCCCTCTACGGGCTGTTCTGAGCATTACAGTATAACGCCAAGTGTATGAAGGAATGCACAAACATAAAGTTTATTTCTGATAAAGGTTTTTTTTTATTTTTTATTATGATTGTATATGTTTTATTGATCTCTCCTTATTGCAGTTATAATCATCATTCATGACAACAAATCATCCTTATTGCACTTTGACTGAACACTATTGATATGTCTGAGTGACTCTCCTGTGGGGTCAACAGAGGTTGCACAATCTCAGCTATGGAATGTTCCATCTGCCAATGTAACATGGCTAAATACTTACAAGGCCCCAAGGAAGAGACCTATTGGCTATGCCAATGCTTGTTCAGATAGGTAACATTGAGTGCTGATAGCTGGAACATGCCTTCCAACGCAGAGTCTTTCACATGTACCAGCAGTTTGGTGCCCAGTTTATACGGCATGGTAAAAGAGCTCAACATTTGTTGGAAACACTGAACATGACCAATCTAGTATTGATTTGATTTTTAAGACAAAGCAGGATGGGGTCAAAGTGTCTGATACTGGCATGGCAGTTACCCAAAGCTAGCATTTTGTTGAAAAAGTGACCATTTCAGCATCAGTGGTATTATGTGGACTGAGGTATTTCGTCAGGGATTACATAGAGGCATTGAAAACTGATTCATCTGTTGTCCTGCTAGCATTCAAGTATGATTTATTCTGGGCCTTGCTTCAGGAATTGCCACCCCTTCCTCAAATTCAGTTGCACACCTAATTATTTACACAATTAGGTGAGCAGGTAGCAATATGATTCAGCCCTACCACGCCCTGTTGTGCCTTTGGCTCTGTTTGTGCTGTATACTAGGGGTGGGCGGAACTCTTGGGAGTTCTGCGAGCGGGTGGAAATCGGTACATTGCGCTGACATTTAGCTCCAGGCGTTTGTACGGCACTGAGAAATCAGCACGAACAGCACCACACAGAGCGCCAGAGGGAACTGCTGCTCGAGTTGGTGCTACTGGTGCTTGAGTAGATTTTCTACTTGAGCAGCAGCTTTCTAAGCACGAATGGTCACGACCACCCAAGACTGCCTGCGTTGGGAAAATCTCGTTGTGTGCCCTTCTCACCCCCCAAATTCATGCTAGGGGACACCAATTCTCGCTTGCCAACTTACCGCACTTGAGAAAACACACACGGGGATCGGCAGAATTTGACCGGAACGTTGCGTTACATGCGTAATGCGAAGGGGCCAAAACTCCCCGAACTCGGCCAGCAGAGCGGAGTTTATTGCCTACCCTTATTCTATACAAGCCTGTTCAAAATCCACACCCTTGCCCCCAATCTAAAATAAATGATACATCACACATGGCAAGAAATAATTTAACAGTAACACATATTAGATTTGCCCACACCATGCGTTCTCAAAACCATCACAGTGCCAAGAACCATAAAGATGGCAAAGTGTGGTTTACCATTAAGCCTTTGACATTATATGCAGGTCCTTCAGGGCAACAAATCACAACAGTGCACCATTAAATAGGTTTTGCTTTACCGTACATCAACAAACCAGTTCCGGTGTTGCAAGGCCATAACCAATTACTAAGACGTAAAGACAGCTGACAGATATTTCTGGCTATGAGCTGTCAATTTCAGTATGATCTCAGCAGGAATCCAGAATCCTTAAACTTCAACGAAAATAGCAGGTTTGGGGATACTGGTCTTCATAAAAGCTGAGGTTTTGCGCTCACACCACAGAATTTGACGGCTGGACATTTCCTGTCTAGTTAACAGGTAGCTGTAAGCCGGCAGTCAAAAAGCTGCAAATGGATGCACAGCATAAATATTGTTTAAATTCACCTTGTTACAAATGTTAGAAGTGTCAAAATACTTGTAAGGTGGAAGGATACAACAGCAGTGACAAAAAGGAATGGTATAAAGAAAGAACTGTACACAAAACAGTCAAGAGAACTGAGAGACCGATGAAAGGAGAGAGGAGAGAAAGAGGAAGGAAAAAGAAAGAGGCGGGAGAAGGAGGAGAGAAGAAAAAATAGGGAATGAAAAACAGTAAAGAGAAAGGGATACAAAGCAAAGAGACACAGGAAAGAAAAGAGGAAACAGAAAAACGGGGAAACAGGAAGAGGGAAGGAGAGAGATAGCAAGAGAAAAGGAGAACAAGAAAGGAAAGAAAGAATAGAAAGAATGTAATATAAAAGAGAAAATGGAAGAAAGACAATAAAGGGAGTCAGTCACATGCAGAGCGGAAGGGGGAAAAGGAAGAGTGAAAAGCCAAGATAAAATGAGGAGAAAGAAAGAAAGAAAGAAAGAAAGAAAGAAAGAAAGAAAGAAAGAAAGAAAGAAAGAAAGAAAGAAAGAAAGAAAGAAAGAAAGAAAGGTGGCACGGAGAAAAGGGAAAGGAAGGAAAGATGGAAAAAACGATGTGAAAAAAGAAACGTGGATGACGAGAGAAAGAGCAAGCAAGACAATTCAGAGACCACATTTAGGTAGCTAATGAAGAAGTACTGATCACCGACTGTAAGATGTACAAAGGAAGGGACTGGGCAGAGGATGGAAGACTGCTTTAGAGAAAAGAGAACGATTTGAGGAGGGAGAGACTATAATTGATGGAAGGGAAGAGATAGGTTTAAAAGTAAGAAGAATGAGTGATTTCGAGAAAGAAAGGCAATGTGAGAGCTTTAGGGACAGAGACACAACTAGTGGAAGTTGGGTTGCACAAGACAGCTCTGTGAAAGAGAGAACGAGGGCTAGTGAAAGCTGGCGAGGTCTGGAGAGAGGAGGCTCGCGACAGAAATATAACTAAAAAGAAAGTTTGTGAAGAAGAGAGAGCGTTTGAGTCAGATGTACAAAGAGAAAGAGGGCGCTTTAATGAGAACTTTAAGAAAGACAATGCTAGGATGGACGAGGGAAAAACTTTTGAGGCTTTTAGAGAGAGAGAGAGAACGTTTAGAGAAAGAGGGAGAGAGCGGGAAAGTACATATAATAAAAGGAAAAAGAGAACACAGCAATCCAGCCGTTTATTAGAATAGCTGTGTCAGAAGTTGGCCTCTCGCCCCCTCCTAGTCCTTCCCCTCGAGCTGGATAATGTATCCCTGGCGAGGAGCCAAATAAATTAAACCGGAGCACCCCCTAATTTCCTCCCTGCTGTCTTTTGTTTAACATGCATGTATATAATTTATTATCTGATCCACGGGGGGAAAAAAACTTCGCTGGCTCCCGAACTGCGTGTGCTCTACCTCATCAGCTGAAAAAAAAAGAAAAGATGAAAAAAAACGGACAGCCAATGGGAGCCCGGCCGGGACAGCTGTTAAAAGGAGCTGTGAGCCAGGACAGCCGCTAGAGTGGAGAACTCAGGGGTTAGAGGGAACCGGAGGGCAGAGCAAGCCCCGCAGTCTCTCCAAGGATCTGCAGCTCGGATCTCTCGCAAAGCCGGCATTTTAAACAGAATCGCTGCTTCCTTCTTCACAAACTCTGAATCTCCTCGCCGCCTCCGAAAAGAACCGCAGAGATATAAAGTCTCAATCAAGGATCCTGATTTATAGTCCACCGGGGAAGAGAGTTTAAGGCGTCCAAGGTGGTTGCTGCTGCCCTTACTGGAGAGAGGTTTCTTGCAGAATCGATTTAAAAAGGTACCTCTTGGAGAAACTCAAGCTTATTTTTTACATTAGTCCAAAGGGAACTCTCCCTCGACAACAATTGCTAAAAGCTCCCAGGTGACTTTTTGTGAGGAACTCTACCTGGTTGAGCAATTCAACTGAATTACTTTGCAACTTTTTTTCTAAGTGTACCTAAGACTGTTTAGCTGCCTGTTTTGTTACGAGGGGCTTCATTTTCAGACCAGAAAACGCGATTTATCCAAACAGATTGCCTCCTGTGTGACTTCCAGTATTGGGAGTCTTTGTTCCCGTTCATAAACCTCTTCACATCAGGAGGAGATATTCCTTCATTCAGAATGCTGGCTGTTCTCCTTGTGGCTGCCACATGGTCCCACCTCGTCCTGTCATTGGAAGAGAGCGGCTCAGCTGGTTACAGAGAGGAAATTGTGTTTCCGGCTAGGGAGCGATCAAGCGTCCTCGCAGACCACGAACTAGCTGACTGGCCATTGTCGGGTGTAGGTAGCCCGCTACCAAGGCACCTGTCTTTTCGCCTCCGCGCTTTTGGCCAGGATCTCCTCCTTGATCTGGAAAGGGACCCTAGCTTCCTCTCCGAGGACCTCATGGTGCAGTACGTGGGCCGCAATGGACAACCTGATGCTGATGGCTTGGCCGAGACTGGGACCTACTTCACTGGCCTGGTGAATGCTGACCCAGAGTCGGTGGCGGCCTTCAACTACAACGGAACATCCCTACTTGGGGTGCTTCAGTACCGGGGAGAAGAGTACCACATCCAACCGCTGGAAGGAGGCAATCAGAACAGTGTTGAAGAGATCGGTGCCCATGTGGTGCGGCGGAAGGTGTCCGAGAAGGCTCGTGGACCTATGTGCAACGTTGGGTCACCAGTTTCGGTGACAGCTGTAGGATCAGAGGACAAAGCTGAAGTTGAAGACCGCCACCCGTTCCGGAGTGCTTCACCCAAGAGATCCAAGGTAGGAAATTAGAGTTAAAAGCAGTAGGCTGATGAATTTGTTTCTTGATTGTCACTCTAGACTTGTGTTTACAAGAAGTCATTCCCTACTTATCCTAACAGTATCACAACGATACATTTGCTTTAATGTTGTTTTGTAGACTTTATCAGGTTTTTTTTGTTAATGACAAACAGTGATTGTATATCAGAGTGGGCACTCGGTGATCCATCAAAGAATTTTGTTTATTAAACTCTTTATGCCAGAACATTGGTGGTACCAGGCCCACTTGAGGACTGAATACTTAATATGGCACTGCTGGAAAAGCCCTACAGAAGCCACATAAGATGTTGGCAATGCTTGCTGAGTACTATGAGTACTACTTGTGGTTCAGTAACCCACTATATTTCTACATCCCTCCGATATTTATTCTTCTGTACCCACGATACAAATTACAAACTTTCAAATGGAACCTCAAGGCATTTCTCTCTCTCTCTCTGTGTTTTAGCAAATGTTATTTCTTTTTTTGAGGTTTTGACATAAAAATGAAAAGAAGTGGTGTTGTCCAACTCTGAGCAGGTATAGTTGCTCCTGTCAGAATAGCAATTTGTGGAACCATCTGTGGTCCCCAAACTTGTAACACCTCAGTTTCATGCCGACAGGCTTTTTTGCAACAAACCAAGATGTAAATAAAGAAAGCATAGAAGCCAACTCCAGAAGTATCCTGTCAATGACCCTGGTTACATCATCAATTCACCATCTAGCAAACGTCACATAGGAAAGAAGCGCGCTGCATTTTGAAGTTAGTGGTCTTAGATCAATTATCCCATTATAAAAATTCTGAGAAGGAAAACTATATGTAACAGAATTAAAGGGAAAGCGTTCTGATTAGATGTCCTACTCACATTTAACTTTTAGAAGCCCTGAGATATCTACTGCTTCTAATGGACTAATATTCAAACATCGGGGCACTGTTCAAGAGGGTATGTGATCTTAACAAACCAGGAAGGGACTTACAACCCAGCCATTTATGAGGGCACTCTGGCCAATTTGTATGAATCTCCAAATGAATATTCACTTGACACATTTGCATACTTAGGTTCTGAAAGAAGAGGGGTTTCACTTCTTAGCTAGTAGAGACTCAAAAAGGGACTGGAGTCTGACCCATCCGTGGTTGGCACTGAGTGCCACCGGCACCCAAACAAAGTGATGAAATAACGCTGGGAAGTCTGCAACTGGTGCGGACTGGTGGGTGGTGACAGTAGCAGTCCGAGCCAATGAGAGCTGTGGAGTTAGTGTCAGAAGAGTTCGGCAGCCAATCAGAGCTCTATATAATAGAAAGGGAGAGAGCAGGGTGGCTACTATGCGAACAGCCAGATTACAAACGCTCACAAGTCATTGGGCGCCAGATGACTTCACCGGGACTAGTATATTAAACGCCTTTGTCTTAACGAGCTAATCATTATGGAGTCATAATCATCAGTTGGACTAAAAACACAACTGCAATGTTTTTTAGGCAGAAGCAAAAGTCTGCACAGGTTAATGTGGTGAAAAATTGCAAAGTAGTCACTCTGTCTTGGTGGAGGAAGAGTTAGAAACGGGGGACAAGTGGGAGCAGGGAAGGGGCGCACAGCAGGGCTGAATATGTGTTTTTCTATATTTCAAAAAACGAAGAGGACTGAACAGTTAAATCCAAAGTGCTATTTCAGGAAGGACCAGCACGGAAAAGGACTTATCTGGTCCATCTTATAATGGAACTATCAAACAAAATCCACCAGTTTATACCATTCAGCAGATATTACGAGGGCGCGTAATGCTGGGGTTACTACACCAATGATAATTAAATGAGCCCCTAGTCAGAATCGCTGTATGTAGATTTGCATCATGAACATTTATTGCAGGAATCCTGAAGGCTCGTAGCAGCCATCCTAAGGCTTGGGCCAGCTGCTGGCCTTCACAATCCGATTAAACATATCCTTGGCTTTAGAGTGGAAATCATCTGCCACATCTGTCGCCCCCAGTGTGGTAAACCCTCTTCCCCTGAGTGCTGGCCCGATCCAGGTCTGCCAAAGAGTGATAGTGGTTGCTAGCACGCTCATGCGTGACAATGGCAATTTCCAACTACCAAGGCACCTTCAGAGGCACCATGAACTAGATGAACAGATGACCCTGTGTTGACCATCAGAAGAATGGTTAGTTGATGCCTGCACACACCTTGCTAAATTACTGGAGTTATGTCACAGACCTAGTGATGCAAGGACTCCAGATTCCCCCTGGAAAGCATGCTTTATATGTAAATAATATGCAGAGATCTCCTTTTTTTCCTCAGACTCATTAGGCCTATACCCTTTTACTGCATTAATGGACTCGTGACTTTGCTTTTGCCACTATAGTTCCGGGTTCATCCATAAAAGAAAGAAAATAAATGTGCAAAGTTAAATGAGCTTCTGCTCCATGGCATTAAGCAAATTAAGGTATCTCACTGCTATGGGGCAAAATAAACAGATGAATTCTTTAAAATGAAGTCTTACTCTGCACGAATTGAATCAGCTGGCTCACAGTGCAATACAGCAGTCAGGAAAAGAAAGCCCAGGACTGAAATTTTTTTGCAAATGGAAGCATGGAACCATCTAGTCAGGCTACCTAAAATCTCCCAACAATATAGAGGTCATGCTTCAACATTTAGTACTTCACGGGGTATCATGCTACGTGGTGGGTCCTTAACTACAGCTGTATGGTAATTACACAGTGCTGGATCCATTCGGTACTTGGCGAGCCTCAGAGTGCATTAATGGAGAGTTGTGAAAAGTGTATTGGAAAACCTTAATGCTAGGCCAGTGACATCACCGACGGCTGCCTTGGCAGCAGACTGGCAGCATAAATCTTCCCTTCATTGTGGGTAGCATGGCTTGGGGCCCACATGAAAGATTCCAAAATCCTCAGTAATTGACAATAGTGGCTGGGGGGATTCATGCAGGTAATAAACAGCCCTTTGTGCTACAGATCTTTGCAGACACAGGGTGGGGCTTTTATTGGCAGCCAGGTGGTACTGTGCTGGGGTGGCAGCATCACCTGCCATCCAAGGATGAAAGTGAACTTCTTACAGTGTCTTCCTTTCTGTTTTGTGTTTCCTTGAAGTTGTGTTTGCTTAGCATAGGATGCCACTTCATCCTAGGCACAAAAGGTGTTTTTCCTCCTTCAGTGGAGGAATTTTGTAGGGTCTGTCTTAATTCACAAGCCTGTATGAAAACCCAACAGTCACACACTTCAAAAGAAGAGAATGGCTCATCATCGGCCCACGGAACTCATAGGTTTCGATTTGGCAACCATGCCTTATCAATTTCAGGGGACTTTTGTGAATGAGAAGAAAGAACAGAGAGGAAGGCCCAACAGAGAAAGGTTGAATTTGAGAGAGAGAGGACTAACAAACTAGGAAATTAACCATAAAATGAGATACTGGAATGGAATATATATTAGAAAGATGACAATTAAAATTGTTGGAGAGGCTCGTGAGTGCTGAATGGAAGGTAGACCTAAATTTGGCAACTGACCAAGAGTAGTACTTGCAGTGAGGTTGACTGGATGGGGAGTCTGATGGGATGGGTAAGGAGATTGGTATGGGGGCTGAATAAAAGGGGAGCGATTGGGCGAGGGTTTGCGAATGCAAAAGGGAGGTACTGGTAGACGGAGTTTCATCAAAGCGGAAATTGCTGGATGAGGGCCTGGAAACGGGAAATGAATGGGAAGAGGTGTGAACGAATGCAGTGATGGATGGAAGGTGGAGCTCAACAGGCGAATGGACCTCAATGGGTGGGGAGGTGACTGAAACTGGGAGTGGCTTTGGGGAATCTGCTCAACTAAAATGAATGATGGGTGGTTGAGGTGACTTTGGAGGAAATATGGGCAAGTATACAATATAAAGTAAGTAAGTTAAGCAACGAATAGACAGGGAAAATGTTAAGTAGAGAAGTAGAGTTAAAGGAAGAGGAAAGACCAATGACACACAGTGAAAGGGGCACGTACATTTCCATGTACAGTGAGAAATACTGCATCTACTAGTCCCATAATGCAGACCTGCCAACTTCACCAAGAACCTCACAGTGTGAGGAGGGGGTGGAGCCTTGGATGGGCGCGGTCTCGTGCAAAATGCACATAAGAGGCACTTTTGCCCCCACCCCAAACCCCGCCTCAAAAAAGCTTGCTGAGGCTGCTGGTGATGGCCTGGGTTGTTTTCACACCCATTAATGGACATCACCGGTTAAAAGCCTCAGAAAAGAAGCTGAAAACTTCTGTTTACAGTGGTTTTCACCTTGTTTTTCGTACCACCGTGTGATATTGGCTCCTCACCGAGAGACCGTGTGACGAGAGCCAATATTGTGTGTCACACGGTGGCACCATGTGAGTTGGCAGGTCTGATAATGGAGTGCCTTGGATCCTGGCTACAACTGGCTGAGGTATCACAGACAATAAGGGGCATCGGTGTACATTAGACACCCTTTCTCAACACCCTTAGTTTTTGTGAGCGTCACATTGACAGGGGCTTATATGGGTTACCAGGTGAATTGCTGTATCACAAGGACTCAAAACTCCAGTCCTGTGTTTTTCTTTTTCAACTCAAAGATTTTAAGTGTGCTCAACCCATATGAACACATTGTTATAGCAAGTGGCTCATGGGCCCTACTGCACGAAAGGAAATGGGCTGCCTAGCTGTTTGAACTGGGAAATACAGAACTATCAAGCTTCAGTGGCCCCGGTGCCACTGCACCAGTTGCATCAATGGAAGCTACACTCGTTCATGATCAGGGTTACAACTCCTATAATGCATTACATATTTAAATGAACAAACGTTGTTGACTGCAGCCCAGTGTCCTTGATGGCGTGAAGACATCTTTTCACAATAAAGTGCTGTGAAACGGCAGAACAGTAAGTTTACAGAGAACCTAAATAAAAGCCCCATCACAGTGAAAAATGTTTTAACTTGTTCTTGCCTAGGCCGTCTTCTTTACAAAACTCTCACATACCTTTTATGCCAAGAGCGCTATGAAGTAACCTGGCTCCATGAGAGAGTAGTTCTTTCTGTCCAGACCTTTCCTTTCTGCCCAGGTATTTCCTCTGCATTTTAGGGACTTCTACTGTTGCCTTACTGATGTGATAAAACAGGACTACAGATCCCAGAATGCAACGAAAAATAGGTTGGCCTAGAAAATGGTACTCGCGTGTGGAATATGGAAACCCTCGCCCACGTGCCTGCCTGGCACTCATTGCCACTGCCAAGGGCGGGAGCTCTTGCCTTGCGGACGGAAGGCTCCGGATGCAGCCAGCGGAAGAGAGTTTGCAGCTGCCTCGGAGGTCCGTGCCCACCGCAGCCAGGTTGGCTCAAGTGTCCTGCGGCCTCCCTGGTAATTGCAGTCTGACTGGAGCTCGCGGAAGCAGCCAGGTCCCACTTCGGAGCGCCTCGAGGCGTCCAAGGGGCATCCAGAGACGCCGAGGGGTCCGCGGCCAGGGCGTCCGTCGGGCGGCGCTCCCCCTTCCCAGCATGCACCGCGGCTGGGACAGATTTGGCAGGCGGCGGCCAGGGTTGGAGGGGGCTTCGAAGGAGAAGGCATGGGAGGGTGAAGAGAGCGCAGAGCGGCGCTGTGGTTTCCTTTCTTCCCTCTATTAATTAGAGCAGCTCGGTCAGTGGCAGGCGCTTCAGAGGGGAGAGCAGTGGTGGAGCCAGGGATGCTGTGGGAACAGAGCAATGTGGGCTTCCCCACAGGGCTCGTTCCACTCTACCCAGCCCTGCCTCCCTCCAGTTCGGGCCCAAGGCAGTGGTCGGTGGCAAGGAATGCTGACTGCAGAACAGCAGCCCGGAATGGCCCAAATTGTTACTACAGACCTGTGATGATTGTTAGGGTGTCTGGGGGGGCTTTCAAATGGAGCCTTGCTCTGAAAAGCCTTCGCACCTGAGCTGGAAACTTTCTGAAAGAGTTTCAAGCTGTCCGTGTGCTGTTCGCCTGGCCCCCGTGTGATAAGATGTGAAAATGTGTGTCCCCCGACGGCACCGTGTGAGCTTGCAGGTCTGTTACAGCTGGCTACAGGTGACATACCTGAAAACAGTAACTGGTGACATGATAGCAGAGGACTGAAACACAGTGGCCCTGCTGTATAGATGCTAATATTTGAAAAGGGAAAAAGCTCTAGATTTTGTAAAAATAATAGGGCTATTTATTTTTCACATTAGTTTGCACTGAAAAAAGGGGTTACCTTAGGACGCTAAATTGAAGCCACTTTTGGCTTTTAAAATTGTGAGCCTCACGCCCGGATCGGGTCTGTTGGCAGGTATGCTAGGGGTATGAAGCCATTTGGTAATCTCACCGAAAGAAAACTCTATAGTTAATAGCTGAGCCAATCTACTTCAGCCCAGCCTCAGTCTGGCTAAAGAGACGGGCAACGTCTTGCCAATGTGAGGTTCAACAGGGTTCTCCTTAGGTTTTCCATACTGCTTGGAGTTCCGAGATCCAAGGCAACCATGCCATAACTCAATATCCGTGTAAGAGTAAGTAGCGGTAATGAAAAACAGCACCATCTTTCGAAGGAAAAGGTGCTCCGAGGACCCCACTATCAACATGACAACCTATCTACATATGCTGTGGCTTATCCGATTGAAGTTAAGGCACTTTACCATTTTTTACTTCTAGAACTTATCTGGACTCTTGGGGCCTGAGCTTTCGAGACTTTACAACTCAGTTTCTCCGTTTGCCCGCACCAACCAGGTCTTACCTCCAGATCTGCTTAGCCTTCCCTAGACAGGCCAGGAGACCGATTACAACCATGTCTTGCCGTCATCACAGTGGTGTAAGGGTCTAACCAAAGCATGAGGGGGAAATGATCCCTATGATTGACTGCAATTCAGTTTACAAACTGCACCCAAGTCTGATGAGTTGGGGAAGAAAATGTTTCATTGACGTGTTAGCCAATGGCCGATGACATGGGCGGATGAGCTGCAGTACTCCTTACTTTTGGAATGCTTAGGCAGCCCTTTCATTCCCAGCAGACAGGAAGAGACTCAGGGTGGACAATGGACATCTAGCTTGAATCAGTTCTCAGCACTGATGTCCTTTCTGGTAGGAGGTTAGTGTAGTGTTCTGGGGTACGCAGGCTGTACCTGCACTGTCAGTTACTTCTAAAAGCGGGAACCGTAAAAAATGGTGGTAGCGTCTTGCTAGAAGCTAAATTGTCAAGAGTGCACACAGGAACACATTTCCACAACTTAACAAATTGTAGGCCTTTAGCAGATCACTTGTGCTTCTGGTGCCAGAGTCCCTTATTGGCCAGAATTTAAAAACTTTATATAATGTCAGACACTCTTCACCTGGCACCGCACTGTGCACTGATACCACCCCAGCCCCGCACTTGTACCAGTAGGTTGGTCTGTTTATATAGAGGACAGTGCCCAGCTTGTCCATCTGAATGGTGATGGATTACAGCAGGGAAGGGGTACTTGATCCAAAATAGTTTTAATATTTCAGATGTGTTTTCACAGTCCACCTTGCTTGAACCTTTTTGGTAGTGTATTTTAAACCAACCCCAACAACACGCCATATCAACCTTTTAGAATGGTGATGGGCAGATGCCATTCGGATGTTGACTGAGGATAGTCGACTACAGTGGGACTGTTACCCCACATCTTTCCACAGGTTACACCCTATGTGATTATGTTCACTCTATGTAGTTCTTTACCACAGGGTGGGCATTGAAACCACGTACATCATTCAGGTATCTCACCTGCAAGCAGTATCGCTTTATCACTGGGTTTGAAATTAAGACTCATTGACTCAGCAAGAACAAGCTTAGCGCAACCTTTTGACATTCTGAGTGAGCTTGGACAAGCTATTGAGCTCCCTGATACTCGTGAATCTTTGTTGTATTTGAAATCTTTTTGGGAAATGCACAATAAGTTGCATTCATTCTACTTTATCTGTTCGTGGCAATCTCCCAAATGGTGCTTAGATTCCCAAAGGGTATCAACACGTTGTAAGAATACCTGCTATCACTAACAGTCTTCAGGCTAGGGACTTAATGATGTTTCAAGCTTGTGATCTGTAGGTTATACAAAAACAGTTTTACAACAGGCGCATTAACCCACTAAGCTATATCCATGTATGTCTCTATGCAGAATATTCAATACCTCTCAGTGTAATCTTTCCTGACTTCACTCCAACTCACCACTGGAATCTCATTCACTGGATATTACAGACTGGCACAACCACACCCACCCTCCCCACACTGACAGAATGAATGCCAGAGTGACTCACCCTCCACGCACTGACAGACGGGTGGCAGAGTGAAGAAGTGGGGAAGAAAACCGAGATACAGCAGCCCCACATCAAACACAGTTCCCAAGCAACGCACTCAGACGTTAAACAGAAGCACAACACTGGCAAGATCCATATGGTCAAAGGTTTCTTTTCTCTTTAAGAAATTTAAAGCCAATTCTGGCACCATTTCGGATCCATGGAAAACAAGGCCATCTTGCCACGTGTTCTGAGGACGCCCTGCTTGAATTCACTGCATATGTCCCAGTCGTAAAGCAGGCGAATCACCAGCCGAAAGATAAAAGAGGTGAATCTTTCCAGCCAAAACTTGCATGAACATGGGTAGAATCACAGCTCCTCCACATTAGGGTCAAGAGCCTTAAACTGGAAAGGAGTCTACAAAACAGACTATACTGAGCCCCAGGAGCATTAAAAAAACAATCAGCTTTGAACGATTTTGGGGTCCTCTCACTGCATGCTGCCAAAGTAGAAGGCACGGAAAAGAAATGGAACTGTTTTGCTTTTAGAAAGAAATGCGCTTTGAGAGTGAGTTATTTTCATGACCACGTGACTCCAGGCCAGTGGGGTGTGAATTTTACAGTCTTGCAGTTTGGTTTAACAAACCAAAGCATCATGGGAGATGAAGTGTTGATTCCAGTCAATTACTCCAATTGAACTACAGGTTTTGAAAGTAAAGCCCAGAACTGAAAAAATGTGCCCATTATGATTTTAAGCCTTGTCTTCAAGTTATTGCACTGGAATCGATTGGAAAGGGGTTTGAACTGTGAAAATTCTGCTTTTTGCCATGCAGTATGTTCTGCAAATGATGCTTGCCTTTTACAACTAATGACTGGGTCTGTTTCCTTAGACATCTGTAGTTGTGATACTGAAGACATTTGGTGTCCTAGAATCCAATCCCTTGAGTTGAGAAGGGCAGACAGGAGACTGAAGAAAATAAGTTTCCCAGATGCACTCAAGGGTCCTCTGGCTAGATAGCAGTACAGGATCCACTGACCGCTGTTTGGCAGCAGGCTTATCGTGCTCCAGGCGTGTGCCGGGAGAGCTCAGTGGAGGCCATGTTGTCTTTGGTCAATAATGAGGCTCTGAAGTGGAGGCATCACGGGATCCAATGATGCTTTTGCATGTCACAGCTTTGTAATGTGACCCATTTACACGAGCAAACAGGGGTTCTTCACTGGCCTTGCCTGAGGCCGCCAGGCGTTCAAGTGACCAGGATAGATCTCTGAAGCACGAGCATAAACCTACTGAGATATCTTATTATGGGCCCAATCTAAACTTTTTGAGAAACCTGGGCAGACTGGCACAAGAAGGTCCAGTCCCTGGAAACAGACATCTTAGTAAATCACAGGCTGTGTGACAAAGGTGCTTATCAAAGGGACAGCAATAGGCTTCTGACAGAAATACCAGGACTGGACTGATGGCTCGCCAAGGGCAGGGTGACAATTTGTCCACGAGGTGGCCAGGACCCTATGATGATTAATCCTATGAACAGTATTTGAGGGCACATACTCGCTTCCGCGAAAAGCAAATCAAACTGTGCACCAGGGGCTGGGGTAGTTTTATGGTGCCCACTTCCATAGTGGCTCAGAAACGAGCGATGGACACCATGTGTGAGAAAACAGAGCTATCTCTCCTCACCAATGAGGCATGGCGCTGTGTACTCTTGGTGTATTTTCCGCGTTAGTCACTCTACTAGCCAGCGTCTACACTCCACGCTGCGCGGGTTTGTTGATGGACGTTCTGTTGTAGCATTCTTGACTTTGTGTTCTGCCAAATTCTGCGCCCTCCCGCATCATCCTGCTTGTGTACGTTTGTGCAACGGTGTTGTGACGTCGTTGCCTACGCACAACTTTCGATTATCCCAGCCTTGTAGCTTATATAATTATATGGAGCGGCCAGGCCCGCTCGTGTGAGTAGGTGGGGGAAGCTGAGCCAGGAACCTGACATTGTAAAATAAGAAGGCCCGTCGCTACGCATCTTCCCAGTTTGTTTGGGTTTCTCCAAATGGTTCTGGGGTCGGTTATGTGAGCTGAGAGGATTACAGCAGTGACGCCGGCAGTGGCGCAACCCAGACAGAACGACTACGTCAGGGCTCTTAAGGCACGCGCCACACATGAAGATGTCCAACGCATCCATCTGCAGCCATAAATCACCCAGAGATGCCAGAGTTCGCTATTGCAAAAATATGTTCCCTTTCGCGCCATCTGTCTTTGTTTTGCTCATCTCATTGCAACAGCTGCAGTATTTGTCAATGAAGGGCAGGGTATTTTTTAATACTGGACCGAAGGCGTGTTCGCACACCAAGAGTGGCTGACTCGGTGCCTTTATCCTTCAGAGGTTGGTAAATCAGGCCCAAGTTCTGCTCGGTGACAACTGTTCGCGCCGGAAGCACACTGAACCCAATACTTGCAAATAGAAATATGGAAATATCCAGAAAGGCAGAAGGCAGGTATTTCTTGGCCAGGGCTCCTGTGGCAGGGCATGGCACCAGGAACTTGCTTTTCCTGGCCTGGTGTAAAAAGCACCACAAGCAAGGAAGTTATTAGGCAGGTCACGTGGGCCTGTGTGTACAGAGTCACCACTTCCAACTACTTCTGCATACAGCCTCTCACAAGCAGGTAACGTTTGTTGTTAGGCTGCGCCCAAGCTTTCAGACTGCTCATCAAACACGGACGCGTCAGACAGGGACATGTTATTTTTTGAGCCGGAATTGTGCCAGATATTAACGCAAAGACTCACTTCTGGGTCAATAACAAATGTAACTTCTCCTATGAAAAAGGTTTGTTTACAGGCAGCACGCCAGTGTACTGGAAGCACTTGCAAGGCATCCGCCTAAATTCCGGTTCATAATAAGCATAAGGTGCCTATTTAAATTGCTACTTTACCGTCAGTGTGCTAGCTGACTCTCTATGGAACAAATATCTGTGGGTGGAGATTAGTAGACACAGAGAGCATTTAGTGTGCATAAATGCTTTAGAAATCATTTCTATGTTTCTACATAGAACATCCAAGCCACCATGTCATGCAGGTAGGGAATTAGCTGAAAAGGTTTTTTTTTTAATGATCTAAGCATCATTGATAGAAGGTCAAACCTTATAATAATGGTTTATGTTTATTTGATGGTTTATGTACCGTGGTCTGTCTGTCTATCTAAATGGCCCCACACACATTTACTGCTGCTAGCGCACTCACTCTTTGTATGTGAAGGTGCAATCTGCGATTTCCTAGCAAATTACAGGTGATCATTTCCCAACTACAAAAAAGAATAATGAATCTCCAACTACTCCTCTAAGAGGCAGCTTTTAGGATATTGTTGCTTTACTCAGGCTTCAAATATTATTGGTCCGAATCCATATCCAGTGCCAAAGCGAGTCCTAGCTTGAGAAGAATATCAACCATGCTTACCCTTTGTGCAACTTTAAGGACTTTGGGCCTGATTACAATTTTGGAGGACGGTGTTAATCCGTCCGAAATGTGACGGATATACCACCAGCCGTATTACGAGTCCCTTATATCCTATGGCACTCATAATACGGTGGGCAGGATATCCGTCACATTTGGGACGGATTAACACCGTACTCCAAAGTTGTAATCAGGCCCTTTGTCATTTGTCTTGAAGGTGTGTTTAAATTCAAAGTCCCAGAGGCTCCCACTAGAGGGATGTGTATAATGTATTTGCACATATAGTACCATATACAGAAATATGGAATTGGTGAAAAAGTTGTGTAGACATTACAGTGTTTGTGAAAGCCGTACCACTAACTGAAATCCTACTCTTAACTATTGTGAGATTAGTGCAGGCTTGATGCAGTGCTGGAATAAGTATTCTCCTTGCAAGGTTGTACACACAGCATTTCGTCCTTTATTATATCTGTATAAAACAATGAATTAGTCTAAAGTGCAGCAGATGTTGTCAGCGAGAATTGCATTATTGTTCTGATTTCCTCCATGTTTGGTCTTTTGCAGCGCTTCTCTTCTGTTCCGCGCTATGTAGAGACCCTGGTGGTGGCGGATGAGACCATGGCAACGTTCCACGGAGCCGGGCTGAAGCGATATCTCCTGACTGTCATGGCAGCGGCAGCCAAATTCTTCCGCCATCCAAGTCTCAAAAATCCGGTTAACGTTGTGGTGACTCGGCTAGTGGTGATCGGCCGGGCGCAAAATGGTCACACCTATGAAGGCCTGAAGATGACCACCAACGCAGCCCAAATGCTGCGCAACTTCTGTGAATGGCAGAAGGGTCTGAACAAAGCCAACGATTCTGACTCGGAGCATTTTGATACCGCCATTCTCTTCACCAGACAGGTACATCCTAAATCAAAATGATGCGTTAACGTCAATAGCAGACTCTGGAAGATTTTAATTTGGCTCTTTACACAGTCATCACATTAAGCAAAAAAGACAGAATTGATATTCCCTGGTCAAGTGAAGCACAATTTCTAATGTGGCTAGATGACTCCATGTCACTATGTCACCATGTTTCCAGTGCTGGTCTCTTAGATAAACTACTGCATTCTAGAGATTATCTTGATCACTTTTATATAGTCCGAGTACCAAATTACATTGTTTTGTTTTATATAAGGGCCAACGCAAGAGCCATGGGGGCCTATTTGAAAATGAATTATCTGCGCACCCTAACACTATGGTATCCCGGGGGAGTAATGCAGCAATCTATGGGGAAAAATCATCAAACAATGTTTTAAATGTAGAACAAAGTGCTTCATGTGCTGCAGGCCAATTTAGCCTCTTATTTTCCTCCTAAATTTTGAGACTGAAAACTAAACTGCATTGTATTTTTTAAGGTGTCCACAGACTCCTGCTATGCTCAGCATTGATCTGAATTCTACAAAGAAATTGTTTCTCCTAACATATTATTATGTTTCTTTCCCGCTAGAACCTTTGTGGTGTTTCGACATGTGACACATTGGGTATGGCAGATGTTGGCACGGTGTGTGATCCTTCCCGGAGCTGTTCTATAGTCGAAGATGATGGTTTGCAATCAGCCTTCACCGCAGCCCATGAACTTGGTGAGTTCCAGGGACCAGATTACTAAGAAACTGGGGAAGCCAGAAACACATCCTCACTTTTTGACCTTTGAACTAATTCGAGCTTCAACAAAATACTGCTCATTCAAAACAGATCTTGATTTATCTGTAAACAGAGTAATAGGGCTCACATTGATTTTTTTTTTTGTAAAGTAATTTGTGAGAATTGTACAATTAGGGCATGAGGAAATTTCAGCCCGTCTTATGCATTTTGGCTGATCTTTAACAGTGAAAATGCTCTCTTAGCCTCTGAAAAAATCACACCGTGATTGTCTGAACTTGACCTTTTGCTGGACTCTATTCTCCTTCTGTCTCTGTCACATAAAGAATTCTTTAGAATGTTCAGAGTTTCCTAGATTGTAAAGAACTGTTAAAATATAGCATCTGTATTTGTAAATTTGCTAGTGTTCTCTAACGGAGAAAAATCAGCAATGACTAACCTTTAATTGGAGGAACATCGTTCTTAATATCTGGAAATAATATTGGTCAAATTAGACTTTTAGGTTTAGCTGCCAGCACATGATTTGATTCAGCTATAGTCCAAAAAATGTTGTCTTTATTATGTATAGTACAGACTGTCTCTCAGATGTGCCATCAGATTCAGGGGGTTCTCAATATTTTCATGTTAAAATATTTTTGCCACTGTGAACTAATGTGTGTTTGATGCTCTCTCAGGTCATGTCTTCAACATGCTCCATGATGACTCCAAGTCCTGTGTGGATCAGAAGCGAGTTGCCAGCAAAACCCGTCACATCATGGCACCGGTGATGTCTTACGTGGACCCAGAGGAGATGTGGTCCTCCTGCAGCGCCCGCTTCATCACAGACTTCCTGGACAGCGGCCATGGTAAAAGGCTCTTCAGTTTCAGATTTGCATCCAGCGCCATGCTTTGCTAAGTGAACTACCACTCGCTTTTCCTTCTTCCACTCTTTGCTGTGTCTTCACATGTACCCCTGATTTACGCTTCTCATGTTCTGACAATCCGTCTACTTATTAAACATTCACAGGTCATTTTTTTGAAGTTGGGCCACCAGTCCGCTTACAAGCATGATCATTTCTAGGGCAAGGAAAAAGTAGGCTGCTAACTGACAACCACACCCTAGGCGAGCGTAAATTGCATGGTCATAAGCTAAAGAGCTTAGATTTCTACCAAGTACTGACCAGTAGGAGGAACTAAAAGTCCAGCACTTGACACAACTCATTGTCCAGAGACGTTAAGCCTGTAAATATCATGCCTGCTGTTTATGTAAAACACCAAACATAGTTCAAAGTCTTCTCATCTTAGTTCACAGCTAATGTCTTTGAATAAGGAAGAACCTCTGTGTCATCTGCTTCATCCTGTGATATCTTGCTCAAGTCTCTTGCTTCTTCTTGTCTCATTCCCGTCCTTAATCCTACATCAGTACTGCCTTATTGCCCGGCTAGTCTCTCAAAGAAGTGCTTTTCATTTCAAATAACCTTACCTTTTCACTCCACAGGTCACTGCTTGCTGGACAAGCCCAGTGCTCCCCTGCGCCTCCCAGTACCATTCCCCGGTAGCAATTACGACTCTGACCGGCAGTGCCAGCTCACCTTTGGGTCCGAATCGCGCCACTGCCCTAATCTGCACACTCCCTGCTCTTCCCTCTGGTGTACGGGGCGATTCGATGGACAGTTCATGTGCCAGACCAAGCACTTTCCCTGGGCGGATGGCACCCATTGCGGTCACGGCAAAACCTGCATGAATGGACGCTGCATCAGCACAGTGGAGATGAAAGCCTACAACGTGAGTCCCTTATGTTATCGGTCTATAAAACAATGACCTCAAATTTCTTTGAACCAGGTCGCATGTCATTGTATTGAATATTTGATGTGTTGATTGATTAATCAGCCTAATTCTTGATCTGGAAATCACCTGCCAAGGTCCTATACCTCCAGTCAAGGCAAATGTTTCATTGTACACTGCCATTGACATCTCAGAGAACATCCAATAGATGTTAAGTACTGAAATTAATTGGTTAAACTGATTTAAAGCTCGCTTATACTTCAGCGGATTCCATAAACGCCTTTATAAAAAGGAGCAGAATTTAATATTTTTATACTGGTATTATTTCAATCACGTGAATCCTTAGAAATCTGTAAATCAACAGATGAGGGATGGTTATCTTAAAATGAAATATGTCCTGAAACAAGTGCTTATGCAGAAGCTTACTGCCGCGATGCCGTTCCTAGGTGCCTTTATTGCCTAAGTCACTCACCATCTTCATAGCAGGAAGCGGTAAAGGGAGTACAAGGGTACTTCTTGGCCATAGATTGCCACTGCATGGAACTCAAGCTGCAGAGATCGTGTTTCCATGGTCATCTTATAGTAGAGACTGAAATCCTATAGCACCTATGGTGCAGGTTATTCAGCTCAAGAACAGAAACTGCAACCCATGGTGGAGATTTACATCTGACTTTTCAACTACATTTACAAACAACTCACGTTTTCCAGCATTCTTAGTCATAAACCTGTCTTCCTTGCACACACAAAGACAGTTCTTTTATTTAAAAAGATTTGTTGAGTGCAGAGCAAGCTCTAAAGGGCAATGTGTGAAAACGTGGCCGACTGCAATCTGCCACTTGTGGCCTTCAACCACAAAAACACAATTCCACTGCCAGATCAGTAATGGAGTTGTTTGGTCATATCAACAATGTTCACCAAATAAGAACCACTGTGCAAGCGCTTCTTTCAATCCTCTTAACAAACATGAAGAAATATACAATCAACTATTTAAAATGTAGATGATTTCTCAGACTGTAACTCTTCAGAAGACTCCAACACCATCAAAGATAATCAGATCTGCTTGATGCATAAAATGATCTCTACTGCTTTTGTTTTGCAGGTCCCTGTTAATGGAGGCTGGGGTCATTGGGGACCATGGGGCGAGTGCTCCAGAACATGTGGAGGTGGGGTGCAGTACTCTCACCGTGAATGCAACAAGCCAGTACCCAAAAATGGTGGCAAGTACTGCGAGGGAAAGAGGACTCAGTACCGCTCCTGTAATGCCCAGGAATGCCCAGGAAGTAATGGTGAGTGTTAAGATATTGAAAGATGTTTTATAACCCTCCACGAATTTCTGAGCCCACGTCTAAGAAAATACACACCCATCTCAATCCAAGATTTTGTGACTACAAAAACTCTATGAAACTCCGTGGTACTAAGTAAATTTGATAGAATATGAAATTGGGAAAATTACTTACTCTACAGAGTGAAGTACATCCACGGCCACATCATGGACAGATAATGCACTCGGGATGCATTCATTCTCATTTGGAACATCATTCCACATATCCATATAAGGAGTTCCTTCGCATTTGCGCTGCAAATGTGTCAATCTAAACACAGAGGATTATGTTTCCAATTTGTATTATTCCTTTGAGACCTCAAATTGTGAACACCCCAAAGATCCCATTTCACCAAGAAACACACATTTTTACTCAGTGTTAATTTTGGCATTTTTTTTGTGTTAAAGACACTGTCTAAAAAGTGGTTGTTCGTAAAAGTGCTTTAGAATTTGAACAATAACTGTACTTACCTGGGTGCTTCCTGTCAATTTGCAGCACTCGCCTATCGGGAGCAGCAGTGTGCCACCTACAATCACAGAACCGACCTGTTTAAAGGCTTCCCTTCCCCTATGGACTGGGTACCAAGGTACAGCGGCATCGCGGAGAAAGACCAATGCAAGCTCACCTGCCAGTCAAGGCCTCTGGGATACTACTATGTGCTGGAACCAAAGGTAAAGACACCGCAACGTGTTTGGAAGCGAAGCAATTTGATATGAAGTCAGGCGAAAGCATACAAATTAGATGTAACTTGATTGTCAAATGTGCTGGCTGAGTGGTAGCCGCAGTGAATGGAGAAACAGACATTCGTCCTTTCGTTATATCATGGTAAATGTAGGTAAAAGCAGCATGTCCTGGGTCCCGCCGGATAGTCATGCATTCAGGAAGAAGCAAGGCAGATGCCCTCTTTTCTGAACTTCATTGGCAAGGTGCCACATATGTTGAACCTCAGAAAAAATGGAGACCTGACTAATTCCTTTATTATACCAGTGTCTTTAAATCCTAACAAATTCTTTTGGACAAAGGAGGCATGGCTTCAAGTAACCCACTAAATATCCTTAGTGAATTGAGGCACAGGCATTTCTTTTATAATGCATGCGTTGGGGGAATACTGATAAGTAAATATTGTGGTCAAAGTTGTTTTGTCTGTGCTTACTAAAATTTCCAGAGCAGGTTTATTAAGGATTATGTAATCCTTAAATTATTATGTTAAATTGATTACAACAATACTTGGAAGTTAGTACGATAATATTTAACAACCCTCAAAATAGTACTAATATAATACAACGTCTCTGGTTACTTCTGAATTACCATACATCAGCTCAACCACCCAAATGGTGAATGCAGACAGTCTTGAGGTTCTCTATTCAGAATAGTGCCATATCGCTCATGGCGGGTTATTTCCTACTCACAGATGTAAACGATATGACCATGTTACTTTTACTGTACTGAGATTGATACGTGTGACTGAATAACATGAAAATAAACATTGTTTAATTAAATGCTCAGAGACGGAACCACACATTATTGCGTAACATAATCAAATGTTCAGTACAGTGAGTTTCTCAGGTTAAATCAATAACATTTTCCTAAATTGAGATAAACCACAGTTATTGCCATCATGGGCTTTTCATTTGTAGGTTTATACATTTAATGTCACCACAGAGATTTCAAGAGCAAATGCTTAGATACAAATTCTGTTATGCCTACAGAAACCTCAGTACATCACCAATTCGGATTATGCAAAAAGCTCAGAATCCTAGAAATGTTTTCAAACCTTTTCAATGCATGATTTTGAAATAGTTAGTTTAAGTACTTTGGGAAATGCTCATCCGAGGCTAAGCCTTGTGCCTTGCTTTCTATCCAGGTAGCAGATGGAACACCGTGCTCCCCTGCAACCACCTCCGTTTGCGTCCAGGGCCGCTGCATCCATGCAGGCTGCGACCGCATCATTGGGTCCAAGAAGAAATTTGATAAATGCATGGTGTGTGGAGGAACTGGATCGACTTGCACAAAGACCTATGGCTCCTTCACAAAACCCAGGTGAGAAACTACCCTCCCCGCCAAATATGCAATTGTTTAATTCTACTGACCTTAATACCTGCTTCGGAGGATTTGTTTATCGTGCATGCGGAGTCTGATAAGAGGAAGTAGTGTTCACGAAACTCTAATAGGCTACATGGCCATAATTTGAAAATGTGTTCTGATTTTTAAGAACCGTGGACAGTGTAGTATGTGTCAAAGTGATATACAAGAACAGTGAAAGACCTAATTAAACTGATCAATGGAGCCCTAAAATCCCTACAATGCAAGCGGGCAGAGAAACGCATACAGGACACATTTATATTGCATTTAAAAACGAAGCCAGCCTGCTTCAAAGCACATACAGCTTTGGGCATTATAGGAGCCTGCTTCGGTGAGGTAATATGGGTTGAGTAGGATCACTTTTGGGGTCAAGTGGGAGGCCAGAATTGGAACTAGACTGCTTCTCCCTCTCACCTCAGTTGGAATTCTAATACACCATAAGTAAGAGTGCAGGACGTTTTTTTTTTTTCTCCAAAAAATATTTATGACTCAGTTACTAGCATGCTTGCCATTACTTTTTTAAGAGTTACCATGAAAAAAAAGACCGACTGTACAACTATTAGTGTTGTTATATCACATTATCAGCACTCCTATAGCGTATTCCTTCAATTTGTGCAGTCTCAAAGTGCAGGTGTTGGTCTAGACCGGCCACTTGGCTTTGTTCTTGATTTTTAAGAGACCAAAGAGGACATTACCAATTTTTGATACAACTGAGCTATGGTAAAATATATCTCCTGGAAAGCTGTGGCTCTTTCGTGTTTTCTTTACCAGATTTCAAGATAGCATTGTGTGTAAGCACTATGTATGTGTCCTGCAACTCACTCATTCAAATTCCAGCTCGGTCGACTTGGCCATTTATTCTTTCACTGCTGCCAAAAATTAGCACAAGTGATATAGTTAATAGGAACAGCTCTTACTTGTGTAACATGGCATAAATTGTTTAATTCAGTGGTGCCCAGTGTGACCCGGTAAGGGTGGAGTCCAACTCAGATTTTCAGGCAAACTACATAAAATACATTTACTTACAATTACTCTAAGTGTTGGTCCAGCCATGGTCTAACACTATTGCTAGCTGCCAACTCTATACAGATGTAAAAATGGCATAATTAATTTACTGTTGTGTAGTGACCATGCAAATGTTCAGATCAAACTGCTGTGCCTACTTTAATCCCTGTTTGATTGGTCTTTGCAGGTATGGTTACAATGACGTCATCACCATTCCAGCAGGAGCCACCAACATTCTTATCCGTCAGAACAGCGGCTCAGCCTCCAACAGCGACGGTGTCTATCTAGCCCTAAAGAGGCGGGACGGCTCCAATGCCCTGAATGGCAACTACATCCTTGTTCCCTCTGAAGTTGATGTCAATGTGGGTGGAGGAGTTTCACTGCGATACAATGGTGCTACTAAAAATATGGAGACCATCACTGGCAAAGGTCCGTTAAAAGAACCACTGACTCTGCAGGCCCTTGTGGTCAGCGACCAGAGGGCACCTCGGTTAAAGTACACCTTCTTTGTTCCAAAAATCAACACACGCTCAACGCAACCAAAGAAGCCACTAGATGACTGGATGAGACGAAGACCCCAGATCCTAGAGATACTCAGGAGGACGAGAAATAATCAGAAATAGTTTCATCAGCATGAAACAGATGGTTGCGAGAAGGAATGATTCATGGGTCCAACTGATACGTCTGACCAGAAGTGTTAGATTGGATGTTTCTACCAGTGGCTCAAGGGTCGTTATAAAGGTGCTGAATTGACAATTTCTTAAATCATCATTCCAGAACCCAAGAAGCACTCTATGCCTGGAAGCCATGCATGGTAATCCTTCAGCCAGTTTCCTTCTAACTCAAGGAATTAATAAGGACATTTGCCATGTTGGTCAATGACTCATGAGTTGCCACTGGTGCCTTGCAGTACCTTGCTTTACGGACCACTTACAAAATAGTGCTTGATGTACAGGAGAATACTAGGTCATAGGCTCATTCTGCCACATGACAACGTGTTGTTTTGTGTTCAAGGCACAAACTATGACTTGGAAACAATATGCAAAACCATAGTACCAGTAACATCAGAATCCTAGGTAGCATTTATTTCTGTTCTCTGCTGCTATCCGGGAATGAAATGAGCAAGATTTTTCAAGGATATTATGTTACAAAGAATAACAAAGAAAACAAGAGTAATATTAAGGAAAAACTAAGCAAGTTTGGCATGCATAATTGTCAACTGGACACTTGCGTTGACCGGTTCAGCGTGAGAGACGCGTCCCTATTTCCAATTCAGTGTTTAATATTTCCTCTTATTGCTTTGTGACATTGTTCAAGGTACACATGTGTCCCCAGCCGCCCTCCACTCAACTCGATGTCGTCAACACAAATGCAACCGTGAACTCTTGTTGGAGAACCTTCACGGCAGGCCGCTCAGATTCGCGGAGGGCAGGTTGGCCCCTGATTATAGTTACACATGTACTGTTGGCCAGTGAGCAGGCTCAAAGGCAGTTCTATGCTGAGAAGGATGGGGCAGTGCACCCCAAGGGCGCTCGGTGGTGGCTATAGAGCTGCACAGACTTCACTTCTAGATTTGTTTTTATATTTTATGATCAGGTTGAACTTGAGACTGACTTAACCAGGGTCTGGTTACCCTTTAACCCCTACGCACAAGGAACAGAGATAAAATTGCTTCAGATCTCCCATTTATATAACACTGAGGGTGTTTAGAGCATTGATGGATAATGCAAGTCTGCGGTCCAGGCATTAGCGAAACTATGGTGTCTAACTTGTCTTTTCAGGTTTACTTAGGAGTTTTATTTGAAGAAAAGTTATGACCACGGTTAATTCAGAATTGTAAGGATAAAGCAAGATTGACTGAACAAAGGAGGTTTCAGATTCAGGAACACCCATTCCTCAAAGACACTTATTTCCAATATGTTTTGTTCCTGAATTCCTTGGAAGGACAAACTCTGCTGAGAATCGTGCAGTTGAATAAAGTGATGGCTCTAAAGAAAGAAAATACACAAATACCAGTGGATGTGATAGCCTGTTTGTTGCAAGCACAGACAAGCAAATCACTTTTGGGAATCTGAAGATGGAGCGAAATATTGAAGCAATTGTGTGGGAGGGGATTTATTTTAATGTATTTATTTATATTTTTGTACTGATATTGTGCCATTCTTTCAGAAAGCCTCCTTAGATCCAGCGCTTTCCAACTTTATGACTTGGGGCTAGGTATTTGAAGTGAAGCACCTTGGGATAAAAGGTTCTCAAATTAAAATCCGTGCTTTCAAAGGGGTGGGCACTGTGAAGGGAGCTAACCTGACGTCTACTATGATGCACTGAGCTTGTGACTTGAAATGATCCACCCTGGTGCTGAAACAGTCGACCTCTTTTACTGATGAATTTAGATAAGATGTTTTTTTTATTATCGTGGAGTGGAGACCTCAGTTGCATCTAGACCTCAGTGGCAAGCTTGTACCTCACTCAGGTGCCTAGTGCCCATCCCTAAAGCCTACTGCCCAAACCAACCCTTTCTAATCACTGCCCACATGGACACTTGTTCTGGGTGCCACCGATCAGAGAGAAATGAGTGGTAAAGCAAGTACCACAAATTGCCACAGCAGAATGCAGTGAGTAACATGCCTGTCTGACATGAAGACTGACTACAACATACAGTACGGAGAAACGTGAACAGTGTGTTAGGTTTCATTTGAACTGGCCGATTGTTCATGTTAATAACGCACTTGGTCATCATAGCGAGGGTTTAGCACTTTAAAAGACAAGTCACGAAATAATTATCTGAACAAATTCGTACACATAGAGAACAGCCCATTTTAGAGGACCTTCTAGGCCAGGCAAACCCCTTTAACAGAGTTGAGTGCACACGTCTGCCAGCTCTTTGTTTAAGTGACACTGTAAACTGACCTTGGCCTTAAACGGTGTTTGTTTAGCTAAAAGCCAGCTCACACTCCCCCCTTCATCCTCCCTCTCCTCTCTACCCGCTCTGAAAACAGAGGCCGACCACATGAAAGGGCGCTTTGTGCCTGATGAGAAGCGGCCCATCAGTGGCCCGTGACGGACAGCACAAGCCCACCGCCGAGCGCCCGGAGAAAGCCCTTCATGTCTCTCCTGTGGCCGCCTAATCTCTCGTGTCCCCTGGTGCGCAGCGGCGGGGTCTCTGCGTCCTGACACCCCAGGATGGCCTCGCTCTGCTGGAGGGTCGGGGAGGGGCGATGTCTCCACTGATGTTCGTGGTCACTGATACCAACGTGGGGGCTGTAACCACATTTACGCCCCCGCTCAATGCCAAAAAAACATGGTGTCCAACGTGGGCCCAGGAGGACAGGATCCATGCCAGAACTTAAGGTTGTTTACCTTAGATACTTTTACACAAACTTAAAGTCAGGGAAACTCCTTTCTATAGTTCGTGATTTTCCTGAAATCTGTCACGAACGCGCCCCTCATACACACGCGTTTGATACCCTGCTCTAGTTGAACCAGTTCCACTTTCACTGCCAAGGTTTCAGTGCCTTTCAATGCATTTAGTTAATTATATATACACCACAAAGGCAGTGACACAGCTACCTGCCTTCACAAGGGACTGGAGATCAGAGGAAGCTCAGAATATGGAGGGACAAAAAAATCCCTGATACGGCTGATTCCAGCTTCCTAACCCACTAGTTGGACACCAGCATTTAAGCCGGTGGGGGCCTGTTGTGTTATACCTCTAGCCAGTTCACCCTAAATTATATTGTGATCTAATCTTAATTGAGAGCAGAGAGCCAGAAATATTTTGCTTATGACCTAATGAAGTTTCTTGGTGGAAGAAAACGTCCTGGCTGGAGCACTGAGGAAAGTTACATCAGAGGTTTAAAGACCAGAGTCCGAACGCATTATCCCAATCTTATTCGCGAATATGCTCACTACTATTTCTATGGATCTTGCTCCCTTGTTACTCCAGAATCAGTATCCGATGGCACGTTTTGCGCACCTCTGACCAAGAGAATGATCTCTTGTGCACAAAAAGTGTAAATGCCTTTTGGCCTCAAAAACTTACTCAGTGGATACCACAACGACTGGCTCAGGTTATTTGTTATATGGAAATGTGTGTGACATATCTGATAAGAAATGAAACCATATTCTAAATTACAAAACACCTGATAATGCCAAAAGCCAAAATACTTCTTGATTGGAGGCGGTGAGTCTTTGGAAGGGTAAGCTCTCAGAGAATGTCACTGAAAGAGCTCTTCATTTTTTTCATTTTCTCTGAGTAATTCAGGGGAGCAGGCATACCATATACATAGATACAATCGGATATTCATTGTGAATTTAGTGGCAATGATACTGGGTGTCAGGAAATAGAAGAACTCGGGTAGTTTCCCCTCACTGTATTTATACTCCAAGGTTCAAACTTGATTTTCCTTGCTTCTTATCCCGCAGTGCCGGGTCCCACAGTTACACCCAGGCCATTCCTTCCACCCACCACCTTCTCGTCCATAGGCTGGACTGGTTTGCATTGACAGGCCACAGTACGTTAGCCTGACATTGGGTTTTTCAGGTTAAGTAACTTAATAAATTATTGAGAACAAAGTTAAGTCATCCCTCAGAACAAAGACATGGCCCAAGTCTGGAGTTGTATTCTATTTTGTACAAATGGCTTTTTTTATATTAAATATTGCAAAATTGTTTGTAATAAAACCTGCAAAATTATTTAAAGCTATTTATATTACACTAATACCAGATTCCGTGTCTTATTTGAAATATTACTTATCTTCCTTTATAACAATATTACTGACTTCTGTAGCACACACTTCAAATTGAAATGTCTCAATGTGGATTTGGTAATGATTAGCACCAGCATGACACCTATTTTATCGACCTCAAAGAGTGAAAATCCAAATCGGCCCTGCCCACATGTTATTCGACAGGTAGCGGGCTATTGTGGTTTCTGTGTGCGCAGATCCTATGCTGTATTTGTGTGAACTTCCCCGATTAGTTGCAGAATGCCTGTTGTGACAGGAGATAGGCAGAGCTAAAAGAGATCTGTACCATGGTCCTGACGGTATCGAGTGAGGGATCTGAACCTTTGACCTTCTGGTGACCAGTGGGCTTAATAGATCATGAGCCTATCAACATTTTAATAAATATGCAACCTTACTTCCTATTGGCCGGGATATGGCCTTGGTCTGCTGGAAGATGATATGAATTCAGGAAACCTACCCAGCAGAGCCGTAGAAGAAGCAGGCGTGATGATGTAGTCGGGGCTTAATTTGTGCCGGTGGTTGCACGTGTAAGACAACGGGTCGGCACCAGCACTGGTTTTTGCCCAGGTGTTGAAACGCCAGTCCATTGAAAATCGGGGTCTCCATGTCCCTGATCGCTCCAAGGGCTTTCTTTAAACCCTGGTGGGCTACCCTATGTTCCACAGGGGGCTACGAGGGATGTACTCGGCTGCCCTGAGGACCACAGCCCGCCATATTTAAAGATCCTCTGTACCTTCGCTTGGAAGCTCTGCTGAAGAGACACATTAGCTTGGCTGTGCCATGCTGTGCCATGCCATGTTCAATGCACCTGCACAGCAAAGCTTTTGGTTTTACTAATACAAACTATTTAAGCAGCGTTTTTTTATGTAAAACAAATGTCCCCGACACGCTGGGAGTTTTCTCCCAGACATCATGGTTACTTCTATGTTTTTTTGCTGGGAACCCCAGGCTTCCCCTGGTAGTTTTGAACAGGAAACAAGAGTTGACAAGCCAATAGGTCTCACCTATACAAGAGATATTGGCTTTGCCAATGTGTTTTAGGTATGTTGTACACCAGTGTGGCTGCTGTTCAGCATGGCTAAAAGTTAGTGACATGGAGAAGAGTGGCGTAGAGAGGAATGGCGAAGAGTGGAGTATAGTGTTGTAGTGTGGAGTGGTACAGTGTGGAGTTGTGTAGAGTGGCATTTACTGGAGTGGTGTAGAGTGGACTGGTGTAGAATGCATTGGCATAGAGTGTTGCAGAGTATAATGGCATAAAGTGCAGTGGCGTAGAGTGCTGAGGCTTGGAATTCAGCGGCGTACAATGTAGCATTGTAAAATGCAGTGGCGTAGAATAGAGTGTTGCATTGTAGAGTGCAGAGTGGCGTTGCGCAGAGTGGAGTGGCACAGAGTAGAGTAGCACAGAATAAAGTGGTGCAGTTTAGAGAAGAGTGGCACAGAGTGCAGTGGCCTAGAGTAGAGTGGGTTAGGGTTGTGCAGAGTGAAGTGGCGTAGAGTTGAGTGACGCAGGTCAGTGGTGCAGAGTAAAGTCGAATGCCATAGAGTGCAGTGGCACAGACTGGTGCAGAGTAGAGTACAGTGCAGTAGAGTGCAGTGGCGTAGAGTGGAGTAGCCTAGAATGGAGTAGTGCAGAGTAGAGGGCCATAGAGTTCAGTGGTGGAAAGTTCAGTGTTGTGGAGAAGAGTGGAGTAAAGTGGCATAGAGAGCACTGGCGTAGAGTACAGTGATGCAAAGTAGAGTGCAGTAGCGTAGAGTGCAGTAACACAGGGCCTCATTACAAGGTTGGTGGTCCAAGGACCGCCAGACTCGCGGTGACAGTCCACTGCAACTGTGCAGGTCCGACCGCCACATTACAACCCTGGTGGGCGGACCTGCCAGGAGACCACCGTTCCCATCGGGAACATTGTTTCCGACACAGTGACGGCGGTCTGAGTTGTACTCATCGCCACCAGGCTGATTACAACTCACTTTAGCGCCAGCATTTTAATGGCGGTGACCCTGCTATGGAAAGGTTGGCAGTAAGGATGTGCTTGGGGCCACAGGGGCATGGGCAGTGCAGCCCCCCCTGCCCAGCACCCTTAGCAAAGAGCACTGGCTGCTTTGCAGACAGTGCGCATTCCGAGGGTGCTGTGTGCTACCATACTGGCCTCGGCTTCCTTAAAGGAGCTGAGGTCAATATCGTAGCACTGTTACCGCCAGTCAGCCTGGCAGGAATGGGTATTACAATGTTCCCGCAGGTCAGTCCAGCAGGAACATTGTAATACGGTAAGGGGGGACGGCACCACCATGGCGGTGGTGTCCTCCCTGCGAGTTTTGCGGTCCCACAGTGGGGCTGCCAAACTCATAATTAGGCCCATACAGTACAGTTGTGGAGAGTGCATTGGCAGAGAGTGCAGTGGTTATGAGTAGAGTTGCATAGAGTGGAGGGGTGGAGAGTGGAGTAGAGTTACATAGACTGCAGTCACTTCAAGTAGATTATTTCATAGTACAGTGAAGTGGTGTAGAGAAGTTGTGCAGGGTAGAGTGCAGTTGCGTAGAGTGGCATATAGTGTAATGGCATAAAGTGGTGTAGAGTGTAGATGCAAAGAGTGCAGTGGTGCAGAGTAGATTAGATTAGAGTGGCGTACAGTGGAATGATGTGGAGTGCAGGGGCATAGAGTTGAGTGTTACAGAGTAAAGTGCATTGGCATAGAGTGCAGTGTTGCAGAGTGGCGTAGAGTACAGTAGCATAGAGTGGATTTGTGCAGAGTAGACTGGTATGGCCTAGACTGGACTGGTGTAGAGTACAGTGGTGAAAAGTGCAGTAGTGCAGAGTGGCAAAGAGTACAATGTAGAGTGGTACAGGATAGAGTAGAGAGGCGTAGCATGAAGTGGCATAGAGTGGAGTGGTGCAGAGTAGAGTGCAGTGATCTGGAGTGGTGCAGATTAGAACGCAGTGGTCTAGAGTGGAGTATTCATGGTGTGGTCACACACTGCCACTACAGACAATACATTTTCAATTGAAATGGCCATCACATTTGCACAGACATATAGTTTTAATAATAAAACTATACAATGCACAGACGAAAATGTGTGAAAAGTGCATTACCTAGCTTAATTATTTGTTTTGATCATATTCAAGTATTTGTTTCAGAAACACTTCAGAAAGAACAAAAATGTGCTTCATTTGTGGATTAATAATTCCGATATATTCTGAAATACTTACAGTTTATTTAAATGCTGTTGTGTGTCAGAAAATGCAGAGCAAATGTGACAAGATAAGAACACGATTTACAGGCCTGATTACAGACAGGGAGCACTCAGAAGCATACTGTAAATACGGTTTTGGCAAGGGATGTAGGGGTTGATTGGGGTGGGAGGGTGAGCTTCAAATTTCCCAACAATCAAGCTGGCATATCTTATTAATATACAGTACATGAGAAGCAGGACTTGAGGGGTGTCTTAAGGAGCGCTGGAAAGGGACAGCAGTGCGGATTGTAAGTGGTACTTAAAACAAAATATTTTGTAAAATAACCATTTTTTAAGAACTTCAAAAGAGAAAGGAGAGAGTGAGTGTGTGGTGTTTTAGCCTTTGTATGCATGTAAAAATCCTATGTAAAATCTGACAGACACCTCACCATACCTGACTGACCGAAACCAGCTGTTCCCAACTATTTATTACATATCACATTTATTAGACAGGTGTAACACCCCAAACAACACCCCCTCTCACACCCTGAAGCTCCAACGCTGGTTTTGGCAAGGGAAGGGCCAAACTCAAGCTGGGCAGCCTAAAACAAACAAAGCCAGGAAATGGAAAGCAGGAAAATGTGAGTTGCAAACCACAAAGCTAATGGCAATCAAAGGGCAGAATGCATACCTAGGTCAACTTTCTGAATGTCCCCAGTGTCCTCAAGATATGTCTAGCATAGGCTGCGACCTAAATACTACTGGTCTGAGGTCCTAAGAATGAAGACTGATGAACTTAAGCCAACGGTTCAAGGTTTGCATTGGCATAGATACAGGAGGTTCTGTCAGCAGAAACCGGACAGTCCACCTAACTTTAAATAGTGTGGGTGAACCAAAAATTTGGAGGATGATAATCTGCCACATTTTTCCTGGAATACCACCAAATGATAAATAAGGTCCAACTCCCTTCCAACTCCTTCTCCACTTATCTAACACTCAACATCATATTTGAATCACTTCACAAGAAGTTTAACATTAGTCTCACCCGTATGTTCTTTGTTACTACTGCCCACCTTTACTTATAGAATATGGAGTTTCCCAGGACAATTTTCTGTCACAGGTATGCAACATGTGCTCCAGAGATCTAGACCTAGGCCTAATGTTTAGGCCATACATATACATTCCAGTTCCAATCCAGATAATCTGGTTTTACACAAAATATAAATTTACTTTTAATGACCAAAGAGCATGAGGCTCCAGCAGAGTGCCAAAATAGCCGGGTCCAAAGCCGATAGTCATGATATCCAAAATATTACAGGATATCCACGTAAAATAAATTTACAGACATTTAGGGGCTTATTTAAGAGCCTCTATTGCCATTTTAGCACTGCCATAGCTGCCATATTTACAAAGTGGTGCAATGCATGTATTGCGCCACTTTGTAACCCCTTTGCCCACATTATGCCTGCGCTAGGCACAATGTATGCAAGGGCGGCGTTCCAGCGCTAGGAGGCCCACAAAAATGGCACAGTGAAATGTAAAAGATTTTACTGTGCCATTTTTGGCATAATTTTTAACGCCTGCTCAGAGCAGGCATTAAAATGATTCTCCCATTGTAACCTATGGGCCCCCTTCCACTTTGCTGCACTAGCGTCAAAATAATTGACGCTAGTGTAGCAAAGTGCCACAATAGTGTAAAAAATGTTGACGCTATTGTGCTAACGACCGTCATGGTGCACTGTATTATAAATACAGCACAACCATGGTGTTGTGAGGTGCCAGTAGGGGGCGCAAGAAAAGTGACGCATCATAGCTGATGTGCCACTTTTTCTTAAATATGGGCCTAAATCTAAAATGGATTAATTTAAACTGAGAGTGGTTGACTAGAAAAAAAAAAGGCTCCTTGACTTACATTGGCCACCCCGGGTTTATCTTTTCCAACGCATACACTGCATTGATACAACATGAGTATCTACAACTAAGTGCTCTGATCTGTCCGATAGGCGACTTGTTTGGCGGTACAATAAACAACTTTGATATAACACGACTCTACCGACGTCACCACCATCTGATCTCAGGATTTGGAACACTTGATCCATCTGGTTTCAATTCCCGCCTTTCTCTCCTGCTGCTGATGCTGCTGGCTGCAGGCTGATTAGCAGAGCTCTGCAGCAACCTGTGTTTCCTTATAATTCTCTGGGGAAGCCCTGGGTGGGCCAACAGCGTTTTTATGAGCAAACTGGCCCTGCTGCAGCATGTGCTTGTGAACTATGGAAGCTCTGCATAAGAATTGCCCATGTGCCTGACATCTGAATGCCTGCAGTGGCATTTCAGTGGGACAGTCCTGTACAGAAATCTGACCCTGTTACGGGGCGGGGTGGTCTGACCTCAGCAGCAAGGTGTCACTTCCGGAAAAAACAAGCTTTGGCAAAACCAGTTGGTCACACCTTAAATGGGGAGTGACCACACCTACTGGCTTAACCAGTGGTTGTTTGCACTCGCGCTATCACATACATTATTTTTAATTTTTCATTTAACTGTCTGAGAGAGTCATCTTCATATTGGAACGGTAAAAAAAAAATAAAAAAAAAAATAGGTGGTGGTGTATCAAGATATCTATCTTGGATTTTTTGGAGGAAAAAACATTCCATTATGGCTGCCATGTGTGTGCTTATGTTGTGATGTACCTGTAGGGTGAACGCCTCCCTCCAAGTCATTACAGATAGTGTAGTTTTTTTTTTTACACTTCAGGACAGGGGGCTAAGTCCCTGAGTCCCGTAATAGCTGCCAGTCACACTTTTCTCATGTAGTTGGCAGCCAATCAGATGGCCCAAGGGAAATGAAGCTCCCTGGGCCAATAGGAATCTCCATTTTCAAATTGGTGCTTCCGCGAGAGTCTCTCCAGACTTTCGCAGACTCAACGGTCCAGCAATACAATTATTTTTTTACCCTTAATTTCTCAAAAACTACTGAACAGATTTACACTAAATCACAAAAAGTGTATCTGAGAACCAAGATCTAGCTTTCTGATAAATTTGGTGCAATTCCGTTCAGCAGTTTTTGCTGTAGCCCTGCATAAAGAAGTCTATGGAAAATGCATGGGGATTTTACATTTTGGTACCCCCTTTTTTCTCGCCCCCCGTTTGATGGATCACTCCACAACTTCCCATGCACAAACTAGTCAAAGGTAGCACCTTTTGGGAAATTTCGCCAAGATTTGTTAAACAGTGCCAAAGTTATTAGCAACAGAAAAAAACGCTTTTCCTATGGAACAGATGACCTAACTATAACTACCTAGTTAGTACTGTGTAGTTGTATTTGAATCAGAGCATATTTTGCTAATGACTTGGGCACCATTGACGAATCTTCACAAAGCTCTCCAAAGAAAAATCCGCTGCCGCTCTTTCCTGGAAAGTTTTGGCGTGGTCTAGCAAGGGGAGGCCAAGAAGAAAGGGGACCCCAAAACACCTTTTCCCCATGAAAATTTCATAGGGAAAACTAGACATTAATACAGAAAAAAGGTAGAACTTAATTACATTACATTTGGCAGAAAGCTAGATTTCCACTCAAAAAGCATCCTTTTTGTGAATTGTTGTATATCTGTCTAGGGACATGGGACATGGGACCACAAATTTAAAAAAAAGAGCAATCTAATTGGTTGCCAGTGATTTTTTCTCTTCTGCCTTTTTGGTAACAAGCACTCCCATTAGCTGTCTGCAACATGAAAGAAAATGTTGTGGTCACCATTACAGGACTTGGGGACTGTGTTAAGAATAACCCTAAACTGGCATTTATATTTATTGAGTGTTTAATAATATTTGTTATTTTGACTCCAACTTTACACCTCTTCCAATGGACTAGGCCTTGAGTTTTCGGAAAAGCTACCCTGGAGAGTTTTTTGGCTAAACCTCCATCTCAGACCAAGTACACAGCTTCCAAGTCATTGATGTACACATGCAGCCAACCCATTTGTGGTTCCTACAACTTCATAGATCTTAGAAAAGTTTTAACATGCTATGACAGACTTTCGTGCAACTTCCAGAGAACAGCCAGATGATCATAATTGGAACCTCCATGGACTGATGCTATAGCATGCTAACCGACACGCCAGACCTCCATAGCAGTCTGTGGTATGGAGATTCTGCACTGGTAGCTTTAAGGTTCATACATGGCTCACCACATTATATAAACGCATGGAAGTGAAGTCACAGAAAACCAAGACAAGATGAGGGTTTCCATGTGCTGTGGTTTTAGCATGGTGTCAGTTTCCAGGAATTGAAGATGTATTTGCAGGAAGCAAGAAGCATGCTGCTAATGCATTAAACGGCCACTTTTGGTGACAAGTGTCCAACCTGCATTTTGCTAACTCCAGTCTTCAGTCACTTCACCCAGTAAAGACAGACATACTCTTATCATAGTTGTACACACATTTGGATGCTGTGATGTGTAGCTCCAGCATTTATAGTAGCAGCTGAGTTCAAAGTAAATCTATTCATTCATTTCTAAGAAGGCTGCAACACCCCTCTAACATCTGCAAGTGATCTCACTTTGCTACATGCCAAGAATCAGAGGTCATGATGTTATGATTTTTCCCACTGCATTCTGGTACTTTAAATCCTAGATTGGTAGAGGGTGGAAATCTATTTTATAGGTACCACAATGTGAAGAACACCCAAGAGCAAACACAGGAACCCATGAATTACTCACAGTGACTAAGGACTGCTTGAGAGCTCTGCATTTGATTGAATTTCTCTTGAGTACCTGTAGGTTACCTGAATGACTCTTTAGTTCCTTACAGGTGCGGGTCGTGGCTCATCTTTGTCTATACCCGAATAGAAACTATAGGGCCAGTGCTTGCCCAGAAGTCCATGCCCTTACACTACTGGTGAGACCATTATAGAACTGTACTCTGTGGATCATTCCTCGTTGCTTCTGGACAGCCCCTAATGAGTAATTTACTAAGGCTGCACCTCCCCTGTCTGCACGGATGTTATTTCTCATCAAAAGTGAATGCATTTTAGTGACTCTTATGCATGGCTGGCAGTATATAGGCCTCAAATATGGGCCACTCCTTACGGTTTAGGTGAATCACATTGTGTTGTATTGTAATTACATTCATACAGCACTTACTGTGCTTGACAGGACATTGAAATGCTTTATGCCTGGCAGCAAACTGCTATGGAACAAACTTAAGTGTTTAATCCAGTGGTTATGGGTTATCTGGATCAGCTATGCGCTCTCAAGAAAACCATTCTATGCACTGACTCCTGGTTCTTGGTGGATTCAATTAACAGGAATTGGGCATCATTAGTAAGAGGTGGGAATTTGTGGATGTATCCAGATGGTTGGTGGGATTAATAGAGGAGATAAGGTAGTAGGCTGCAGGTATGCTTCCAAGGAAGGAGAGGTTGTTTTTTTTGTAGATTTTGTTTCAAAATGAGGACACTCTGCAGAAATACAATAATAAAGTTTAGGCAAACATGCACATGATTTAAAGTGGACTGTGCTCGAAGAGAGGAGGCATGAAAAAGATAAAAAGTAAGGCGAGGGACATTCAAAGAAAGGGAGACGAGTTTTTCTTGCAAGGTTTTGGGAAAACAGGAGGCTTTTTGAGATTGCTTGAACTTTGTGGATGTAAAACTTTGAAAATAAACATTATTTGCATGTGAGTTAAATCTATATTAGGTAGTTTGGTATGCCCTATTACAGGCAAACAATCTATCTACTGCTGGGCTAGGCTAGACCACCACTTCAGCAACAGCAGCTAATAAGCTCAGCAATTGGAAGCCAAAAGTAATGGCTTGACGCATATATAGGAAAATATCAAGAGCTTTAGTTTGCACCTCATGATAATACCAAAAAGAAAGCATATTCAGGGTAACTAATTCAAACACTGAAAAGGAGATTCTGCAAATGCAGGAGAGAATACTTGCAGATGTCCACCCTTATAGTCTGACCAACAGTTTTAACTAGACGAGCAAAGTGGAATCCCTCTTGATGTCTCTGGTTTAGCATGGCACAAGATAGATAGGGATGAAGACAGCTTCCCCAGATAGTGTAAATGTCTTGCTTGCATTCCTGTAGCTTGAAGGTGGAGACCCAAACACTGAACTGAGGAGCTTGGAGAAGTTCCATGAAGACTTTCTTACGAAGGAGCTGATGGTTACGTCTTCCTGGAGACTTCTATTTTGTGGGTGGTAGAAGGTAGGGTTGGACCGTAGTTTGTTGTTGAAAGCGAGGATGTTTCTAGGTCAGGCTAGCCACAGATAGCCGTTTCAGGATGTTGATGACAACAAGATGCAAAGGTCTCACACTTCACTGTGTTTTTACTGTGGGTGTTTCTATCTGAAAACAGCCCCAGTGTTCCCTGGTGTGAGAAACAGCACTTTACACAGTAGGCAAGCCTGAGGAAGGCACTTGAAATAAGAATCAAAAGCGAACTGGACCTGCAGCATCGGGCAGGGGATTCATTAGGCACCCACTTTTAAGTGCCAGGATGGTGGAGTAACATGATTTTATGCATACAGTTTTATTGCTGCAGCAGAACATGCATGTTGAAACATCACTGTAAAGCCCAACAGAGCGCATATCACATTTATCACATCTTAAAATACTTTATTTTGTGTTGAAAGAGTAGCTAATCTGTTCCTTCTTTCTCGCCCGTAGACAGGGGTCGACAACGTCAGTCTGAGTGAACACATTACTTTATCCTTCATACACTTAATTTCCTGGACTGCAGCGGTGATTCCTCAAATCCCAAAGAAATTAACTCCTTTTTGACAGTCTGCAGCTTCTGCCGGCACTTCTGTGTTGCTCAACTGCAGTCCAGGGAGCTTAAGATCCTGGAACTATCCACCTATGTCATTTTTCGTTTGCTAGATTCCCTCAACACTCTCCCACCTGTATATTCATTGTCGAGATCTGCCTCAGAGTTTCCTTTCGCTCCTAACAGGCCGTCAATATATCTTCCGAATCACACAGCATCTGGGGCCGTATGTACCAACGCATTTTCCCATAGACACAGAATGGGTAAAACCCTTTGATACATCTGGCCCCTGGTGACCAGGCTGCCTGCAGGGGTCATGTTTCAAGGGAACTCTTTTATTTCACAAAGGGGTTTCTCCACTCAGATCTGCACAACCAGTATGAGGATACTCTCACTTCCATGAATTCCATTTGAGATTCTGTGTGGACTATAGTAGAAATAGCATTCGTTTTATATCAAAATCTTATTAATGCAAGTTTTCATTCAGTATAAACAATACATACGACATGCCATGACACAAACATGTCACGGTTTTCAATGGGCTTACCGTCGAAGCTGAGAGGCGTAGGGGAACGGCCCCGGTTCCGGCAGGTTCTGCTCTGGCCGAGGTAGGGGCGACCCCTTCCGGTAGCCACGGTGCTGTTTGGGTATGAGCAAACCACTACAGTCCGTGCCCTCCAGAAGGAGTCCCAGAGGAAAAACCCCAGTAGGGTAAAAAACCTCCACAGGAACTCCCTGAAATGAAAGGAGGACACCAAGGCGTTAGGACCGAAGATCAGGAAGACTGGAGAACAAGGCAGGTCAGGAACACACAGGATTCGCAGGAAGAGATCAATCAGAGCGTGACTACCATCAAAGAGTGTTGCAACGCAATGGACAAGCAGCTGAATTCCCCTTATATACCCCTAGACAGGAAGTAGGAAACAGGAAGTAGAAATACCACCATCTTGGATTGGGGAAAAGAAAACAATAGTGAATCAGGTACGTGCGTCTACCAAAGAGAAAACAATGCATGCTGGGCAGAGAGGAAGTGGTCAGCATGCTGGGAAGGAAAAGGCAGGTATAAAGTACACCATGTGCAAGGGTTCGGTTTTGTTCTGGAGATATCGGTAAGTGGTGAGCAGAGGTCATGCAAAATGCAGGAAGTTAAATGTAAAGCGCGTAATGCGCTATATGTAGTCAGGCCTGAAACCCCCACGGGGTTTCAAGCCCTGGCGCGTCTGCCTTTATGGAGGAACCTGAAGTAAGGGAAGCGGCGAGTGCCGCGACCCTTAAACAAGCTCCTTGGAGCATCCGCGGCCCGCGCTCGAGCCGCGGCATCCCCCGCGGCCCGAGCGTCAGCCGCGGCGTCCCCCGCGGCCCGATCGTCAGCCGCGGTGTAAACAAAGTGCCGCGCTGCGGCAACCTGAGCCCGCGGCTGTGGCAAGCGACGCGGCCGCCGCGGCATAACAGTATACCCCCACCCGAGGCCCCGGGTTTGTGAGGGAAGAGCCGAAAAAAGCGACGGACCAAAAGAGGAGCATGAACTGAAGAGGCATCCTCCCAGGAACACTCACTCATAGGGTATCCCTTCCAATGAATAAGATATTGGAGGCGCCCATGGAAAAACCGAGAGTCACAGATTTCCTGAACCTCGTACTCAGGCACATTATCAACCAACAGAGGAGGGGGACAGGGTAATTGCCTATGAAAGGGATCAGGATGGTAAGGTTTCAGTTGCGAGACATGGAATACAGGGTGGATCTTCCACGTCCGGGGTAGGCGAAGACGCACAGATACTGGGTTAATCTTTTTGAGAATTAGAAAGGGACCATAAAAGCGGGGTTTGAATTTGTTCTGAGTGAGTCGGAGAGGTAGGAATCTAGAGGAGAGCCAGACCTTATCATGGACCTGATATTGAGGAGCCGCACAGCGTCTCCTATCTGCTATCCTTTTCATACGGGACTTGGTGGACACAAGGTTGGAATGGATAATTCGTTGTATACCCCGTAGCTGTCGAACGTAGGAGGAGATGGCAGGAAGATTGGAGTTATCTCTCATGGGAGTTGGGAAGGCCCTGGGATGGAAACCGTAGGAGCCATAGAAAGGGGAGACCTTCGAGGCACTGTGTAGAGAGTTGTTATAGGAGAATTCTGCAAGCGGTAAGTAGGTAACCCAATTAGTTTGTGTAGCATTGCAGAAGCTACGTAAGTACTGTTCGAGACCCTGATTGAGTCGTTCCGTTTGTCCATTGGTTTGAGGGTGGAACCCGGATGATAAGGCCACCTTGATTCCCAAGGTCTTACAGAACTGATTCCAGAATCGGGAGATATATTGAGGACCACTGTCCGATATAATGACTTGAGGTAACCCATGAAGCCGAAAGATTTCTTGAGTAAAGATCTGACCTAATTCTTTTGCCGTTGGTAACTTTTTTAAGGCCGTGAAGTGAGCCATCTTGGTGAAGGAGTCCACAGTTACCATTATGACGTGGTTTCCCATTGAGGAAGGTAATGCGCACATAAAATCTGTGGAAATAGTGTGCCATGGGCCTGGGGGAACAGGTAATGGGCGGAGTAATCCCACTGGTCTGGTTCGGGGTGTCTTGGCTTGAGCACATATAGGACAAGATAATACGTATGCCTCAGTGTCAGCCTTGAGAGTTGGCCACCAGAAGGAGCGAAGCAAAAGGTCTTGAGTGGCTTTCATTCCTCGATGACCTGCGACAGGGGAATCATGGCACATGTGTAAAGCTTCGGTTTGCACTGCTTTAGTGGGTAAAAACAGGGCCTTGTCATGATAATAATAGCCATGATCTGTATGCAGTTGTGGACGTAACTTATTTAGTTCTGTTTCGTGTAGACGGGTATATTCGGACTTGACTTGGTCTAAGAAAGTCTGTGCTACCCCTATGATCTTATTGTTGTCAAATAAGTTCTGAACAGTGGAATCGCTGCACTCAGGATAACGTCGGGACAAGGCATCCGCCAGGGTGTTCTGAGAACCAGGGATGTAGGTGATATAGAAGTCATATTGGCTGAAGAAGAAAGCCCATCGAGCCTGCCGGCTATTTTGACACTGAAAGTTTCTTAAGCACTGTAGATTTCTGTGATCGGTCCGGGCTTCAAATGGTTCCTTTGATCCCATCAAGAAGTGTCTCCATTCTGTGCACGTGACTTTTAAGGCGAGTAATTCGCGTTCTAGCACGGAATAGTTCCGCTCAGAATCAGATAGAATGTGTGATAAGTAAAATACAGGGTGTTCTAGATCATCATCGTCTTGTTTTTGCAATAAGGCAGCCCCAATGGCTCTTTCTGAGGCATCTGTGACAACAATGAATTGTTTGCTGGTGTCTGGGTGTCGTAGAATAGGGGCTTGAATAAAGGCTTTCTTTAAATCCTGAAAGGCTGACTCGGCGCCTGGTGTCCAACAAAAACCCTTCTTTAGATGTTCTTTTTTAAGGGTTTGAGTAATGTAGCTGGTTCTCTGGGCAAAGTCTGCTATGAACTGTCGGTAGAAGTTGGCTAGCCCCAAAAAACATTGAGTCTCCTTGATGGAAGAAGGAGATGGCCAATTCAATATAGCCTGCACTTTGTCTGAGTCCATGGCGACTCCGGTTTGGTTTATGCAGTATCCCAAGTATTTTACTTCTGTCTGATCAAACTCGCATTTTTCAGGTTTGCAGAACAAATGATGTTGTCGGAGTCTTTCCAAGACTTGGCGAACGTGCTTGGAATGTTCCTCTGGATGAACCGAATAGATTAAGATATCGTCAAGATACACCACCACTGTTTGTTGCAAAAGATCAGAGAAGATAGAATCCATGAACCTTTGAAAAATGGATGGGCATTAGTGAGTCCGAATGGCATTACTCTATACTCGTAGTGACCAAAAGGTGTTCTAAAGGCGGTCTTCCACTCATCACCTTCTCTTATTCTTAGAAGATGATAGGCTCCTCGGAGATCCAGCTTGGTGAATCTCTTGGCTCCTCTGACTGCTTCTAAGATGTCCTTTATGAGGGGTAACGGATACCGATCTTTAATAGTGATCCTGTTTAATCCTCTGAAATCGATACAAGGACGCAAATCTTTGGTTTTCTTTGGTACAAAGAAAAGAGGAGCCGCGGTGGGTGAAGAGGAGGGAGTAATCAACCCGCTTTGTAGGTTCTCATCTAGGTACTCCTTCAAAATCTGTTTCTCTGGTTCTGTGAGAGAGTACATCCGCCCAAAAGGAACCACTGTATCTGGTTCTAAAGGGATGGCACAGTCGTATTCTCTGTGGGGTGGCAGTTCCGGCTTTTCTGGCTTCTGGAATACATCGGCATAATCCTGATAATGCCTGGGAACTCCCTGTAGGACATTAATGGATCCTCCCACCTTAGAAGGTGCTGTTGAGAGCCCTTTTGGGGACCAATAATCCCCGGCGGAATAGCAGTGGTGTTGACAAAAGTGGGAGGACAACTAAATGGTTTTTGTTTCCCAGTTGATGTAAGGATTGTGCTGTGTAAGCCATGGAATTCCCAGGATCATGACGTGGTGTGGTGATGAAATTAAATCAAACGAAAGATTTTCTTGGTGTTTTCCAAACTGTAAACAGAAGGTAGGGGTGGTACATTGTACAGGTCCAGAGGCTAAGAGTGACCCATCCACGGTGTGTCCCTGTTCTGGTATTTCCTTGGGTATTTGTGCTATCTGCCGTTCCTTGGCCCAGGCTTCATCTAAATAGAGGCCACTGGCTCCGCAGTCCAATAAGGCCAAGGTTCTTTCTTCCCGACCATCAGTTAAATGAAGGATAACTGGTAAGAGAAAAAGAGCAGTTCCTTCCTCCCTGGAAGAGCAAATAGAAGGTATATCACGATATCCCACCCTCACCCTTCTTACTAAGGACGGGAGTTGGCGTTTCCCAAGGGCTTGGTTGGACGAATGGGGCAAGCGCGAATTAGGTGACCAGCTGCACCACAATATAGACAAAGCCCCTTCCTTCGTCTATGTTCCCTTTAACTGGCTGATAAAGGTCCTCGAGCCGTGTCAATCTGCATTGGCTCTTCCTCGGTATTCCCTTTAAGTTCGGGACGGACTTCCTCGGTACGATGAGAGAAGGAGCGAGACGGTACTGAGTGAGATGGCAAACGACTCTTCTTTTTCTCCATTCTTCGTTCATTCAACCGATATTCTATCGTCAGAGCCTGGTCCATTAATCTATTAAGGTTTTCTATTCTAGCAGAGTGCACTAGTTCATCTTTAATGTCCTCTCTGAGACCTCTACGGAACAGTGTCACCAAGGTACGTTCCACCCAGGTTGTTTCTGCTGCTAATTGTCTGAAGCGGGTGATGTATTGTAATACATCTTGACCCCCTTGTTGGACTTCGCAAAGAGCCTCTTCTGCTGACGCCTCGAGTCCAGGGCGTTCAAACATCTGTTTAAAAGTAGTGATAAAGGTGGAATAATTAGATAGGCAGGGATCGTTTCTGGTTACTAGAGGTGTGGCCCAAGCCAAGGCTGGCCCCGATAAGGCACTAATCAAATACCCCACCTTGGTCTTGTCTTGTACAAATTGCGAGGGGCGAAAGGCAAAGTACACCGTCAAGGCATCCAGGAATTCTTTTAATTTGGTAGGATCCCCGGAAAAACGAGGTGTAGTGGCAGCTACTGCGGGGACATCTGTGGTCCTGGATGCAAAGGCTTGTCGATAGACAGTATTTTCCGTACGTAACTGCTGGAGTTCTTGAGCCTGTTGTTGTATCGTCATCAGCAGGGTCTGGCTCGTAGGTTCCGTGTTTGCCACTGGATTATCCATAATAGCGGACTGCAACTGGAGTTTTGGGCGTTGCAATCTGTCACGGTTTTCAATGGGCTTACCGTCGAAGCTGAGAGGCGTAGGGGAACGGCCCCGGTTCCGGCAGGTTCTGCTCTGGCCGAGGTAGGGGCGACCCCTTCCGGTAGCCACGGTGCTGTTTGGGTATGAGCAAACCACTACAGTCCGTGCCCTCCAGAAGGAGTCCCAGAGGAAAAACCCCAGTAGGGTAAAAAACCTCCACAGGAACTCCCTGAAATGAAAGGAGGACACCAAGGCGTTAGGACCGAAGATCAGGAAGACTGGAGAACAAGGCAGGTCAGGAACACACAGGATTCGCAGGAAGAGATCAATCAGAGCGTGACTACCACCAAAGAGTGTTGCAACGCAATGGACAAGCAGCTGAATTCCCCTTATATACCCCTAGACAGGAAGTAGGAAACAGGAAGTAGAAATACCACCATCTTGGATTGGGGAAAAGAAAACAATAGTGAATCAGGTACGTGCGTCTACCAAAGAGAAAACAATGCATGCTGGGCAGAGAGGAAGTGGTCAGCATGCTGGGAAGGAAAAGGCAGGTATAAAGTACACCATGTGCAAGGGTTCGGTTTTGTTCTGGAGATATCGGTAAGTGGTGAGCAGAGGTCATGCAAAATGCAGGAAGTTAAATGTAAAGCGCGTAATGCGCTATATGTAGTCAGGCCTGAAACCCCCACGGGGTTTCAAGCCCTGGCGCGTCTGCCTTTATGGAGGAACCTGAAGTAAGGGAAGCGGCGAGTGCCGCGACCCTTAAACAAGCTCCTTGGAGCATCCGCGGCCCGCGCTCGAGCCGCGGCATCCCCCGTGGCCCGAGCATCAGCCGCGGCGTCCCCCGCGGCCCGATCGTCGGCCGCAGTGTAAACAAAGTGCCGTGCTGCGGCAACCTGAGCCCGCGGCTGTGGCAAGCGCCGCGGCCGCCGCGGCATAACAAAACACTGCAAAATGCAGACAAACAATGGATGTAAAAAAACAACACAGCAGCTTTCTCATATGTTCTGAGGTACCATTTTAACCTCTAATCGTCTAATGTCTTAGGGATACCGGTTCTGAAATCAAACAAAAATATCATATATCTTCGGAGGCAGTACCAGATGCCCGAATGACAACGAGCTATCCAGCAATGCTTCCGAAAATACCAAAGCAAATAGGGATAAACTAGAGACCAGAAAAACCTTCAGGCTGGACAGCAAATGAGGAAGATGAAGAAGGCAGGAGAAGTGGGGAGTCTATGGGGCCCAGTCAGCGAGCAATAGTACGGAAACAATTGCAACTCAACTGGACTCCAGTTTTCTTCTCTGTCAGATTCCTTCTGACAGCCGTGTGTTTTGGATACAGTAATCTCATTACTCCATATACATTTTGGACTTGCTAAATCGCAGTTTTGTTTGCTTATTGATCTGTGACTCTTTGTCACAGTTGAAAAGTTGCTTCACATGGTCAGCGCTGTGATGAGCCGCAGATAGCGATCAAAAGGGTTTGCAGTAATGTCAGCAAGTTTCTTGATCAGTGGGTTTTCTTTTTGATCCAATCCTTTGTAGAATTTCACGTTAGTTTGAGGAGATGGTCGTCCAACATCTCAACGCCCAAATCTCTGTGGAGTCTGCTGTTCTTGCAAAAAAAAGGAGCACCTGTAGCTATCCGTAAGGCCTTGTTCTGTAGGCCTTCTTCTGCAGAGGCTTCCGATACTCCAGCATGCAACTGCTCCGCACTGGTGAAGCATATGTTATTGTAGGTTGAATAATTGCGTTTACTGCACATACTTTGCTCCGCATAGGCATTGAGTCCGTTTTCAGAAGCGCACCAGTTTTGTTGTTGCTTTCTGGCATGTCTTCTCAATCTGGTTTCTCCAGCTAAGTATGGAGGCAAGTGTCACCACTAGGTATGAGCTGCTGCTTTCCCACTTTATCTCCTCTCCATTGAGGCGGATCTGTGGATGCTTTTTAATCTGCTTTCTGATGAACAATGTTGCTGTGGTTTTGCTTGTGTTGAGGTTCATCTGCCAGTCGCTGTAACATTCAGAGATTTTTCTGAGCGAAGCTTCAAGGTTCTTTGCTGCTTCCTTTTTGCTGAACAATTGGGAGATGACTGCAACATAATCAGAGTAGATAGCGAGGTCTGTTTTACTTAAGTCCTTGGGAATATAATTTGTAAATATATCAAACAGAAACGGTCCAAGAATTGATCCCAGAGGCACTACAGCCAGAATAGGGCATACAATGGAGTGTTCCTCATGCATTGCCACATGAAAGGTGCGTCCTTCCAGGTAGCTAGTCAGCACATTTGCCAGGTACTTGGGAAACTTCAGCTTAATAAGCTTGTAGAGTAGTCCTCTGTGCCATACTCATTCAAAAGCTTTGGCTACGTCCAAGAGGACAACTCCAATTGATTTGTTGATGTTGAATCTATGGCTAATAATGTCCACAACTCTGAGAAGTTGATGATTTGAAGAGTGTTCTTTCTGGAACCCATATTGTTCTTTGGCAAGAAGGTTTTGGCTTGATGCAAAGTCACTGAGATGTGAAAGAATGACCTTTTCCAAGAGCTCTGATAGGCCAGATAGGAGGCTTATAGGGCGGTAGTTTGCAGGATTCTTTAGTGGATTCCCAGCCTAAGGGAATACAATGACTCTTGCTTCTTTCCAGGCTTTCGGGAAATGCTGGAGACATGCGTTGAAGATTTCAGCAAGGCAATCCACTGCCGCATTTGGGAACATCTTGATGGCTTGGTTGGTTATCCCGTCTTTTCCTGGGGCCTTGCCATTTTTCAGCTTCTTTATCAGGCTTCGTATTTCGGCACTTGAGCATTCCTCTATGGTTGCAGCTTCTGTTTATGGTGGATGCTCTAGGTAATCCTTGGTGATTTCTTGCCCTACTTCTACTGTCATTTTGCTGGCCTGGTTGGGCTTGAAGGATGTATCCAGGGTGTCAGCCAGGACCTCTGCCTTATCTCTGTTGATGCATGCTAGGTGAGTGTTTCCTTAAATCAGTGGGTTTGATTCCTTTTTTCCAGTCAAGCACCGTGTCATTCTCCAGACAGAATTGTCCGAATCCTTCAAATGAGCTGTTGCTGCTTCCCATTTTTCAGCTCTGTGCTGACATTTGTGTCTTCAGCATGCCAGGGGTGCAATACTTCTGCCACTGTCTTTGATACAGCGTATTGGATCAAGAGTCAAGGATTCATCCAAGCTTCTCTTGTAGAGGTACCAGTCTGTCTTTCTGAAATAGTACTTTGCCCCCTGCTGTTGCCATTCGATTTAGTCTCTAACGGTGATCAAAACAGGTTTGTGGTCGGATGTCAGTGCTGTTAAAATCTCTAGTTCCATAGATTGGGAAACGTTCTTTATGACGACACTGTCCAGAATGTCCGGCTTCTGCCGTGCAGCACATGGATAATGCGTTGGATGAGGTGGGCTAGCAATTACAAAGTGGGCAAGAAGAGCACATCCTTTGCTGTTTGTTGTCCGAGAGTTCCAGCATTGGTACTTGGCATTAAGGTCTCCTCCAATTAATGTTGGGATGCTGGAGCCAAGTACAGCATCTATGTCGCTTGGGCATAGCTGGCTTGGTGGTGAGCAGGTGGCAATCAGTCGGAGGGGGCCTGCAGATGTCTGAATCTGTATAACTGTTGTTTCAATGCTCCTCTCTGGTGGTAGTGCAATTTTGTGATGCTTCACTTTTGTGCAGACGGTCATAGCTGTTCCTCTGTTCTTGGCTCCAGTCGAGCAGTCTGTTCGGTATACTCTATAATTTGCTAGGTTGAACTTCTGGTTTATATGTAGATGGGTCTCAGAGATAAGCACTACATTCACATCCTTAGATTCCATCAGGTGCCGGAGTTCAATCAGTTTTCTTTTGAATGCTGTTGGCAATCCACATCAAGAAGGTAGAGTATTCCTTAGTCTTGGCTGCCATGACGGTTGATTTCTTCACCATGGAAAAGTCTTGCGATGAAGTTCGCCACTGTTGTCACCACAGGGTGGATATCTACTAGTACTTTTGCAGTCTTCATGATGGTTTCCTGCCAGGTGATAGCAGTGCTTAATTTGCAGGATGAAATTGGGGTGGTTGTTGCTGGTGGATTGGCTTGCTTGTGTCTTGTAACATCTGCATAGGTCCTTCCATCCAAATGTGTGTTGCCATGGCTGTTTCTTGAGGTGTGGGTTGGGATCCTGTGTGGTGTTCTTGGTTTCTGGGAGTATGTTTTCCGTTGGTCCTCATCTGGTGTCGGTGAGGGGCGATATACCTTTTGTGGTTGAGGAAGTCGCTTTTGTGGTTCGTCCTTTTTTGCTTTCTGTAGGTAGGGGCAACCATGCTGGGTGGTTTCCTGTGCAGTTTGTACATATTGCAGGTTCTCCTTCTATATTCCTGGTACACTTGTTGGAGGTATGTTTCCCTCCACAGCGTACACACCTCGATTTCTGATGGCAGAAAGCAGAGGTGTGCCCCAAGCGTCGGCAGTTGTAGCACATGACTGGGCCTCATTCACCCTTAGGTGCTTCTGTGGTAACGGTGAGGCTGCAGAGTCTTGTGACTACTGAGAGATCAGCATGTTTTCTGTCTTGGCTTGCAGACATGGTTATACTGAACAGGGGAAACTTCTTGCTCTTGTCTGCAGGAGAAGCAATCTGCATTATGTTTTTTACTGGAAGTCCAAGTTCCAATAAATCGTGAGTGATGTGTCCAAGGGATGCATTTGCTGGTAGACCCCGTATTACAAAGTGTTGTGCTTTTACTGTGGTCAAGGAGAAAGTACGGTATTCCAGCTTTTGCTCCGTAAGTACACTGGTCAAACTCCTATAATCTTCTGGAATTGTTAGTATTATTTTGGAGTGGTCCTACCGGGGCTATATTGTGAAAGTGGAGGTGCAGTGTTCCTCCAAGAGTTCCACAGGATCGCTGTGAGTAGGCAAGTTCTTCAAAATGATGGGTGGCATCCGCAGTCGCTTTGTAAGGCAAGGATCTGTTTCTGTTCCAGTTGTCGCATTGCCTTGTTGGTCTGTGTTGCAATCCGTGATATGTTGTAGAGCTTGAAAGCGATTAGCAGTCTCAAAGCTTTTGGGTGGTGCATGGGCAAGCTTGGGTGTTTTTTCTGGTGAGTTTGGGTACAAGTCGCATCCTTTCTTTAATTTGGTGTGCCATTCCATGTCATCTGTAGCATTGGTAGAGTGTGCAATGGATTCTGCACTTGCTGAAATTGCATAGCAGTGGTGAGGTAAATTTGCTGGAGAGCTTCGCAGGGTAGCCATTTGTAAGAATATAAAAAAATGTGAGCAGCACCCGCAGGCCGGTCTGGACTCCGGTCCAGCACACGCAGGCCTCGGGACGGAGGCCGGTCAACTGTGCGTGCCTCTAGTCCCTGTCCTCCAAGAATCGTGGAAGGGAGGCCCCATGAGGGATACTCCCCTGAATGTGAGGGTAACCAAATTGGTCAGTTCTCTGCCCTCCGCAGCCAGCCGAGACGCAGGTGCTGCTGACACAGAGTGCACTGTATGTGGCAAAGACGGAGCTGCCCTCCGCAACCAGCTGTCTGGCAACTTTTCTCACCGGCTCCTGTATTTCAATTCACTCAACTGGACTTCATGTCGGAGCTCCTTATATAATGCAGGACAGGAAATGGACTAGAGGCAAAAAATTGATTCGGCCATCTTGGATTGGGAAGCAAAGCTGTCGTAATTTCATAATATACCTGACCCTTTTCATCAATACTTTAAATTATGGCCGGATAACAATAAGATACAAGAATAATTCTCTTATCAGGCATACAACGTGTGTCAGTAGCCAGTACACAGATTTAAACCTGTTCAAATATGGCTGCTCAGTAAGCTAATGGGAGTTCAGCCACAGTGGAATACGCTTCCGGTGTAAGTGCCGTCGCAGGAGTGACCACGATGGCAAGAATAAACAGCAAGGCTGCTGTAGGCCCACAGCGGTTTAAAGGAACAAATTTTCCTTGCACAACCTTATACCTAAAACTACTAATAAAAGACAATAGGAATGATGGGCTCAGCGGATAGATAGAAGGAAAGGGCAACTGCCTATTTGCATACACATTGAAGGTTGTAATCAAAGATGCTTTGTGAGTGCCCTTTTTTTAGTGGAGGCCTCCTGTGTACCAAGAAGGACAAGTTAATGTGGGGTAAAAGAAGTGTCGGCAGGAGTGAACACCACACCCCATGACCCCATTAGACAAGTGGCACTGGACAGGCGATCATCTCTTTCACCTCTGTCCCATGATTCAATCAGAAAGCTGAAGGTCTGTCAATCTTGGGTGTGAAACATAGGTATTCAAGTCTCGACATGTAGTTAATAAGAGGCTGAAAACAAGCACTACTTTTGAACTCATGTTGTGCTTTCTCAGACACTTTCATAATTGTTAGCGATGACTCAGCTTTGGGATCTTTCCTACCATATAATTTCAGGTATCCTTTTGTTGCAGTGGTCCATTGATCTAGCAAGCTCATATTAGTGTAGTTCGCCAGGATTCTCCCAGTGACAGTCCGAACTCTTTGACTTCTCCAAGTCTCGCTTTGCCACCTACTCCTCCATCTGCTTGAATGCCCTTAGTTATGCATAAGCTGTGGATTGTTCCTATGTTGTGCAAGGTGGATTGTATAGAAAATCTTTTCTTCTCTTCATAGCACACTTAAAAGTGCAGGAACCTAAGACAAGATATGAGGCCTACAAGACCCTAAATGTCTACGGCAACATAGAGAACCTTGGGGAGAAATGAGCCGGAGGACTGTTTTGGCTCTAAGAGCCAAAGCATGACCCAAGATATCAAAAGATTTAAATTGGGAAATAAACGTGATGAAAAATTCTGACAAGGAATTTCAAAAATAAAAATAAGTATTTTTTCCCAAATTTTGTGAGTGTCTCAACCCAGTATTTAGGATTATATCACTGAATTGAGTGACATTTATTTAAAGTAATATTTTTTAAACACAAAACATTCAAAAATACCATCATGCTCTAAATATGTTGCCACGACTTTCTCTATATTTGTCAGTTTGTCATGTTCTCTGTAATGTGTATATTGTTATTAATGTAATGCAAATTTCTTTTGTTCAATTAACCATTTAAAAGTGAGGTTTTAGTGGCTAACATTTAATTAAAATAAAAACTTACCTCCTCCGTTGCCGCGCCACTACTCTCTCCCTCGTCGTCACTGCAGGCTCTAGCTGGGCGCTCTCAGGCAGACTGGGAGCCTTTACAGGCTCTAACCACCCTGGCAACACAGTGCCAGGCTGGAGAGAGCGTACTGCGCATGTTTGTTTGGCCGGCCCGAGATGGCAGGCCAAACACACATGCGCTCTGAGGGGAGTGCGCTACGCACTCCTCTCACTGCCTGTCAACTCCATGGCCCCGCCCCCTTTCACCACGAAGGGATAATAAACCTTTGTGGTGAAAGGTTTGCAGCTTCTGCTGCTGCCGGGGGGGGTATCACTCCTCCTCCCTCACTGCAATCCGGCACTCTCCAACTAACTGCTCCCCCACAGTGTATGGCACCATCTATCCACCAATGGGTCTCATCAGGATGATGTAGGGATCCGTAAATCTAAGTACAACACAATAATCAGAAGGTTCTCTGTTCTCTGTTCTTTCACTCTGTCAGTGGTGTCCAATGTGGGCCTGAAGGGTAGGATTCGTGTCCAATGTAGGCCTGAAGGGTAGGATCCATGCCAGATTTTCAGGATATTAGTTTAAGATCTACTTACTGCTCAGAGAAATTCGGGCTAATTGATGAAAATGTTAACCATGCGTGAAACGAGCTGACCCCACTAGGGTGCTGGTCACATGTATTCGTCTGGCAACACTATACATAAAGTAACAATAAAATAAACAAGGACGTAGATGAGGGGTTAAGGCTTACACAGCTTTTTATTCTTGATGAAAAAAACGCTGCCAAATCAGGCAAGATACAAAGGCAGTGACGATTCCAAGCACAAAAAAACTAAATGAAAGATTGAAGCCAAAAGTTCTGTTTGTTCCTGTGGTTGGCAGGCAGCCAGATATCTTCATATTCCGTTATCACTGGTAGTTGCATTTCTTTCTGTTTTCTCACCTTTCAAGTTCTGTACTCTCTGCATTTCTCCAGCTTGGCTCACTGCGGGGGTCTGGAAGACAAACCCGATGGGAGTGCCTGGGTGGTATGCTTCAAGAATGAGGCAGTTGGACACTGGCCAGGGACGTTTCACATGCAAAACAGCTCACCTTACTTATAGTGCCTCTGCAGTGACTTGTTCGAAGGCACACTGCACAGATTGCATAGATCAGCCTTTAGTAGAGAGAATGGGTTTCTTGCTGTCTAGCTGTGTGTTAGGTCTATGAAAATGTGACACTCTTAGTAAGAACACTAGTTTGGTGGTCACTCTCATTTACCTGCTTCTTATTTGTGCCCCAGCTTGTCAATCTTGTGTTTGTCCCAACGATGGAGCATTGCCTCCTTAACTTCACTTTTGATTGGCTGGCTTCTGTGCTTCCGCTGTTTGCTTTACAAGCACTACTTTTTTATTTTGTTATGCATTCCATGAGCGCATTTGCTGTCTCTCTTGGGTACTTCTCTACTGGTGCACTCCTTTGTTCTCCTTGTCCATGTGCTTCTCCCCAACCCCTTCATGTTGTATTTGTGCACGTGTATTCTCTCATATTGCTTTCTCACCCATGTGCTTGTACCTCGCCCACCCCACCCCACGTTGCTCTCTCTCGCATGTTACTCCTACTCCATCCATATACGCCCTCGGTGTTGCTTCGACCCTGCTGACCCTGTGTTGCTTCCGCTTCCGCCCAGTGCCTTCCCAATGTCCTCTTAAAAAAGCACTTTCACGTTTTTTTTTTTTTCAATTAATGGTCCATCTCAGATTGGTAACCTAAGAGAAAATAATCATGTCTAATTTTGTAGGTGCACAGCTTCATCCAAATCTTTTGTTTTTCATTATTTGCCATCATACTGCACACCATCAATGATGCTGTAGCCTGGATAAAAAACCATTGACAAAGTCAATAGGTTCAAAAGGCAAGAGCTATTGGCTTTACTAGTGCTTGTTTGATTATGCCACTGAAGTCTGACAAGTACTTTCTTAGGTCACTGAGAGGACACGACCGCTAGAGTACTTTTCCATGTTTGCAACAGTGAGCTCGACAGGGCTCCACCCTTCATAAGCATATGAATGGATGTCTAACAAGAAAAAACAAAAAACAAAATTCAGATTTCACACACTACAGTTAATTTAACAAACCTCTCTCCGACATTAAAGGTTCTCATCACTATTGACATGCAGTATTTGTCCTAGGAACAAAGGGACGGTAACCCCAGGATCTGCACAGGTAACTGTTTAAGAGCAATCTAATGAAAGATCCTATCTCTGTTGAGGGATGCCCATTGTCGGTCCATGGTGGGTGGATCCGGGCCAGATTTGTCATCTATCCACAAGAGATACATTTACATTCAATTATTATATGTGGCTACATATGCGACAGAGCAGCATGTGGTAAATATTTCATGCCACCACAGGGTGAGGTTCTTACCTGGTACGGTCAAAAGATCCTATCCTGGGTTGATCTTGTAAATCGGTCAAACCTTCGGAATTCGGGCCCTAGCATAATGAATTCTGCCTGCCCCAATAAGTACTGGGCACTCTTCCCCGCATACATGTTGAAAGGTTTTGTGAAACTGCAGAGTGCATAGTTTTTTGCATTTGGTAATTACTGGTTGTAGTAAAACCCAGATTACTTGGATTGCAGAACCGTATGCAAAAAAGAGTTTGGGTAACCTCATGTACAAAGTTTGTACCAGACTGCTTTACCTAATAACCTCCAGCCAGAAAACTGGCAAGTGGCAGATTGCAGATTACTTGATTTTTAGTGAGGTGAATATATCTACCCAACTAAGCCCACCTGTTACCTAACAGATAGATGAAATTGATAGGATCACTTTTAAACATGGGTAGCATCGTTTGTAAACCGGGTGCAACTTAGAGCAAACATATGCAACTATTTTGATCAACTACAGGGAAATTAGACTTGATACTGCCGCATTTGGGAGACCAGTTCAAACCTGGAGTTGTGGTAACTTCAACGATTTAGAGATACAAGCTATATCAGCAGCTTGATGGAGAGATGGGGATTCCTCATCCCTAGAAAAAAAAAACTTTGGACAGCCACAAGAGACATTTCAGTTGAAACTAGGTAGATATGATCAGAATTCCTAAGTACATCTACAACATTGCACAAGAGCACTGCGTCGGCTAAACCAAGGACGTAAACGGTTTATGAATGATACATATAAGTCCGTGAAGCTGGTTAGAAAGAGTACGCCCCTGAATGATAGGCAACAATGGGAACAGGATATTCGGGGACCACTCTCAGTTGGTGATTGGAAGATAACCAGTGCCCTATGGAGGGGGAGTCAATCAATGTGAGATGCAAGCCCCTCCATTTTAATTTCTCTCATACAGTTAATCCAGCAGAAAATCAAAACAATCTACCCTAAGAGATCCTCTGCCTGCCCAAGATGTGAGGAGACGAAAGCCTCCTTCCTGCATATGCCTTGGTCTTGCAGAATGCTTCTGGGATATTGGGAGACGCTGATGGCAAGGAGGCCACTAAAAATGGGTATTTACTTGGAAGTCTCGGTTAAGCAATGCTTACCAGGGATTGTCCCCAAGACAGGTAAAACACGATACAGAGTTCCACTGCTTGGGATACCACAAGCAAAGCAGCAAATAGGTATCCACTGGCTTCAATCCAGAGGCACAAGCGAAAATGCATGGCTGAAAGACACAGTAGATGGGGCCCTGGAAGATGAGTCCCAGTTGAGGGCTGTTAGGAGAGGTGACCGAGCAGTGGGGGGGATTTAGCCACGTGGGCAGGCATCCTACACATAAGAGAGTCGTCTGATGCCAGACAGGCCTAGAGACAAGTACCCAGGGCAATAGTGTAAGATATAGTATTATCCAAGCCCCAAAGGTCCAACAGCTCTGATAGAATGAGTGGTGAAATGCAGACAATCTCGAGGTGGTGTGTGAACGATTCATATGCTGATAAAGTAAAAATGACTGTAATGTGGCGATTTGCAATGAATTGTGCTCCTGTTCTAAGATCATTGATGCAACAAGGATTAGTTGTTATACTTTTCTTTATGTGACCTGGATTTATAGAGTAATTTATGGAATCAGAAAACAATAAAGATGTGGTTAAAAAAGGTTGACCTAAGCATTCCCATCAATCCCCATTTTGCGGCCTAAACATTTAGTGCATGGTCACTGAAAGTCAAATATAATTTACTCGCTTAATAGATATATATGTATTGGGTTTGGCTTCAGCTTCCCTCAACAGTATTTTTTGTTATAACCTAAAGATGCCCATTTCGAAGAAGACCACATGCAAAATTGGGAATTAAGAAAGCAACACTATGGAAGTTTAAAGACTGAATAGGAATTCACAGCAGGCATTATGGCATCTGTCCACAAGATGCATTAAGAATAAACACCATTTTTGCATACATGTGCATTCTATTAGCAAAAAATGAATGCTAAATGTTTGGTTCTATTGAGTTGTTTCCTTTCGTAGCCAGCAAAATATACAAACATAACATAAAGGAAGTTACAAAATCAAGACCATGGTACAGCTATTAAAAACACGATCATACAGGAAACCTCAATTAGCAAAACAGACACCAGGACAGTCCCAAGGTCAGCGACACTGGAAATATGCAATTAGCATATGTGGTGTTTTCCACACAAATATGAATAAGCCTTACTCACCACATATTCCATCTGCTGCTTCACAACTTGCAGATTTTAACAAAACATTGTTTCTAAGTGAAATGGATTAATATTCATTACAATTGCTGAAAGGTAGTGTAATGCCATGCCAGACAGAGGCTAACTAGTTTTATTTTAGATGATGGTTGTTCTAATTATCCAATTAATGAGGTGGAGATGTTCACCAAATAGTGTAAATAACCCCGTTTGATGAAGTAGGGAAAGGACTTTTGTCTGCAGCAGGAAACAATGAACCTAGGCAAATCCCATAACTGACATCTTTGAAATACATTATTGGACCTTTTGGGTTTGAGAAATGCTAAAAAGCATCTGCGAAAAAACAGTATGAACCAGTGCCGGATTATCACATAGACTAAGTAGGCACCGGCCATAGACCAACTCCTTTTAGGGGCCCGCGACAACAGATTGATTTGATCTTGGAAGAAAATTAAAATCAAGCTTCCTTAAATTGTTTCCCAAGAAACTAAAACTTTACGTTAAAGACTCTATAGAGAAAATACTGTATTAATGTAATCTACCCATTAACAACCTAAAGTACATAAACCATAGAAATCAAATTCACATAAGTTTGAAATTATTTTCAGTCCATGGGTTCTGACAATGTTGGCCAGGGGGGTCATGTGTTGAATATGGTGGGGCTGAGGGATGAGCCGTGTGGGACATCACAGATGATGCCCTTGTAATTGGAGGTGAAGGGAGGACGACGGATTCACTGAGTTCTTCCGTGAGGAAGAAAGCGATCCATCTAAGGGCTTCTCCTTGGATCTTGGATTCTGATGTGGTGGAGCCTCTTGATAAGGGTGTGGTGAGATACGGTACTGAATGCTGCTGAGAGGTTGAGGAGGATCAGGGAAGCCATTTTTCCTCAGTCAAAGAGGGCTCTTATGTTGTTGGTGGCAATGAGGAGGGTGGTTTCGGTACTACGGTTGGTGTGGAATCTGGACTGGGAGATGTCAAGAAGATAGCTGTACCCCATGTGTTCCGTGAGTTGATGGTTGATGGCTTTTTCAAGCAGAGAGATGGGACAGACAGGGAAGCAGAGAGATGGGACAGAAGTTTTTGAGATCCTTGGAGTTGGCGTATGGTTTCTAGAGTAGGGGTTTGACTTCAGCGTGTTCCCATTCATGAGGGAAGGTGGCCGTAGCGCTGAATGCACTGAAGATTGTGGTGACTTTGTTGCCGATTCGACTTGCTTCCCAGGTTGAAAATGTGGTTGGGACAGGGGTCTGTGGGGGCTAATGAGTGGACTGAGTTCATGATGGTAGAGGTGTTTTGAGTGGTGAGCTGGTCCCAGGTGGTTAGTAGGTGGCTGGGATTTGTACTTGCTGAGTGATGAAGCTGAGGATGTCGGTGGCAGTGGATTGGGGCTTGAAGTGTTTGTAGATGTCAGAGATCTTGTCGTTAAAGAAGTCTGCAGAGTTCCTGGGCAGGGGTGATGAAGGTTTTGGGAGTGGACAAGTTGGAGAACTCTCTGAAAATGCAGTTGGCAATAGTGTTTCTTTTCGTCCTTTTCAGAAGTTGGTGGTATTGGCTGAGCAATGTTTTGAAGGATGTTAGGTCTATGGTGTCCTTGCTGGTACGCCACCTTCTTTCAAATTGCTTGCAGTTGCGTTTTGTATCTCTTAGTTCTGTGGTGTACCAGCTGGCCTGTTTGGTGGGTCTCTCAGTTTTTTTGTTTTTTTAAAAAGATTTTTATTGTAAACACTGCAAAATGATACATAAACCAAAGAGGGAACAGGATCCCCACATTTTTGCGAACAATAGTACATAATGTGATCAAAGAGTAGTGGGGACATAGAAAGCCTAGGGGTGCTGCCAATCGTATTTTGAAAAAAAAAAAACAGGAAAAGATGCATGTGAAAGTAAGAAGTTCGCTCCTCGCTATGTCGGGATCCCGGTTGGGAGCAGGCCGTGGCGCATGTGCGTAGGAGGACGTTACTTATAGACCGGGCATGTTTATTAGGAGGTCATAGCGTCAGAAGACTGGTATATGCCAGGGTTAAAAGTCAACAGGGTAACAGGTCTTTCGGGACATTAGAGCCTGGATATTCTATCCTTGCTGAGTATAAGAAAAGGTTAGTACTCAGTGGCCTCTCCTTTCATCTGAGAAATGGTTCTATGAGGAAGAGTATGCTAGAGGAAATAGGCGAGACAGGGGCCAGTGTCCTGATATGAGAGCGAGAAGAGAAGGAAGAAAGAGGAAAAAAGAGAAAAAAGAGTAGTAGATAGAGAGGGAAGGAGGAGGGGAAAGAAAATGGTGGGGGGTTGAGGGAAGGAGAGGAAGGGTGGGGGGGGGAGGGAATGGCAGGTGGCGTCCTGCAGGCTACGGTCTTCCCTCAGTGAGGAAGGGGGCTCACACTTGGCTGAATATTTGAGCTTGATCTTGCAAGTTATAGATGATTCTTTCATGCATAGCGATACGGGTCATGGCTGTGATCCATTCTTCCGGAGTTGGGGGAGTCGTCGACCTCCAATGGTGGAGGATGCAGATTTTTGCGGTGGCTATTGCTGTGTGCAGCAACCTTTTGCGTGGTCTAGAGAGATCCGGGAGAGAAGTCATGTCTTGTAAAAGTATGAGAGAGGGAGGGAGGGGTGACGGAAGAAGCATGGAGTCGGCTAGAGTGGAACTCATCGCATCCCATATTGGTCGGATCGTTGGGCAGTCAATTAAGATATGTTTTAGGTCACAACATGTCTCTGAGCGCCCAGCATGTCGCATGTGGGAGCAGTCCTATTCTATACAGTTTCACTGGGGACCAATAGCAATCATGCAGAACCTTGAAAAGGCAAAACTTTAACCGCGCCTCCCGGGTGCCTCTGTCCAGGGCCTCTAAAATGTCCTCCCAGTCGTCTGGGTCAAATGTCTGTCGTAGTCGGGTTTGCCACTGTAAGTGTAGCTTGTCTAGGAGAGGCTGAGAGTAGAGCTTTCGGGTGAGTAGGTCGTAAAGACCCGCAATAACTCCCCTATGTTGCCCCCATTGTTGGAGGTAGGCTACCACGGGTGAAGACTGAGACCCTCGTCGGGCAGCGTCGGCCCCCTGCCTAATGCAGTGTTTGACCTGCAAGTATCTCCACTCTTGGCTCGGCTGGAGATCGTATTCTTCCCGCAATTTATGAAAAGATTTGAGTGAATCAGTTTCCAGGATCTGGAAGAGAGTGTGAATGCCAGCCCTCTTCCACTGTGGCCAGTTGAGCACTTCGCCACCTATCCGGAGTCCACTGTTGCGCCATAAGGGTGCTTGAGCGTGGAGAAGAGGATGGACCCCAAGCAGGCGGTGGGCCCTTCGCCAGGCTGCCCGGGACGCCTTCAGGATAGGGTTCACCAGATTGGCGGATGATATGTCATCGCGGTAGGGTCCTCCGAGCCCCTCGTTCGGGTTAGCAACAACCTTTCCATGGCAATCCATTGGGGCGGGTCTGGCTCTTTGGACAGGGCGTGAGACAACTGGGACAGGTGCAGTGCTAGTGAATAGTGCTCCACCGACGGGAGCCACATACCCCCGTGGGATCGACGGGCTATGAGTTTAGCAGGCGATAGGCGTGGCCGCGTGGTACCCCAAACGAATGCTCTGATGAGTGTGTCTATATTTCGTAGTGTGCGAAGGGGCACCTGCAGGGGGAGAAGTCCCAGAATGTAAGTAAAGCAGGGAATCGTTACCATCCTGACCGCCTGTACTCGTCCCCACATCGAAAGGCGTAAGTGGTTCCATTTTGCGAAGTCAAGCTTCATCCGTGCGATGAGAGGCTCAACGTTGTCTGCCACCATGTGCACCAGTCCCGGATTAACTAGCACCCCCAGATATTTGAGGTGGTTCGGTGTCCATCGGAATGGGAAGCCTAGGAGGGCCGCTTTCGTAGTCATCCGCGATAGGGGGAGCGCCTCACTTTTGTCCCAGTTGATGCGATAGCCGGAGAGGGTTGCAAACTCATCTATGATCTCCAGCAACGCTGGGATGGATCGTTCTAGATCCGTGAGAGTTAATAGGACGTCGTCGGCATATAAGTGCCTTCTGGCAGTGGGAGGCCTGTTATGGAAGGGACAACAAGGGTGAGAGGGGGCAACCCTGTCGCGTACCTCTGCAGATAGGGAAAGGATCTGAGAGGAAACCTCCACAATTAACTCTTGCTGTCGGTTGGCCATACAATAGCCGCACCATGGATATGAATCCATTTCCCAGACCGAATTTCTCCAATGTCGCAAACAGGTATGGCCACTCTATGCGATCTAACGCCTTTTCGGCGTCCAAGGACAGGGCTAGCGCCGCCTCCGGTAAGTCCCTCGATGTCCATATGGTATGACAGAGGGTGCGCAAGTGGTTCCTGGAGGTGCCGCCCGGTACGAACCCCACTTGCGTGCGGTGGATCAGGGACGGTATAACTTTGCGAAGTCTGTTTGCTAGGATGCTTGCTAGTATTTTGATGTCACTGTTTAGAAGGGATATAGGTCGGTAAGTGCCACACAGCAGGGGGTCCTTCCCAGGTTTAGGTATAATGGCTAACGTGGCATTGTTGGAAATGGCCCCCAGGGCCTGCATCGACCTGGCTTCGTTCAAGGCCGTGAGTAGGATGTCGGTTGCCTCTTTCCCTGCCCATTTATAAAATTCTGCTGGAAATCCGTCCTCCCCGGGTGATTTATGGTATGGAAAGTCTGAGATAACCCTTTCTATTTCCTGACTGCTTATTGCCCCTTCCAAGAGGCCGCATCCTTCTTCTGACAAGGAGGGTAGGTCAAGGCCCTCCAAAAAGGCTGTGATCTGGGCGGGGCTGGACGTTATCTCTGGAGTATAGAGGTGTCTATAGAAGGTTGCAAATTCATTTGCAATTGCTTGCGGGTGTGTTAATATTTCTCCAGAGGAGGCACGGATGGCCGGGATAGCGAGAGCAGCTGTCCTCTGATGAAGCTGGGCTGCCAGTAGTCCCCCTGCCTTCTCGCCCTGTTCGTAGTGTCTGCCTTGCAGCCTCTGAAGGGCATACTCGGCCTGGGAAGTATATAGCTCAATGAGGGCCATTTGGGCACGCTCTAGGTTGCGGCGGCCTGCAAGAGAGGGCTGCTCAGTGTATTGTCTAGTGAGTCGACGAATGTCGAGTTTTAGTGTCGCTTGTCGTTCCTTTCTGTCTTTGTTCGCCAGCGCTGCGTCTTTCATTAACTGTCCCTGTATCGCTGCCTTGGCTGCGGCCCACATGATTCGACTAGAATCAACCGTGCCTAGATTGTCTTGGGCGTAAATGGTTGCGTGGTCTTGTAACTGTAGACTGCAAGTCTCCAGGGTTTACGGCCCGGGGGTACGAGACCCAGTCGGATGTCCACGCTGACTGGGGAGTGGTCCGAGAGGCCACTCTCTAGTACAATATCATCCTGAGTATGAGCCACTAAGTTGTGGGATATTAGAAAATAGTCAAGGTGGGATTGAGTACCGTGTGCTGGTGAAAGAAATGTAAATTCCCTGTCTACCGGGTGTGTGAGACTCCAGTGGTCCACCAGGCCGTTGTCCGATATTATATCGGTGTGTAGGGCTGTGTCTGCGTTCTTGCTTACGTCCAGGGGTCCCGTTCTGTCCAGTACTGTCTCTCGAACTAGGTCCCAATCTCCCCCCATTGCATAACGGGTTGCTCCTATCTCAGTCAAGAGTCTGTTGAGTTGTAGGAAAAAGAGGCGTTTCGGGCCCATTGGTGCGTAAACAGAACCCACGCATAGTGAGGCGCCGCCCATCTTTAATTTAGCAAATATGTAACAACCCTCAGGGACTGTCCATGATTTAATAACTGTGTGGGGCAGGGTTTTTCGAAGCAATAGTGCCACCCCGCATTTCCTTGGGGTGTTTTCCGTATTGGGTGAGGTTGGATTACTGCTAGACAGGACTGTGCCCACCCAGTCGCGGCGCAATTTGTCAGATTCTGGTTTATCTAAGTGTGTCTCTTGCAATAGGGCAACATCAGCGCGTTTAGAGTTGAGATAGGATAGGATTTTGTTCCGCGTTATGAAGTGGGTAAGACCATTTACGTTCCATGATATAATCCGCAGAGGCACTGTTGGTGCTGAGTTCGGGTTAGACATCCCTGTGCCTAATGGACACCTACCTAGGTGGGGGAAAAAAAGAGGAAGGGAGAGGGGGAAGGGTAGGGGTTTGACGCGACTCTTGAAACGAGGAGGGAGGGTAGATAAAGGGAGAGGTAGGGGTAGGTGAGTGGGGGAGATGGAGAGGAAGGGGAGAGGGGTAAAGGTGTGAACGAGAAGCAAGTGAGCAAGACTAAGAGAAAGAGGAGAGATAAGAGGCAGGAGAGAGGAATAGAGAATAATACAAAGAGGAGAAGAAAATAAAAAAATCGGGACAAAGGTCCCGACGTTCACAAACTGTTACCTGCGGGTCTAGAACCCAGGCCTATTGAGCTCTGGTGCCCGATCAGTGGGCCCCAGGCTAAGGGGGGCGACGCCACACGGCGCCCCAGTCCCCCCTGGTCTGTCTCCCCCCGCTGCATGCGGATCTATATGACTTAAGGGGTAGGCAGGAGAGTATGGGGAGAGGGCTGTATGTATATTGTATGTGGTTCTTGTGGCGACCCATGTCAGGAAGTCCAATGACCCAGGGTCAGGCGGCGCAGTACCGCGAGGAGTGGCGAGGAGGGTGGGGAGGGGAAGGAGGGGAACAGGGGGCATGAATAAGGTTCTGGGTGGACCTGCAAGGGTTTTGCGAGGTTGGATCAACGTCTGGGTCGAGCCTAAGCAAATATAGCAAAGGTTCCCATGTGTAGTGGAGTTTCTATTTTTGATTATGGATTTTTGAGGGGGAGGAGTGGGAGGGACGGGACGGGGTGGGTGGAGCGCAGTGGGGAAGCAGGGGGTGGTGCGCTGCTGCCATGTGCTGGCCTGCTACAATTATACAGTACCGCCGATAACAGGACAATCATCAACAATCATGAAAAGCGATCCAAAATAGGACAGAATATTAACAACAGATGGGAACGATGTGACAGGTCTGAGGAAGTGCCTAATTTTTGCTTTTAGACAGAAAAGTAAATGAAGTGAGCGGGCCGTGTTGCTAGAGGCAACCAGATTTCTCGATGTCTAGAAAGAGGGATTAGAAGCACGAAAAATATGCGGGCATACGTGGTTATAGATGGTTAGGACAGAATTGCAGCGGGATTATAACAGGATAACAGTATATCTGTTAGTTTACAAAATCAAGTACTCATCATCACTCCGGGTCGTCCTCTCCGCCACTGGGTCCCTTTGGCGCGTCCAGGGCGGTCCGTGGGCAGCAGCAGTGGGCGCCCTTCAGAGTCTGATGCTACCTTATACTCAGGTGAGGGCCGCCGTGGGTTTTAAAGGGGAGCGAGATTTGTCTCTGTTCAATGTCTGCGTATATATCGCCACCGCCTGGAGTACCTGGCCCCTGTCGTCATAGGTTTTTGTGAGTCTGTCCAGGTCTCTTCCTCTGGTTTGGGGATCAGTGATGTATCTTCCCTCCGAATCAGATGCTGGTTCCGCATGGCCAGTTCCTGCGGGTGAGTCCTGTGTGTCCAGAGGGGTCTGTGGTGTCATTTCCATGATGTAGGACTGATCGTGGAGCCCATCTAAAAACGCTCTCAGATCCGCCGGGTCGTAGAAGTTCCGTGATTCCCCGTTCTTGGTGATCCACATCCTAGCTGGTTCGAACAGGCCGAATTTCCCGTCTAAATGACGGAGTTGAGTACGGAGGGCTAGGAAGGCTTTCCTTCGTTCAGCAGTCTCTTTGGAAAAATCAGCTGAAAGCCGGATTTCCAGGACGCCCAGTCTGAATGGGCCATGCATTCTGGCTGCCTGTAGCAGTTGGCGAGCCTGCATGTGTCGCAGCAAGCAGACTATAATAGGACGGGGGCGGCCGCTCCCCTTTTGTCTCTTGGGGCCCAGCCTGTGAGTCCTTTGGAATTCTAGAGGGGGGTCGAACGTTATCTCTGTTAGTTTGGGTTGCGTTTCCCGCAGGAAGGAGAACAGGTCTGTGCCCTCGATGCCCTCCGGAAATCCAAGGAGGCGGACGTTGTTCCTGTGGTTCCTGTCTTCCAAGTCGATCAGTTTGCTACAAAGGTGCAGGAGTTCTTGATCTCTGTCGGTCCAGGAGGCTACCTGTGTTTCTACTGTAGCCACTTGCTGATTGAGCCCGGAGATCTGCGACTGGAAGCCCGCTATGTCCAGGCACGTAAATCTTGTCTCCGCTGTCAGAACCACCATGGCACTGTCCATGCCCTCCAGTTTACGACTCACATCCGATATCTCCTGCAGTATTCGGTCCATTGTTGTACCTTGTGTGGCATCTACCATGCTGCAACAGGGGGGTGGGAGGGGGACCTCCGCAGAAGGGTGTTTCTGTTGGCGCAGGGCTTCAGAGAAGAGTAGTTGGCGGGCTGGCTTACCCGATATTTTGCCCGCTGTCTTGCCCCTGGGCATTGCGCGTTCCCCCGTGCAGATAGGGATCTGAGGGGTATCAGCCCTTGGCTCTGCAGGGGCAAATAGTGGAAAAAGGAACGGAGGGGGGCGGATGGAGGGGGAGACAGGTTGTCGCCAGCTTTGGGTGCGTATTTTACTGACGCACAAAAGGGGATCGAGAAATAGGCCTCCGGTCTCTCGGGTAGCTCGGGGGTCCTGGCGCTGCTGTTGTCTCAGGCGATCCTCCTGTCCTCCAGAGGGAAAGAGAGGGTCCGCACAGTTGGCTAATGGCTGTTGGCGTTTGGCATGGAGGCACACGAAGGGCCCATCGTTGACAACGGCGACATTCCTCCCCACCTGAAGGTCGTAGAGTGCCTTGGCTCCCCGACAGGGAAGAGAAGAGGAGGGAGGTGAGGGGGTTCCTTCGGTCCCTGCTCCAGGTTGGTCAAGAGGGTGAGGGTCCACCTACACCGTTTTGGCGTCTCCGTCGTGCCCTCTAGGGCGTGAAATCACAGCTGTCCATGCATGGGGGGGTGAGAATTGAAAGTAGGCAGAGCGAGTCTCCAGCCCCCGCCGTCCCTGGTGTCAGTTTAGTAGTCCACCTTGGCAGGGTGAAAGTGAGGTGGGTCTCCCGGGTGGGATCTCCCCGATGCTCCGGGCCGCGGTCGTGTTCGTCACCGTAGCCCTTGTCGTAGGGGGATGGTAGCAGCTGGCTTGTGGAGGCAGGTTGTGGCCGGTGTGGGCTACAGCGAAGCCCCTGTTGGCCTGGAGGCAACAGTCCACATCTGGGTCCTCAAAAGGAGGCACCGAGGACCCAGTTCTTCTGCCCAGGTGGGGGGAGGGGTCCTCCTCCCTCCCGTCGCCTCCCGCAGGTCTCCCGGTCCCCCCCAAGCTAGGGGGGGAGGGGAAGAATAATGTGGTTGAATGAGCGGGGGCTCTGGGGAACCACCTTCACCGGCGGCCGCAACGCAGCGAGCCGCGCTGCCCAGGTCGGCCCTCCTTCATGCGAGGCCGTGGCTTCGGATCTTGCTGCAGGCCTCTGTGCCGACGCTCGGATGTCCCGAGCGCTCGGGGAGGAGGGCGCGTCACACAGCCCTCCCCCGATCCACCGCTCGGCGCTGGCCCTCGTCACCTGGGAGAGAGATGTCCGGGGGGGCTTACTGAGCACCCCCGGCGCCGCCGTCCCCAGCCTGCCATCTTGTGGAGCCCGGGACCTAGGCGGCCATTGTTACTCGTGGCTAGACCACGCCCCCTGGTCTCTCAGGTTTTGAGGGCTTGGGGGGGCAACTCTGCCGGCACAGTCGGGTGGGAGGAGTTGAGGGCCTTGGTCCATTGGCTCTCTGATACTTTGCTCCAGGTTCGGTGCAATTTGCTGGAAGGTTTGGCGGTGGTGCTGAGGTGACCTGTGATGGTGAAATGGACAATGGCGTGGTCTGTCTAAGTGAGTTTGGTGACCTGGCTGTATTTGACTTCGTCTCTGACTGTGAAGATGGGGAGTTCATGTTCTTGAGGAAGATGGCGGTGTTGGACTCGTCAGGACCGTCGGGGTGGAAGCTGAGGAAAATGTGGTGCTTGAAGTCAATGGTGAGCAGGGCAATGAAATTGGGAATGGGGTCACAGAAGCTGGTGTGAGATCCTGGGGGTCTGTAGGTGAGGGTGTCTCTGATGGTAGTTCTGCCATCGGTGTGGCGCCGGAAGTTGAGATGTTCCATGACCGGGTTGGCGTCATCTGTGGTGGTGGTACAGTGGATGATTTCTTTGTGGATGGTGCCAATTCCACTTCTATGCGTGTTGATGCTGTTGTGATGTGCTATCTTGTATCAGTCTGGTGTAGCTGAGGCACTGTTGGGTGCAGATGCAGGTTTCAGCCAGGTCTCGTGAGGAAGATGATGTCAGGGGTGAGGGAGGTGATGGTGTCCCAGATATTGGTGGCGTGCTTGCAGAGTGATTGTGCATTGAGCAGGAGGAAGTGTGGATGTTCTTGGGTGGTTGGTGTGGCAATGATTGCTGTGCATGCAGGTGCTCTGGTGTTGCAGGCTAAACAGCACGGCCAGCAGGGGAAAGGCCCTGTCATGGATTGTGGCAAAGCGCTCGGTAGCAGTGTAGATGCGGGTGGCGGGAGAGCCAGGGTTCCCAGTGCTGGGCACAGACCAGGTGCAGACGAGCACAGACGGACTTGCCTTTGGCATGCCGGTGGTGCAGAGGCTGCATGCCTCCTGCATGCATCCACTTTGCGATGGTGCACTGCAGCCTCCTTTGAGTAGGACCTGGGCAGTGGGCTGGGCTTATCAGAGGCGGGAAGTGGGAGGGAAGAGTGGGCAAAAATGGCAGCGAAAACGAGCAGCAGTGGGGAAGTTGTGGTGGGAGAAACAGACAAGTAATGAGATACAATAACAATAATACAATAACAGGATTTGAGATTCAATAATAACAATGGAGGTAATAAGCAGTACAGAGATAAAGGAGGCAAAAACAATGCAGCGAAAAGGAGATGCAAGAAACGTAATTACAGTGATACTCACACAGAGAAAATGAAAGAAGAGACAACACAGCTGGGCGGCACAAGCAGTAGCAAGGGGGAGCGGACACAAAGACCCGCTCAATGGGGTCGCGCTGCGGCCTCCATTAAGTAGGTCCTCGATCAGTGGGCGGGGCTTACTGGATTTTTTTTGGGGGGGGGAACTGGGTAAACAGCTAAAGTTGAATATTGGCCAGATCTTTAAAAAAACGCCTCTTAGAAGCACATGATAATGCCATGTGATACAGCTAGCATGTGAATACTCCAGTCACAACAGTTTTGACGTCAGTGCATCATACATCTGTCCAGAGCCCATTCCTTTGGGTTTTCTTCATATGCCTGCCACCTCCAGGATAATGACCCTACCATCCATCACTAATCTGCTTTGCACTTTATGTCTGAGTCTCACCGGTCCCTGTGGATTAGGAAGATTGCGAATGCCAAAACTGGCAGATATATGATTGTGAATGACGCACTGCAAGATTGGAAGGCTATGGAAAACACTGAAAAGCAGAAGCAATCCATAAATTTCCAGGCAGCAAATTAATTTCATGTGGAAGCAAAGACTGCAAAAGATCGCAAATAGAGCAAAACACTGAGTGACAAAACGCTCAACATTACCTACGTATTGCTCTACAAAAATAACAATCTGAATCTAATTTCTATCTACAGCCATATTCATTTCACAAATATTTCAGTTCTGGGGGAATTGGGTCTAATTCCAGTACTGTCATGTATGAGGGCAACAGTTAACAAGCATTTGCAATGCAACGGGTCTCACACTTGCTCGAGTTAGAGCTATTAGCGTTGAAACTCCTAACCGGACTTTTCTTGCGACCGCGATTGCGCTATGTAAAACGCAGCACGATCGCGCTGAAATTGAAAACCAAAAAAAAAAACAAGCGCGATCACGCTATCTAAAACCCAGCACGATCACGCTGCTTGGAAAATAAAAAGATAAAGTAGTGCAGAAACCAGGCTGAAAACATCGAGCCTCGTAAGTTTTCAGTAGTTGGCCGATGCGCTCGAGGAGGGCTTAACACCGGGAAAGGCATGACGTATGCATGCTTTTCACTTATGAAAGCAAGCGGATTTTAAAAGGCAAGCCCACTAACCAATGTAAGTGACAGGCATAACATGGGCGTGGTTACAAGCCCAAAGAGAGATTACAACAGGGATGGAGCGCTTGTGCGCTCGACCCTAAAAAGTGGGACTGGTTGAGAGGGACATGTTTGTAGGAATCTACCGGTGTCAGGTTGATATTTTGGTAGTTTATGCCAGATTTATTCCAAACTTGTTTCTTTTGAGGTGCTACTTCCAAGAATGCTCTGGTGGATGCCACTAACGACACTAAGAGCTACAGGAAAGGTGTAAAGCCGACACCCGGATGACTGTGTGCTTTAGGCTGAATATAGAGTTACGAGAGACAACTGTGTCATAGCATTAATGATAATAAAATAAGAAAAACAGTTGAACCCACAGCACTGCCCGTCCCTTTCTCCCTAACACACAGGCATGCCCTCTCGCTCTCTCTACCCCCTTTCTTTCTCTCCATGGACTCTTTTCCTGCCTCTCACCCCTTATCTTTTTCTTTCTCCCCTCCTGTCTTTTTTTTTCTTTCTCACTGTATAGTTCTTTTCTTCTGTCTCTCTTATTATCTCTTTCTCCCCCTCTTTTCTTCCCCTTTCTGTCTCTCTCACAAACACTCCGTCTCTCCCGTTTTATTTTTTTCCTGCCTATTTAAAGTTCTTTCCTAATTCAGAGGCGTCGAGGTTCGGCTGACGCCTGGCCTACACGCCCGAGAACTTTACATGGGCAGGTTCTGGCCGGTGGTGAGTACCTGCACTTTAATCTGAAAAGAAGAGGACTTGCACTTCTCAGTAGCACACATGTACTCTGGAACAGATAGTATATACACTTTTATTTTTGCAATCCAAGCACCGCGCATATGCAGCAGCACTACACACCCAGATGCAGTACTAGATCAACACAGTCTAATACAGGCAAGTGGGACATTGCAGGATCTGGGCGCCAAGACAGAAAAAAATAAACCTGCAAGCAGACCAAGAATGTGCCACATCCCGCGAGAGGGACTGCTTGTTAGAAAGGTTCCTGGAGGGGCTGGGCACCTGGCACTCCCCACAGGCCTATGTTGAGGTTAACCCATGAACTCATTTAAAGGTGAGCCACAGAGGCTTACAACCCAACCCGACAAGCACTGGAACCAGTGAAAGAGTTCATCAAGGGATCGTTGTATTGTTCAGCCCAAAGATCAGGGGGCCTGCTGCATTCTGTGCGAGCTGCTGCTGTTGGGGTACACAAGGTGGCCATTGTATAACACAAACCTGAAAATGGTGAGTGTGCCAAAGCTCCTACTGCAACTGTTTTCCTTTAGCGACAGAGTAACACTCCACTGATGTTCCAGTTGGAGGGATGCTGATTTTGTCACCGCTCTGTCCGGTCCAACCTCCAATAGGAAGATGCATCCCTTGTCCCTGTCACTGCTTGCTAGTCCCATCCTTTAGGTAGTGGCCTTGCTGCAACCAGGCGCAATACAAGAGCAAAATGGCGAATGCCTGCCTGATATCCACATCTGATTAAAGAAGCGTACATGCCCACAGTGAAGAGGGCCGTGGTAAGGTCATGCTCAGCAGCCACTTTCAGTGCAGTGCATCCTACACTTAGAAGACCAGTTCACCGGAAGTGATGATCAGATAAGTCCATCTCCTGGTCAACTGAAAACTGCATTTCCACTGTCAAGCCTGGGAATGGATGGAATGACTTTTGGTAGGCTTGGCTGTTCCAGGCATGGTCAGTTTCAGAGTAAGATAGTTTACATGCTCAGGAATGAATGGATCTCCAGCAAGTAAACAGTCTTCAAGAGCAGCCTCGATTCAGGAACACAGAGCTACGGTGACACTACTTTAAGACATCCAATACTAGCTAAACAGCAGCATGTAGACCCATGACGAGGGGTAAAAGGGAGGACTTTGGTTGGCCAGCGAGAACCATGCTTTTACTGTAATCAGTTTACTCATTCAATGTTTGATAATATGTCCTTCAAGACTCAGTGCTGAGGTGTTGTACATTTTTAAGTGATGATTTACACAGATGCCATTTCATGTCATCTGCATTCTGATGACAAAAAATGCTGAATAGATTCATCAAGGCTAGCAACAGCTCTATATGCAGATTAAAAGATGCAAAAAATAAATATATAAACAGACAGCGAAGGACAGCACCCAACTTAGGGCCTGTCCGTCACAATGCTGACGGATATCTAGTCTGCCGAAATCTAAATCCCATAGGATATAATGGGATTTAGACTTAGGCGGATGTTATATCCCCCACCATTATGACCGAGTAACTCGCCTGCCAATAATTAAATCAGGCCCTTAGTTTTTGCCCCCTTAACCTGATTGGGTTGTTACAGCATGGAAGAGTTGAATCATTGGGAAGGCTAGGCATCTGAAACCTCTCAGAAATCTTGCATGTCAAAAGACAAGTGAGCACCCTGCTTCAGTCTTTGTTTCTGGTCTTCTAGAAAGGATATAACCCACGAGACGCTCTCCTTCAAGAACGTAGTCCCTCATTTACAGCTCGGAGGGCAGCTTGCAACGCTGCCAGTGTAGTGAACAAACACCCTTTCTCTGGGACATCAGGAGGTGGACCCCCTTCCAGATCTGAAGATCCCTGCCAGTTTGTAAGGTATCACTTTGATAGAAATGCTACTGCCGACGCAGTCGGAGCACTTTAGTCAAAATATTAATGTCAGACAGCAACGTTCACTCCCACGCTAAGCCCTCACATAATTTTTTTTAACTTACTCATATTATTTATTTACTTTTTGGAGGGTCCAGGAGATAAAATTAGCAATTTCTGTAAACCTCAGACAGTAATCGTTCATATGGTCCTCAGTTAATATGTGCTTTCGTGCACGTTTATTTCTTTCCTCTTTAAGATGCCACCAGTTTGGAACAGTAATTTAAAAAGGCAGCACACCTCAGCATCGCACACACGCATCTATCAAGGCACGGGTGCATGTGAGTATTGTGACACTTCCATTCGTAGGCATAGTGATACATGACAGCCATCTTGGAATGGGTACCCTTTAACAGGAAACCTACTACTAGATTGCCTGACATGATGCAAATGTCTCTTGAAGCATGTGTTCCCTTGCGGGGCTAAACAAGCTTTGGTAAAACCAATAGATTGCCTACTTAAAAAAACTGAGACCTCAGGGCCTTGCCAATGCTTGATTAGTCAGTCTTCTGTCACCAATGTAAACCGCTCTCACTTACTCTGTAACATCAGAACTTTTCTGCAGGATCTTGACTTAGGCTGAAATTTGTTGTGGCAGTATACTGGTGGTAACAGAGAAATTCTCATGCAAGCTTCTACTTATTCTTCTAAACACAATGCCTAGGTTTGCTTCCTAGACAACTTGAATAACTCAGAGGTGCTGCTCTCTACCCAGTTCATAAGGCCTGAAAAGTAACTGAAGAAGGAGCAGAGATCCCACAAGCCCCAGGATGTGTTGCTATGTGTGAATGTATCTGCCTCTGGGGATAGAGTAAAAGAAACCCTTCTTCCAGTCTGTTCCACCTGGAAGGGCCTCCATTAAAGGGAGGGGGGGGGGGAGGGGAGGTGTCACTGACTGGGCAGCACATCATACTTGGAGCGACCAGATGTCCAGGATTTCCCCAGATAGTCCCAGTTTTCAGAGAACAGTCCTGGCATCCCAATGCTCTTCTTAATTTGAAATACATATCCCAGTTTTTGGAACAATGCGCACGTCATTCACCAATGCAGAATTGTAATGTATGTTCTCCTTTCCACAGGCGCCTCTAAAACCTGAAGTAATTTATCGGTTTCTTTCAGACAGTGCAGGAAGAAGTTGGCTGCATGCTCCCTGCAGATGGGAGAGAGAGTGGGGAGGAAGGAGGGGGGCTCAGGGTGGGTCCTGCCATAAGCTAATGTAATGTAAATATACCCTTTTAAATATGTGCCTATATATAGCAAGATTTTAGGCACAGATTTACAAATCTATCTTTCTATACACACAAACACACACGTTTGCAACTCTACGCAAAAACCGGAAAAAGCCACACATAGAAGTAAGACTAAAAGACTTACTCCCTTTTTTATGTCTGGTCTGTCCCGGTTTTTGCTATTCAAAATCTGGTCTCTCTTGTCATAGGTGAAGCATAAACAGTGTCCCAGCTGAACTGCGTCTGCAATAGAGCATAGGTATAGAGCAGGGTTCTGTAAAGTCGGTCCTGGATAGCCGGGTCCATGCCAGATTTTTAGCATATCCACATTTAGAAAAATGAAGATTTCTGAAACATCTTTTTTTCTAAATGTGGATATGCTAAAAATCTGGCATGGATTTGGCTCTCCAGGCCCGACACTGAAGAACCCTGGTATAGAGTAAAGGCATTCCCCCTGCCACTGCGCTGATGTGGAATGTGTACGGGCGCGATCAAAGCACAAGTACTCAGGCCTCTGCATTTTCTGAATTATAGAGATATCACACAAAAGGCATCCATGGTTTGATTTAAAGTAGGCTTTTGGTCTGTCTTTTTCAAAAGAAAAAGACAAACTCAAGGCTGCTGCACGCTGCTTATCTTAGTTCCTCCCTTGGAGAGGATGAGCCAAGACTTTCTCAAGTTTTGGCAACAGTGAAAAGTAAGTCTGGGACAAAGAATTCACTGGACAAAGGCTATAAACACAATATTTCTCAATAGCAGCAATTCTGTACTAAAGTAACAAAAGGAAGAAAGCAATTTCATAATGCACAGTCTGCTATGTAACACTTCGTACCGGAGTTCAGGCAGAGCGATTTGTCCAGGATCAAACAATGAGATCAGGTGAGGAACACAATACTGCAAATTTCTCTCTTGGATTGTTCTAAACTTACTTCACCAATGTCCCCACTAGACAAGTAGGCAGTGAATCCATCCCTCGGGCACCCAGGATTTTTGTGTTAATTTATGTACCTTTTGTAAGGATGCGGCCCTTTGGGATCATGCTTGCTTCCTGACAATATGGGCATGTCCACCTCCACTCATGCACGGTGACTGTCAAACGTGACAGGCTTGCGTACGGACGTGTTGGGGACTTACTCAACCCCATTGTGCTGATATATGATTTGAGCGGACAACAGGGCAAGACTCGATGAGGTACCAGGTCGAGCTCCATGGCACAATTTCGACCACAAAAACACCGAGGCACAGATATATCGTCAACATGCTGACAACCAAAATATCAACGTTACCGACTTGTAAATTAAGAGCATACATATCGACTGTCCAAGTTATCGACAGAATACTGCTATGTATATTTATTTAATAATAATTCACATTATTACAATTCGGGAAAAACGTACTTTCGAAAAACAATATACTAAAAAATATATATAACATTAAAAATAATATATACATTATCAAGTATTACGTAAAAAAGTATTCTAAAAATACATCCACTGTACAGCTCAAACCCCAAGCAGACATCAAACACAGCAACATTACAGAATGCCTATTTTTGGGTCCAGAGATTATTTTTTTCATTCTGGTTCATTTAAAAGCCACGCTGGAAATGCACCGTCCCAATTACTTGGCCAAGTCACCACATCACAAAGAGGGGAAGGGCAGCTCTGATGGATACTTTCAACCCAGAATCCTCACCCTGTGGATTTTCTCAGGCACCAGCCTGGATCTGGAAACTCTCTGCAGTAACTCCAGCATGCTAGAAGTACTCTCCATTGGTCTTTATTACAACTCCATCTCACCTTTTGACATTACCATACACAGCCAAGGAAAGGCACCAATTCTTCAAGCTGATGTTAGTTCCTTTTTAGGTCGAGTGCGCAAGCACTCTGACCTATTGTAAGTCTTGTGGGCTTTTAACCTTGCCCACCGCATGCCCATCACTATCACTCGTTCATAGGCTTGCCTTTCAAAAATGCTTTGTTATCATTGGTAAATGCTTTACATTTGTCCCTCCTTGGTGAGGTTTGGTTACCGCCTTGGAGACTGCCCCTGTTACATGGATAATTGCACTTTTGCTGATATGTTTGACTGTGAATGAACTTCTTTTTCCTTTCGTGTCTCTCCTTTGCACTCATGGCGACCGTGGCGCTTTGAATCTACTCGCTTATGTCAACTGTTTTACTTTTCATTCACAATGTAAGTGGCAAGAAAAGTCCAGTTAGGAATTTACAACGTTAACAGCTCTAACTTGAGCAAATGCGACACCCACTGCATTGCAAATGCTTGTTTTCCTTCCCCTTCGACATGGGCTTACTCTTCAGTTGCTCACATTTTGTGTCTGTTTTACTAAACATTTCAAACGTTTTAAGAGTAGGCAGGGGTGTTCCACCTCCACCAAAAACAGAGTGTACAGTTTGCTGTATTTGTGAAAAATGAAGTCGTCATGGACGCACCCCACATTAGCCTTTAGTGACTCTGCATCATACATTATTCCATGTCCGGTTGGAAATGGTCCCTGATGCACCCTAAGGACATCAGGGGAACTGGAAGCTAAACTCTAAGTAGCTGAACACTGAAAGAGAGGGCAGTCCTCCTCCAAGTTGTGCAGTCGTTCCCATTCATCATCCATATATACTTTGCAGTCTGACCTGGATACAATGGATTCTTGGCCCGGCCACGGATAGCAGTGTTTTCATCAAATATCATACTTGGCAGCGTGCCTTTGAATTTTCTCGATATGTTCAAAATTAACACTTGGACCTGCCCTTTGATGGCATCAGGCTATTTGGTGAGAAGGCTGTGTCAGTGCTAGAACACTTTAGAGATGGTAGAGCCACAGCTCATTCTCCGAGGCTACATTCCCCGCTTGCCTTTTCCAACAGCATTATTGGAAGTTCTGATGGTACTCCTGGAACCTTGGCTATCAACAGAGGCAAACATTGCAGCTTGTCTTGCAGCCAGTTTAGCAATTTTTTGGCACCAAAGGCAAGGGCAAAGCACCAGTCGTCCTCCTCCTCTTTGACTAGCGTCATCATCACCAAGCTGCCTTATACCGACAGCCGTTTGGGGTGGTGAGGTAGGATTCAGCGTCGCCATCCTGGCTGCATTTAATTTCCGCAGTTGTCCCATTTATTTCCATCCTTCCTTTCTTCACTACACCCACCCAGATTCTGCCATTTCCTGAGGTCACACATCGGCAGATCATGACGATATTTTCTCCAGAGATGTGCTGTCATTGATAGCTAACTGTGCGATCAATGCGGTGCTACTCCTGATACTTTCGGGCCCCCAAGAATAACATGGACTCAGCTACTTTTGGACCTCCAGCTGATGTATAACTTTTTAAGGAAGAAGAAATTCAAATGTTGACACTTGCCCAGGTCTGGTTTGACTTTGACTCTGCAGGCTGGATCGTGTCCTTGGATACTTACCTCCATGTGTCGATCCTGAACTCTGAAAGGAAGTGCCTGTGCTCTGTGGAGGGGTTAGTACATTTCCAATTCACTGTCCTGCCCTTCAGTCTGACCTCAGCCCTGCAGTTGTTCATAAAGGTTATATTGGTGGCAGCCCATCTTGGCAGGTTGGGGATACATGTATTCCCATTACTTAGTGGGCTGTTGAAGGTGAGGTCACCTCAGCTACTCACAGACAGCAAAGGATAGTATCATTGCTGTCCACCATAGGTTATCTATTAATAAGACAAAATTCCATCTTTAGCTTGTGCAGAGTCTGGACATGGCAGCTTCAAAGCCTTTCTGTCCACAAACCAGCCTAGGACACAAAATAATGATCCTGTTGTTTGGGAGGAAAATGTTTGTTCCGGCCCCAATGGTTCCATGGCTTCTGGGGGTCTTGGCCTTGTGTATCCTGCTAGTACCAGTTGCAGGTTCTTCAGTGGAAACTTCACCTTCAATGGCCCCAGCTCCTTCAGACAGCGTCAGCATATCACATGAAGCAGCTTGGAACTATCAGTTGTGGATTGAATATGCCAACCTAACATGCTGCAGACAATTTTCCTTGCCTCATCCAAAGGTCACACTGGTAAGGAATGGGTGATCCCAGGCTTGGGTAAGTGCCTGAATAGCATAGAGATCAGTAGGCTCCTGTCTCCGATGGAACAGTGCCATCACATCAATACTTTGGATCTATCTGCACGCTATTTGGTCTCCACAACGTTTTTACATTCAATAGAGTGCAGGTCAATCTAAATTTTAAAAGACAAAATGACTCCTTCATAGGTCTGCAACAGACAAGATAGAGTGGAGTCCTATGCCCACTAAAGGTGATGAGGATGTGGAGTTAGTACAAAAATAAAAAATAAACATACCTGCTGCTGCTCCCAGTTCTGTTGACAGACGCTCCCTCTCTTCCCGGCAGTCTCCACAAAAGCACAGGCTCTCAATCCAGATGCTGCTCTCAGGCTATAAAAACCATGAGAACAGCACCTGGATTGGCCTGAGCGAGCTGGTTTGACACTCACTCAGGCACAAGGAGTCTGTGCCATGTCTCTAACCCAGCCGTGTAACACAGCTATGTTGGAGATATGTAAGTGTGAATATCGGTTTCACTGGCCTAAGATGGCTTGCCAAACTGGCATGCACACTTTACAGTGCCCACCACTCCTCCTCCCTATGTCCCGGCTCCACCCTACATTCCATGGCTGTCAGAGAAACAGCAACAAATAAAATGATAATAACATTGTTTTGTCTGACTTTCAGCAGGGGGGGAAAGCCACTCTGCTATTACGGAGGCGCCACCTCTGGTGGAATCAGCTGAGAGCTTTTGATCTGCTGTCAGAGGTGGTCAATATAAAAATGGCTGCTACTCGACTCTTCCATAAATCAATTTACTCTGACTCACGGTACAAGTTCCTCACCCAGTTCAAAGGTAAGCAAGTTGACTGACTAAAACATAAGCTGTATGATGTTCTTATGTTCATGCTGTCTTTGATCCAGCAAGCCTTTGCACATGCACTGTTAAATGTTACTTCTCAGCTCTTTTGGTATCTTTTTGCTTGTCTGGTGAGCCCTCTATATTCAAATCACACACTGTGATGTATTTATTAAAAGAGCTTTCGCACATGTTTCTGCCTGCCCTGTTCATTGCGCCGCAGTGGGGCCTAAAAACAGTTCTTACTTTCTTGATATGTGCTACTTTCAAGCCTCTTTAATGTTGTACACATAGAATTCTGATACGGAAGTCTATGTTGCTTACTGAAATCAGTTAATTGATCTACAAGTATTGCCAGTCTAGTTTCCACCCACTGCCTTCTTCCCCAACAAGCTGGTACTTAGGAACCGTGCATAATTTTTTCATAAGTGGTATGTCCTTTCTTGTGAGACAGTCCATCAGGCTTCCTGCATACTTCTCTCTACCACATCCCGGGTCATGAGTTTCAGGACCTAGGATTGCATGTTGTATGATGTATTATTTGTTGGATTCACTGGCGTGAAGAAGGAGAGAGAGATAGGTAAAAAATGGACCATATTCCATTACACTGTTTTATGAGTTGGCCAAAAGGACCCTCCTGAGGTCCTTAGGCCTCATTCCATCAGGGTAAAAGCTGCAAATACAACCCTAGCTCAGCATCCGCTTGTTTTGGACATCTGCCAAGCAGCCATGTGGGCCTGTGCCTATACTTTCACCAAGCTACCTCTACCGATTCTTTAGTCCGCAAAGAGAGTCATTTGTCCCACTCAGTTGTGTTGGTCTGCTGGTGTAAAGTCCACTCCTCAGACCCAAATCCGTGGAGGGGGCACTGCTTTGATATTGATTCACAAGATAAAGAATCTGCGGTCAGAAGTATCCATTAGAAGAATAAGTTACTTAACTTCTGTAATGCTCCGCAGATTCAGCAGCGGCTTTTCCGCTATGGTGGAGGAGCATCACCCCCCAGCAGCAGCATATGCAAGCCTTTAACATCGAAACAACAATAAACTGTGTTTATTATCGTTTTCTTGTTAAAGGGGTGGGGCCATGGGGGATAACGGGGACAAGGGGAATGCACTGTGCACTCTCCTCAGTGCGCAAGTATGTTTGGCCTGCCGTCTCGGGCTGACCAAACACACATGCGCACTGTGCTCTCTCCAGCCCGGTACTGTGTCGCTGGGCTGGAGAGAGCAGGCACAGGCTTCCAGTCCACCTGGGAGCGCCCTGGCTGGGTGCTCCAGTGAATCCTGATGCTGCTGGTAGAGCCATCAGCAGAGGGCTATAATCAAACATTGCTCTAAATGCACATTTTTGATTGTTAAGCTTTTCTTGATTTGCTTGGTAAGAAAAGGTTTAGACTGGCAATAAGTAACTTAACCAAAATTAATTCAGAAATATAATCACTTTCATACTTATTTTGGAGATCTACCCTAAAATGCTTTATGAGGGCACAGGGCTATAAAGCCTATTACCCCTATAGGACATTGGTTTGACAGACTGCGGCCTAGATTAACCAAACTTTCACACAATGCAGCACAGAACCCAAAGTTGCTGCTTTGTGCTGCAAGAGAGAGCGAGCGAGAAGGAAAGTGTCATATCTACAGAGATATGGCACTATCCAGCTCTCTCCCTAGTGGTGGTGCACAATTAGCCTGCCGAGTGCCAGCCTTTGCCCCATCTGCATGAGTCTAGAACAGGGTGCCCTTCCAGTACACAATACTATGCCTAGACGAACTATAAAACGTTTCCTTCTACAAATGTGTGCTGTACAGTGCAGCACTCGAGAAATAAAAGCATTTCTCCTTTTTAATGCCTGCTCAAGTGGCCTTACTTTTTGGCACAAAACACAGTCACAAACAAGCTTCACATTGGAAAGTAAACCCCAAAAATACCATTTTGCGCAGCTTTGCCCCACTTTTGTGATGTAAACCCGGCTGGCTGATGGCTTGGCAGGTTGCGCATGAAAACAGAGCAACACCAAGTTGATGTAAACGGCTGACTGCTCTGAGACTGCATCTGCCACATCACTGCAGAACCCGATGTTTTGATCAGGAGTAATTTTCTGAGGGTCGCTGTTATGTAGTCCCACTCCTCAAAAACGTTTGTGGGTTATATTTAATCTGTCAAGAAATACGTAATACACTGTTCCAAAAAATGTACGAAAACTAGTGGTGGGGGTCCTAAATTCTAGGAGCAAGAAACCTCACACATCCGTAGGATGTCATGCTTCATCATCGGAGCTGCTCCTCATCAGACCGGCGCTGCAATGTCTGACGGGCACCACCCCTAGTGGGGGGGCTCTTTGCCGGAGATCTTTTTCAAGGGTGGTGCCGTGACCCCAAAGGTAAATGAGTGAAAAAGGAGAACGGAAAAAATCGTGGTTAAAATTGGTATTGGGGGTTTAACACACATTTTCCATCTGCTCTTTACTGGTGAAAAGTGTGTGCAGGGGCTTCTGTGTGAGACAGGAGGAAAAATATAATAATTCTTGCAGAAGGGAGCATTACAGTCACTCCCCCCTTGCCAGAGAAGATTGTCAGGGTGGAGCAGGAGGGCGAAGTGTCCATGCTGTTGCAGCCAAAGTCTCACCTTATTTTACCCGTGGAAATTTCTTGGTAGGTAAAATCAAGTCTAGTGTCCCACACCTCAATCAATCAATAAATCAGGCACATGAAAAGCATGGCTTATCACCCTTGGGGTCTCAAGGCGCTGTTGTGGGTGTGCTGATCACTCCAAGAGGCAGGTCTTGAGATCCTCCCTGAACTGCTTCAGCAAGGCGACCTGTCTGAGGTTAAGTGGGTGTGTGTTCCATGTCCAGGCTGCGAGGTAGAAGGATCTGCCTCCAGCTGTGCTCTTCCTGATTCTGGGGATGGTGGAGAGGGAGAGTTGGGAGGATCGGAGTTGTCTGGCGGGGGTGTAGAATGTCAGGCCGTGGTTGAGGTAGTTCAGCTCAATGTTGTGAAGTGCCTTGTAGTTGTGTGTCAGTAGCTTGAAAGTTATGTGTTTGTTGACCGTAGCCACTGAAGGTTTCTGAGGTGGGCGGAGATGTGGCTGTGGTGGGGATGTCCAGGATGACTCTGGCTGCTGCGTTCTGGATTCTCTCTTTTCTTGCTTGTAGATTCTTTGTGATGCCGGCGTAGAGTGGATTGCAGTAGTCCAATTTGCTGCTGACAAGAGCATAGGTGATTGTCCTTCTTGTCTCGGTGGGGATTCATTTGAAAATCTTCTGAAGGAGATGCAAGCAAGCAAGCAAGACATTGAGACAGCATTGACTATACAGGCAATGGAAAGCGTGGAGTCCAGGATGTGGCCCAGGTTGTGTGCGTGGTCGATGGGGGCTTTTCCTAGGTCAGTTGGCCCCCAGAAGTTGTCTCAGGTGATGGGGTGGGGCCAAGTGCGAGGATCTTTGTCTTGTTCAAGTTGATTTTGAGGCAGCTGGTTTCCACCCAGGCCGCGACTGCTCTCATGCCATTGTGGAAATTTCTCTTGGCTGTTGATGGGTCGTCGATCAGGGACAGTATAAGTTGGGTATCGTCGGCGTAGGAGACAATGTTTAGGCCGTGCTGTCTGATTTTAGCGGGCGAGCCATGTAGATGTTGAGGAGTCTGGTGCAAAGGGTGGAGTGGGAGACTGTGTTGAATGTGGCAGAGAGGTCAAGGAGGATGACGGTGGCCATGTCTCCGTAGTCCAGTATGGCGCGTATGTCATCAGTGGCTGCCAGGAGGGCTGTTTCGGTGCTGTGATTGCTCCTGAATCCGGACTGGGAGGGGTCTGGAATGTGACCCGAGGAACTCCGTGAGTTGCACTTTGAAGGCCTTTACTGTTACCTTGGCTGGAAAGGGGAGCAGAGAGATGGGTCTGTAATTCTTCATCTCCCTTGGGCTGGCAGAGGGTTTCTTTTGGAGTGGGTTGATCTCTGCGTGCTTCCAGTCAGATGGGAAGGTGGCAGTTTCGATGGAACAGTTGATAGTCCGGCAAAGTTCTGATGCGTTAGTGGCTGGCCAAGTTGAAGATGTGATGTGGGCATGGGTCCGAGGGTGCCCCTGAATGGATGGAGTTCATGAGTTTCTGGGTGTCTTCTGTGGAGATAGGGGTTGAGTGGTTCAGGGTCTGGTGCGGCGGGTGGTCTGTGGTGATGATGGTGGGTAGTGGGGTTGGGTTTTGGTTCTTGAATCTTTTGTATATGTCCTGGATTTTCTGGTGGAAAACGGTGGGGAGGCTGTCGCAGAGGTCTTGAGAGGGGAGATGTCTGATGTGTCTGTTCCAGGGTTCGTGAATTCCTTGACTATGGTGAATAGCTCCTCGCTGTTGTGTGTGTTGGTGCTAAAGCGTTCTTGAATGGTAGCTTTCTTAAAGGCTCTGATGCGCTGGTGGTGCATGGTGACTGCATCTTTGTAGGCTGTGTGGTCTGTGGTTGTTTTGCTGTTTCTCCATTTCACCTGTCGAAACTTGGCACCTGGCAATCACAGTCAGGTGCAAATATATAGAGCTCCTGTATCGGCTAGTGGTATGGTGTGCTAGCTGGGTGACAGCTTTAAGACTTAGAAAACCTATTAATTGTTAAATAAAACATTAACAGAATTATCAAAAAGTTGTATTTATCAGGGGTCTGCAGATGAGGATAACATTTCATTTCCATATATGATGGCCTCATTAATTCGGTCTTTGATGATAGCCGCATTATACCACTCCTGGAATTACTGATGCCAGGGGTACTAATAACTCCGGGATTCCCGAGGATCTCTTGATTAAGAGGAAATACAAGGGAAATTGATCATTTTAGGTCTGATTCTCCCACTCTCCTGATAATTCCACATTCCTCCATAATTCCATCCAGGAGATTTTATTTTACCAGCGACAGCAGTCTACCAGTGAAATGTACCAAGTTCTCTGATTTATAGCGACCCTTGTTATTCCCCATCTTGCATGTCGGGGACTTTGTGATCAGCCCCTATGTCCAAAAATACTAAACTCAAAACTGAGAGTAACTTTCAGCTTTTTAATACGGATCAACGCCACTTCTGGCCTTAAAACCCCCAAAGGACATTGCTGCTGCTGCTGTATAATACGGAACAAGAGCCTGTTGGGCATGTCCCATTAAACAGTGGAGCAAGAGAAACAGCTGCTTATCCTTCCTCAATGAATGAATTTTCTGGATTGTGATGACATGCATAATTTACCCTTTCCAGAGGCTGAAATGGTAATTATAAGAGATCCATATTCTCTTTTGATGTTTTCGGTGTATTAAATATCAATAGGATGTGGCTGTTGTATAACTGGATATTAAGTGCCAAGTGTCTCTCCTATTTCCTTTTACTTCCCTCCCCTTTCAGCAATTTCCTTTATCGTGTTACTCCGAAATTTCTTCTTCCTCCTTTTATATTTTGTATAAATGTACTCGCGTGAGTATCAGTTGGTTTATGTAAAAAGCGCTCTAACAGCAATTTAATAGCATCTTACTGCAGCAGCGCTGTAGAACAAATATATCTTAATACATGTTTGACAACATGCTTTATTGTTTATACAAACCTAAACTCACTGTTTACTTAATTGAATCGGAACACTGAAAGTTGTTTCCTGCATTAATAACTGAACCCATTCCCCAAACAGCAGCTGGCTTTTCCTTAACTTGCTCAGGAAGGTCCTCACTCCAGTCAGGGACCGCTTTTTTGTTTTTTGTCTTTTTCAAAAAACCTAATCAGCTTTGCAGACAGCAAGGCTACAGAACTTTTTAAATAACTGTTTACATTTTCTTTAAATCAACTGGTGTTCTCCAAAGTTATTATTTTCCTGAAGTTACTTTCTACAATGTAGAGTTGTCAGAAGTGTGACTTCTACAACTATTATTTTGTTCAGATTACACACTCCTAAAAGGGTGATACTGTATCCATGACTCCGTATGAATACGTGCTGATTAAAACTAAAACTTCTCCCAACGTAGTTTATCTCTAGCACGGATCCTGCAGTGTTTCTTTTAAATATATCTTTATTTGCATTTGAAACAGTTAGTCAAAGTACAAAGAGGTCAACAAAGTCAAGATATGACGACTCCAACGCTGTGTACAGTAATAATTGCAGTACGTTCTCTAGTAGGTGTGTGCACACGCAGTGGTGAGGGGGAGTGTGGTCAGGGAGGAGTCTGCGTGACGAGGATGGCTTCGATTAATACATGGATGAGCTTGGGTGGGGATCCTGAAACCCATGCCACTATGGGAAAAACCCTTGCTGGGTGACCAAGAGATCTAGCACCATGGTTTTCAATAGTCACAATCAAACAGCTCAGCGCTTCCAAGATGCTCACCGTCTAACCATTCTCACCTGGAAATCTCGCAGCCTGGGTGTGTCCCCATGTGTGTAGGTCCTCTGAGGAAAGACCAGGTCATTGGTCTCGGTCAGGGTGAGGGTGGGGTAAAAAGGTGCAGCGGGGCTACATAAGGAGTCATACGTCAGTCATCTGTCTCACTGTCTGAACTACTCCGTATACGGTCTATCATGCCCCCCGCTAGCTTAAGTCCCTCTACGCATGCTCATCTGTGCGGACCCTACAGAGACGTATCTCCTCTGCAACCGCCGGTTCCAGTATATCCTTTTGCCATTTATCTAGGTCGGGTGCCATGCGTGCCCAGTTGATTGCTATATGACCTCTGGCCAGAAGCCGGGCTAAGAGAGTGAATTTGTAGCCCAAGAGGCAGTTCTTAATTGACTGTTCCAATCGGATTCCTGTTATGCAGGCAGTCGAAATCACAACTCCCATCCAGTAGTGATGCAGCATCCTCCAAACCCAGGTAATGTGTGCAAAGTCTGCCGGAGTCATTCCACACCTCGCACAAGCCACTGGGCGTGCAGGGTAGATCCAGGACAGGCACCGAGGAGTCAAATACGCTCTATGTCAGAAACAGAAATGTGTAATCTTTAATCTAGCATTACTTGCTGTCTCTCAGACATGTGCCCTTGCTCTCTGCCTCTCCCCATCAATTAATAGGGTGTCTAGATCCCTTTCACAGTTACAGCAAGACCTGCTGTACTGACCCACCTATCCTTCGTCAGAGCTGCATGAAGTAAGGAAACAAGGCCCTTCTGCGACCCTGGGTCCAACATGACCCGCATTACTTGGGATTCGTCCGGTTTGTCAGGGAATCCAGACCATATTTTATGGGCTGTGCTGGACATCACCACGTATTGTAAAAACTGTCCTGGTCTGACCCCATAGAGCTCGCCCACCTCTGCCAGCACCATTGTGATATAAATTGCCTGTGGTACAGAGTCTTTCAATTGTAAGAAGGGTCTGAGCCATCTAAGAGGGAGCGTCTTTGCATATGGTGCTCATTTTAGAAATTGCTTTACTGCTCGTTCCCAGGTTGCAGCCACTGGTGCCACTATAAATAGGGCATCGGCAGGAACTCTACGTCCCCCCCATTAGGAGCTTCAGGAGATCGGATAAAGCTACATAAACATCTAGTAGCTTTTCCTCCCACTTGGGGCCATCTTCACACCACAAAGCAGCGTACTGGAGAAGGCCAGCAAAACAGTACAGCTGGAGGTCTGGTAATCCCAGTCCCCCCTGCATTGGGTCCAGTTTCAGAATCTCCAGTTTCACTTTGCTCTGTTTGTCCACCCAGACCAGTGATACTAAAAGCCCATCCAGCTGCTGGAACAACAACGGTGGTAATGTGCAAAAGGAGTTCACAGATCCTGCAGTTTAAAGCTGAATTCTATGACACAGTGAGGTAAACCGAGTCACCCTTCTGCAATACTGCGCCTTCTCTCATTTGCACAGCCCGACTACAGTCTGCATTAATTAATAATGTTAGATGGTAGGAGACATGGCACCTCAGCAGATCATCTGCAACTTCCTGCTATTTCCCTTCTTCGCTTTCACAAGTAGTTTTTGATTGCTCATTAATCCATCTTCACCAACTCACAATGCTTGGGAAGTCATTATTGGTTGCATTGGACTGAAAGAGTTGGTGACCTATCCTGTCTATGGCACACAGATCTGGTGCAGAACAGTCAATAGCACTGTGGTATCCAATCGCTGACTATTGTGAATGAAACTATGATGTTCCAAGCTCTATGTCCAAACTAGACTTGGACTTCCACTGATGCTGCCAAAAGAAGTCCCATTCAAGGTCACACGTCACACTTGTTTTATAGGGAAATAGGCATCTGCAGATTGTCTGTCTTAAAAGGTTACACTTTGTGATTTGTCTTACAAATTTTCACAAATTAGTAACATACCTTTTCAGCACACACAGCTGTTTTGGATCATAAAATGAATCCCCATAATGTGAGGTTAGACAATGGCAGATTTATACTGCATTAAATGAATGTCCTTAATACCTTCAACTAAGTAGGGAATTTAAATGGTAAATAGTGTTCATGTTGTACATAGCACACATTTACAAACTGGGCATCACTTCAATTCAGGCAATCAGAAAGCATCATTCACTGATCAGTATGGTAGATCCTATTGTCTATACAATGTGATGTTGTAAGACGAAAACGACTAATCAACCAAATGAGAACTAGAACATGGCATAAAGAAACTGTTTTGATTTCACATAACAATTTGTAATAAATAAATGTTTTATTACATTGGGATAATCTTGAAACGTTTCCCTGTATTTTATTTCCTGTCAAACTATAGTAGTATACACTTTAACAGAAAGGTCAACTTTGGAATAATAGTCATCTTAATTAATTTGACCCTCCCATAGTTAATTAATGATAAGTGTTTTTAGAACTGGGTGTCTATTTCTTTACAAACCTTCATTAAATTTTGGATGATATATTACTTATATTGTGTGATAGCATTATTCCCACATTTCTTACCTCTTACAACTTGGCACTGGTGCTAGCCCATAAGGATATGCTCCATTCCATAACCTCTGATTTCTCTTAATTCAGCTGATACACTAAGAGTTCGCCAAACTCATACACCAACTTTTCTACTATTTTTTAGCCTTATATGGTTCTAGGTCAAAAGCTTTTGCTGCATCTAAAGTTATTGCTGTCAAAGATATTCATAGACTTCTGAGAGGTCAACTGTCCCAGCCAGTAGATGTGACAGGTCGTGGTGATGTCTCCCCTTAATAAATCCCTTTAGATCCTCATGCACCAACTCCCCTATAATCATTGCTAATTTATTGCCAATATTACTGCAAATATTTTATGGTCTACGTTCTTTACTGAGGTAGGTATGTATGAGTAAAATCTTTTGGAAATGTTTGTTGGGTGTAATTATCAATGCCAGGAAGTTGGAACAGACATCTGTTGCAGAAGAATTAGGCTGAATAGTTGTTTTAAAACCTGGGTAACAAGTTCCTTTACATTTTGAAATAATTCACCTGATATGCTGGCTGGCCCTGCTGGCTTATAATTCTCTTTGGTCTTTTCTAACTCCTTCATTAAGCAATAGCTATGGTCCATTACATCCGTCTGTGATATCTGTGTTTACAATTCTCTGATTTTTTTTGTTGATAACTACTCTGCTTTCTGTTCTTCTTGTACAACTCTTCTTGTCCATTTGGTAATGGTCCATCTTAAGTAAAATTTATATGTGTTCCAGCCATAACTCAGAATACTGCTGCTCAGTTTTGTTTGAAGAGATCTCTCTAATTATCTTTTAAAATCTGGGACTTCTCCTCATCCAGTTGTAACCATCTATCCACTGTCCATCTAGGACCTATTAAAACATAACAATGCTGGTTCCATCCAAACTGCAGAGTGCCCAGATATAGGTGCACAGATATTTTTACATCTGGGTGGTCAATATCCTGTGCAAACTATTTGGGTGGCTGAGGGGATCGGGCTGTCTTAGAAAAACTGAGAAGGATATTAGAAGATCATGGAGTACAGCTACCAGACCTCTCAATTCATTGTTGCTATTCCAAGTTCAGAAATTACAGAATGTTAACAGCTTGCTCAGATCACATTATTAGACGGCAGATGTTAAAATAATTACTAAAAGTTGTGTGTCAAGAAGGAATCTTTTTATATAAATTCAGTGCATCTACATTTTTCAAGAAGGTGCATCTTAAGGTGCTCATGGCAAGTGCCAAAATATATTGTAATATTAGGCTTAAAAGGGGTATAGTATACTACAGTGTAAAGTTACTGATCTCGGGCTCTCTCAGAGCACCAAAATGTATGAAAATCCATATAAGATGGCCGCTGAAGAGTACGGGAAATTGCTGGTGAGACCTAAAGGACAGCACTAAAAGTTTTTTTTTAATGATTTTAGATGCCCTAGCAGGTGACACCGCTGAGAATATATCAAGATATAAATTTATGCAACTACATGTTGGTATCCTACACAAAATTGTGGTCCACAGAATCAGCTGGATATAGAAATGGAAATCTACAGCATTAAAACATACGAGAAGGAGGATGCAAAATGAAATGAGGTAATCTGTTCAGCGGCCAAGACAAAAACGAAGCTACCATACGCAACCATGCCAGGACAAGAGCCAGCTGGAAAATATTTGGCAAGTACCTTTACCCAGTCTTCATGCAGCTGAAAAGGAATACTTCTTAAGCTTCATGTGACATATTAGACACCACAGAGACTAGTAAACTGTAGAAGAGCCATGAAGTTGTATATAAAAAGTGTGGTGCCCCTGCTGCCAATGATTTACATTTTTGTAAATTGCCTGGAACTGAAGTATTACTGGGCGGAAGTACGTTTGGTGCTCACAAATACCTTTCAACACTCAGTCTAGGTAAGCCCAACACTTATTGTGTTTGATACTGAACCAAGAGTTCTAAGGAACATATTCTGAGATGACACAATGACGAATCTGATGCATTGCCCATTACTACAGGCTTACCATGAGATCTGTAAAAAAAAAAAAAGATTTTGTCAAATAGACCCCTAATTTTAGACCGGCGGAGAGGAGTTGCCTCGATAAGTAAGTGGGAAAGCCAATGTTACCGGGACAAGGCGTCTAATCTCTGAAAATAATACAACTTTTGGGCTCATAATTTAGTGGAGGCTCTAAATAATAAGTCACCCCTACGGACGTTGAATTATGTGGACCTTGCTACCTGCAGTGTTTAATTCATGGATGCAATTATGTTTGGCTATGGTACAGAGAGAAAGACATGCATCTGTAGGTCTCAAGTAAAAAACAAAAATCCTTTTGACAGGCGTATGCTGCCTTGCATGAAAAAATTCTTCACCTAGTGAAATAGACCATACCTTGAAATAATATGATGGAAGCAGTCTATATCTAGAAGCCTCAGTTAGCAGCTTGTTTATGCCACTTAGGTCTGCACTCTGATGTTGATGTCCGGAGACCATGTGGCAAGTTTTACCGCAAATGTGTGTATCCTGGGAGTTGTTTATCTACATCATCTTGGTTTTCTCCTGCATGAGCTAAACTTTTTACATTTGGGGATGTGAGTCACAAGTGAGTCAGTGGTTTGCTCATGCTGTTCCTTGATCAAGCTGGTTTTTATTTCGCTCATTTCTGACACATTAACATGGTCTCTGTTGGGTTTTGTGATTAGCAGCGACTTGATTGGTTACACTCTGTCATGCATCCCTAACTTGTTAATCTTTGTTTTAGACTTGAAGCCCAGTGATTAGTCTCTGTTACTCATAATTTGTACATACTCCATGCTATATATTGTTAATGTGTAGCTCTAACCTCTGTCTTGCCTAGTCAATATCACAGTATTCTATGTCTTGTTCACTCGTCGTGTCGATTTATAATTAACCTCTGTCTCGTTTTTTCGCACTCCTCTAAAACTGTAGCAGCTGAATTAGTATTTTCACTTGCTGTTCATTCGTACTATAGCAGTCATGTCTTTCCAGTACAGTTTGTCGTCATAATGAACGTGTCTTCTTTATTCACTATTTATCAGTTTACTACTTTACTACGTCCTTTCCGAGTCTTGATGCCAAGTCTTGCCAGGTTTGTGTCTGATTTCAAGCTTCTGTATCTCTCTGTTGGAACCAAGAGAAGCTACCCAAAGACTGAGCTAATGCCAACAAGTTCCTGGGCAGGCCCTGACTCATATCTAATTATTTAACTGCTCTACTGCACTACCTGATAATACATATTTAAAATATGTATCTACCTGCGTCCTGAGATATTTGCCTGCATTCACTTATATTCAATTGTAACACTTACTTATGCAACAAACCTATTTTCTTCTTGATAGCAAATTTTAATTGTATGCACTAGTCCTTAAGAGGAAGCAACCTACCAACTACAGAGAAGTTATCTATGCGGTAAAGTTTAATATCTACTAGAAGTCGCTTCAGGCTGCAATGGTATGTTTAGCATCCATATTTTAAAGAATTCACACAATGGCAGGCATTCCTCCCATCACTTTGTTGTTTTTTTGCATTTGATGCCCTAAGTGTGGCAAGTATGTCCAGACGCTGGCCCCATGCTCTCTGCGCCAAAGCACCCAAGCTATAACTCAAATGATGCAGCAAAAGTACATTAAAATCAGTTGGGTTGCTTGTCTCCTAGTCTGGAAGGGGACAGGCCTGGGAGTTTGAGCTGGACTGTTCATATTGCTGCAGGACCAAGACTTAAGTGCTTATGGTAGTTCTCTGTCTAGAATGTCACAGTAGGTGAAAAATGATGACCAGAAAGGCTGTTGTTTGCTGATGCCTTAAATGCCACAACTATGCCTGGACTTTGATGCAGGGCTCGCTGAGTCATAAAACGTAAGTTGTATCTCACTGATGAGGCTTAAGTATGCCTAAACCAGTCTGGGATTGCTTGTTTCCCCATCTGGCATCTGATGCAGGACAAACACTGTTCTGCCTATGGCACATCTCTGTTTAGAATGACACAACGGATGAAGAACAATGGTCTTGAATCCAGCCCTGATCAATTGCTCGTGGTCTAGATTAATTCAAGCATTCCTTCTATCTTTTTTAGTAGCTCATATTGTCTAAGGCATGATCTCCTTAGGCGTCACCTGGGGTGGATTTACACCGGTGTAATATTATACCATTGGGGTATAATACTGCACACATTGATAAAATAATTTATGAGTGCGAGACACCTTTTGTGAATCCTTGTACCACCGACTGGAATGGATGGAGTGTAGTCCAGATTTTTTAATTTCCTCAAGTAGCTTCTCCGAATGAGAAGGCCTGGAAATGTTTTGGTAGTAAGGCATCCCCTCTGAGAAGTGCCTTAGCACTTTAAATTAAGTACAAACACTCATGGTTTAACACCACTTGTCCATTGAAAGCACAGTCACTTACTTCTAGATCAAGGTACTGCTAAAGGTAAGTTGGATTTAGAACCACAGGTGTCTTTACGACCAAGGCCTTAAACGCACTAGAAAAAATCATGGTGTTTTTCCTGGTATCCTTATGGAGTCAGCTTTAAACCACCTAAACATCAACTAAATGTCCAAGCATTAACCCTGGTCAAAGCATTCTTTGTAATAAGCACCATAAGCCTTCATCAGGGGTGTGGAACCAAAGGACAGATGAGTGAAGGATGATCATCTTGGCATGCGAATCGACACGCTTATGTCTGCTGCAAATAACTTTATCATGGCTCCTTGCTGAATTCTCCCATCTTAGTAAACGGTGGTCTCCAGATGCCACAGACGTCGGTCCAGCTCAGTCCTCACCAGTACCACAGCTGTTGGCTTTTAGCTCATCCCAAAACTGTGGACTGGGTTTGTGTATCTCAAGAACAACTGTTTCGTTTATGCCTCTGTCATTGTGTTTATGTTTCCACCTCTTAGAGCCACATCATACAGCCCAGTTGTTTTTCTCTTTTTATTTGATTTAGTCCTTGAGCTTTTTTTAGGATGTGAGACGGCGTCACCACAGCTGGTCTGAAAGGCCTCAGATCAGCAACAGTTTTGAAACGCCAGTAGAGCGCGCATGTAAGACTCTTTCGTGCAGAGCCTTTAAAACAGAGGGTATGGTCAATGCAAAATGCAACTGAATATGCACCCATGGCAGAGATATTGATGTGCTTTCACGGTAATTTGGTGTTCCACCAGCCTACTGAGTTTATAATCTGGACCCGTAGAAATACTGACCACCCCACACAATACCAACCTGCATAATATAGTCAAGGTAAGTAGATGTGGAGTTACAATAGGTTGGTGTGGAGTTATCTCAGATAGGTGAGCATGTATATATATCACACTATATATATTCTCACCTCAACGATGTAGGCTCAATTACAAGTTGTGTGGGGTGAAATTCCGCACGCCTTCATTCATTAATTGTGATTGAGCTACCATTCATTAGATCCGCATGCAGAAAAAAAAAACGCACACAGGAAGCAGTCCCAAAGTACCAAGAGGAAAAACTACATGCAAACAAATCACAAAGAAAAATCACGAGTTGCATGGTAACCATTTAATCATGAAGAATTAGCACTGAGATACTCCTCCTGTCCAGACCAGATGAAACTTGTCTCAAAACCGCGATCTTTTAAATAAATCATGCCACAAAGTAACAAAATAGGTAAGGTAAACAACTGTTAATTTTTTTTTTAATGACTACGACCACCCTAATTTGTTTTCATTTTAAATAATCAGTGTCATACAATGTCCTTTACCAGGCGTTTTTTTCCCAAAGAAGCCAACACATATCCATACCACTGATCAAATCCCCCTTCACTACAGCCATCCCAAGGCCAACCACTCCTCCCACCCCTCATCATAATGCCCATACACTTGCCCTAAAACTATAATTATCTACTCACTGATATCTTAAAAAAACACAAACCTCCTATCCTCAAACCTAACAAAGAAACAACATCGAAAATACAAATAAGACAGCAATGTCTTCACTAAACAATGAGCCAATGAAGAAGGGTCAGTGGTCCTAAGGGGCGCTCTTTTAGGCTCTTTTTGGTTCAGTGCTGGATGTTGGATCTGTCCTGTACGGGCAGATGTCCAACGAGGCTTTATGGGGGACTGTGGGTGAGAAGAATTAGCGTGAGAAGAGGGATCGGGGCGGAGAACAGCTGCATTTGCTAATGGCCGGGCTGTGCATCTGAGCGTTGGTCAGTTGCTGCTCTAGTCCTTTATGCACAGTACACGTGTGTCCCCAGTGCACTTAACACTGCCAAATTCCCTTCCACTCCCAAGGGAGTGAATTGTCTCTCAGCCTGGGTCATGCAGTGTGTGGCTTGTTGGTATGCTCTCTGCGCTGCCAAGTCCACCACGCATTTCCTTTGAGCAGAATAGTATCAATGAACGTCTGATTGCAATGCAAAGATTTGCTAAGCTGTGACCAGCTATCCGGTATTGTCAGAAGTGTGTGCAGGTAAGCGCCCACCCAAACATTGGCCTTCGGAGACTCGTTGGAGTTTGTTAGCAGTTGCACATGACCAGACATGACTTCCAAAGTTTACGTTAGAGTGTTGCTGCTATCCTCGGTTATTTGTTGTGCTGTTGTTGGTGGCTGAGACTCTTCTGCAGGTGGATTCCAAAAAGACACATCAGGCCATATGCCTCTTCTTCTTATGACCCTTCTTGAAAAGTTTCATGTACAGATGCAAGGGGAACTGCCTCAATTGGCACTGAAAGGACCATACTGACTTTGGTTCGAGTTTCACTTCCATGAAAGACATGGTAGAAATGAGAATGCATTTCTTTGCTGGATGCCTATTGCTATCCAAGGAGCAGAACGGAATGAAAACCCAAACAAGGGAAAGATGTTCAATAATTTAAGTGAAGGAGTATGTATCCTGGTACAAACACAATCTTCAGGTGTATGTTGATTTATGTCTACTTTCTATATTGACCGCTGTGTTAGCAACCAAAAATTACATCATTTCTACTTTTCTATGTCACGTCTTGGTGATTAATATGGTTATGCACACATTTGTGAGATGTAATACTTAGCATTATTGCAATATGGAAAATCTGTAGGCCAAAATACTGGATAAGGGTTTGGACTTTCCTTAGAATAAATCAGATTCCGGAGAGCCCAGAAAAAATCACAATCACTGTACCTGCAGTAGGGTTTATTGCTTGGGAAAGGTTACCCACGGGTGCAAATGTATCTCACGTAGATACAGTGCAAATCATAAAATGGTGGTGTCCTATCACAATATTGAGTTTTTAGTAGCGACCTGCACAGATACTGACCCCACAATATAGGCTTGCACTATATCATCAAGGTGAGTAAATGTGGAGTTACAATTTGAAATCTGTACTTTTCTATGGATACCCCCTTGATATGGAAGGCCAACCCACAACTGGTCACATCTGGCTAGGCCAAAGTCTTCTAAAGCTAAGAGTGTACAGTTTTGAAGAAAACAATGACTGGGAGACTTGGGTGTTGGCTTACAAAGGTACTCACTGAGATCTTCCCAGCACTCCACCTGGCCAGGTATAAGAAACCTCAAGCTAACCTGCAATTGACGGTGTTTGCATTGCTAAATTCCTAAAACAACGCACCATGGCACTAGCACATTTGATGCTGCTCGTTTTCATATTATCGCACATTCAAACAATACAACATTCACTTCCCAGTTTCACCTCCAATATTAACCTTTGGAATGAGGCATCTGCTTCTTCCAATGACCTCTGCTGCCTGTCAATTGGGGTTCACAGTGCTCGGGATTTTGGACATGGGCTAATAATTCATGCAAGTAAACATATATTCACACAAATTCCTGCTAATTAATGAACATGCACCTGCAACTTTGTACAGAAAAGAAGTCAGTTACCTGCAAACATGCAACCTCTGCTCTGCTCACCTTGTCCTCCAAAAAGGGCTCCGAAGATCGGACTTTCTTATTTTTCCCAAGACTGTGGATTACTCGTAAACTGACCAAAGAACCGTAAAGACCCTTATTTAATTTACCTTTACACAAACTAATCCACCAGACCTTAGTTCGCAATTGAGCAACTGCCCAACGTTACCATCACAGGCTGCATCTCTGTAGCTTTACGGAGAACTCATTAAAACCAACGGGCCCATACGCTACACACTCTATGATGCTCCCAGCTCTAGAATGGTGACTACCACCAAACACCGGCTTCCATACAAGTCCCACAAAATCCAACAACTCATCAACCTGGTGCTCCGATAGCGTACCTGGAGCTCAATCCAAACTGGTGTGCTTCCAAGCTAGGCCGGGGTACGGAACCCTATATGAATGCTACAACACAATATATGCCCATGTATAGGTGAATCAATTTAAAGTGTGCTCTGAAAACATATGTAGGAAGAACAAACATCCTTACCTTTTCACTAAGATATATCTGTCAGTTTCATAGGAAATTAGCACTGTATTTTCATTATAAAATGTAATAATATCTATAGTTTCTTTTTGTAAAATCTCCAGATAATCCTACAGTAGTTTAAAAGCACCATTTCTACTCTGAATTGTTTTTAATTTTTAAAAAGTACTAGGAAACAAAGTTCTCGTGGGTTATCCTGAAAACTCTTCAAGCTCCAGACGTTGAAATAGTGAACACCAGCAAGTCCAACAAGGATGCTCAAAGTAACCTCCAGGCAGAATCTGAAAGGTTCAAAAATGCTGCACGGTTACTTAGCACGGGCTTAAGTTGAAAAATAGTTCATAGCTGTTAACTTTGCTCAAAGAACTAAGGGTGAGTTTGAATCACTTATTTTTCAGGCAACAGCACTGCGCCTGTTAAGACTTGCAGGTTATTTGTAAATGGGAATTAGAAAGTACAGGTTCCAGCACTCTTGGATCTGCTGCCTCAAGGCAGGGCCAATTGAATTATTTGATTTTGCGTCTGCAGCGTTTTCCACAAGATTTGCCACTTTTGCCACATTCTCCATCATCTGATGCACCATCTGCAGATTTCAGCCAAAAAAACATATTTCTAGCTCAAACGGACAAAAGTTACAAAAAATTCAACAACGCCTGTTGCCTTGCAGTTGAAGGCCACTTGCAAAGGTTGCCTGGTAACCTTTTGTTGCTTATCTCTGTATTTGGGTGTGAAAACGGTAATAATTAAGCGGACATTTTGCCTAGACAGTGTTAATGTGTGAGAAGGCTAAAATAATGAGGTACTACTAACACAAAATTCCAGTTGCACTGCTTAAAGGTGGCACTTATAACACAGAGTCACCGGGTTTCTGTGGATATTACAACCCGTGGACATTTTCCTAATTTGGAGAAGCAAAGCCATGAGCACTGGAAGTCAGGGTTTGCGGTTGCCGACTGTGGACACCTGAACTCCTTTTTGGGGAACTGGTCTTTTTTTGGCTTCATCAGACTTTGAGAAAAAGCCAGAAAATGTAGCAAGGGGGAGGGGGGGGGAGAGAAAGAAACGAAAATACTAACAAATAAAAACAAGCATTTGCAATGCAACGGGTCTCGCGTTTGCTCGTGTTAGAGCTAATAGCGTTGTAAAGTCCTAACCGGACTTTTCACTCGTAATGAAACCTATTGGCAAAAGTGCGATTATGTACGTAACCGGAAAAAGTGCAATTAACTGTGTAACAGGGTCGATATTATGCAAAGCGCTCGACTTCTCTAAGCAAAATCGCGCTGCGAAAATAGAGAAAAAGTAGTCCACGAACCGGTTGGAAAATAGCGAGCCTCGTATGTTTTCAGCACTTGGTCGCTGCGCTCGAGGAGGGCTAACCACTGGAAAAGGCATGACCTATGCGTGCCTTCCACTAATTAAATCAAGCAAATTCTAACAGGCAAGCTAACGAACCAATGAAAGACACTGACGTGACGTGGACGGGGCTCCGAGCCCTTTTTAATTCCTAAAGCGTCTTGTTAGCCAAATGCACGCGCTAGCGCATGCGACGCAGGCTCGACCCTAAAAATAGGGAATAACAAACCTTGCACGAGTGAGATAAAGAGACATGAAGTGCAGGTTGGTGGATGAAAGAACCAAGAGGTAGATTTAAGATTATGCATTCGGCATCCCTTGCATTCGGAGCGCTATGATTTGGGCCTCAGCACTTCATGGTTTTTTCAACAAACTAAGCAGAATTATAAATCCTGTTATTTAACACAGAGTGAGGCTGGAGAGAGCTCCAAGATACCAGACAGTCGATAAAGAGCTCCGAGGAGCCGAGGATCCCCAGGGTTGACCGGGGTGAAAGAGGAAGCATTTAATAAGAGCCCGGAAGTAGTAATGGCTCCAGGGCTCTGGTAAAATATACACGAGGACACAGCTGGAGGGAAGGCTCCCGCAGATGTGTTTTGAGTGAGCGCTGCTCAGGACTGAAGCTGAGCGGAAAGGGGGTAGAAGAAGGCCTATCTGGCCCGCGGCCATCCACGGAAAGATGAGTCTGGGAGCCAGGATCCTGGAACGGGAGGCCTAGCGAGGCGCGGAATGGAGTCTGTCCTCCCCCTTACAGATTCCCCACTCGTGTAAATCTCATTTCCAGACAGGACAAGTGCCCACATTTCAGTCCCTGGTGGGGTGCGTTTCTTGGAAACTGTTCCAACGTGGCGTCCTCTCTGCCCCTCTCTCTGTCTCCCAGTCAGATTCACTGTGGGAAGGGCTTGCCCTGAGAGGACATGTGTTTCATGTCAGCCGCTCTGCCCTCAGATTGTCTTTATCGTCGCATTTTCCAGCAGCAACCGAGCACAGCTTGTTTTACACGGAAGGATGTGGCCTGGTTTCCTAGTTAGCACAAGCAGAGAAAAAACGCAAGGCCAAATACCAGAAACCTGGAGATTTTACATTGAAGGTTTCGAGGAAAGTTGGCAAAATCTCTGTTTGGTACTTTATTTAATCAAAGTTCAAATAAAAGATGGCAGAATCATGTCCCCAGGCCCCCAGCATCGCAATTATATAGAGCAGTTGCTGAGTATAATACTTCTAGATTATGATCTAAATTACAAGTACTGTTCCCTGGCTCAAAAAGCTACCACCAACTTCGCATTACAACTTTAATAGAAGCTGCATAAGAAGCATCTCTTGGAAGTCGAGTTCGCAGAATACCGGTCTGAATCCCATTTATCTACCCAAAGACCGCAACTGAACCCCTCTGCCCACTCAGCTAAATATGGGGCCTGACAAAAGTTGGAAGGTAATGTACATTCCTTCGTATTTTGGTGGAAGTGCTATATTACAAAAATTCACCCGGTGGCATTTCCTTCATGCTACGGACATTATGCTGTAGTAAGCATAGCTTCAGGGGGGCTGTTTGGTGTGTTACACCCCCCCCCCCCCCCAATAAATGTATTTTCTTGCAAACAGTTGGGTACAGGTGCGTTCAGGCGGGTATGATGAGGTATCTGTCGGATTTCACCAGGAATTTTTATATAAATCCAGATAAAAACACATATATGCTCCCCTATTTCTTTTGAAAGTCGTCAAAAATGTTGGTGATTTGACAAAATACTGGGTTTACTCTCACTTATTACCACCCAACTCTAAATAGGGTCTCTAATAGCCAGTGGTTTCCTCAAACTCTAACACAGGGTATTAAAACCCCTTTTCAGCCTAATTTCCTTTAAGCAGGGCAACCCGGTTTGCTTTGGTCCACCCAGGCGAAGGCACTTTATTAAAACTGGGTTTTAGTAGTCATGGTTGACCTTTAGGATAGACTACTCCCCTCTGTAAAGAGGGTGGCTTCCTTTTTTTTCTTGTTTTTTTTTATTTAATTTTTTTTAAAGAATTCCCCGCCCACTCAATTCATTCCACAAGAGTGGAGTATAAAAATACATACAAGGAAAAGACCTCCCAGAATTTCATTTCAACGATTCAATAGGAAAGACAATAGAAAAAAGACAAGAGAGCACCATAATATACAACATAATAGTGCGTTAACACGGGCAAGGCGTTGAGCCCAATATCATTATAAATACATCGGAAGAGAAAAGGAAGTCCGACAAATAAAGAGCATTCAGTGTTTTTAAGCGTAAAGCCTTTAAGCTTTTCCAAATGATAAAAAGACCATTTTGTATCCTTAATCCTATTATGTTTCAACAAAGTTAGGGACACTGAAGTCCCATTATATTAGAAACATACCAGGAAAAAAAGAGAAAACCATCTAGTCCCTTGATTCAATCCCTACCTTCTGAGACATGTGAGCCCATTCAGCTTCAAAAAAGGTTCCAAATCCAGTCTCCTCTTCTCCTGATTTTCCAGCTTTTACAAACATAAAGGCTTTGATCAAGAATATAGATTGTCAATAGGCGAGACAGCCGTTACGGATATGGATCCCGCCAAGCCAAAGCTATGCAGGCTAGGACCACCGCCATGGCTACAAACACTAAAAACTGCCCTGGTTCAGCAACTACATTGTGATGCTCACCCAGTAAAATTAATTGAGGAGTCATAGTAATATCTAAGTGAAGAGCTGTTTTCATAAACTGGGTAATCTCCTGTTTGAACAAATCAAGAGCCGGGCAAGTGCTAAACATGTGCAACAGATTTGCCTCTTGAATTTTACACTGAGAGCAACAGATACCGGCATTCCCATCCCATTTGGCTATCTTGGCTGGCGTGCAATAGAGATCAAATAATGTTTTAAAATGTTGCGCATGTAAACCTGCCGACAACAATAAAGTGTGGCCTAACTCCAATGATTCAAGAAAACAACAGTCAGTAGTATTGAGTTTCTTCTGCCACTTATCGTGTTTGTCAAGATCGTTCGGCATGTCACAGCTCAGATATTCATAAATATTAATAATAGTGCAACTGTCCTTATTGCCCCCTGTTTCCAACAGTGCTAGTTTTGCCAGCCCGCCTAATCCCTTTCTCTTCTTTATGACAAAGTCCCGAATCTGGGGATATCTAAAAAAACTCCCGGATCTCCAGCCCATAGTCTTGCTGTATTTCCTGAAAGAATCTTATGCTAGCCCCATCATAGAAATCTCCGGAGCCCTGAGCTCCCCAGCTGAGACAGCAAGAGTCCCGACCTAAGAAAGGAAGACCACAGTTTCCTCATATTGGGGTGTAAAAATTAAAAGTTCCCAGCCCCATTTTCTTCCTCATATTCCGCCATAACTTAAACGCTGCCTTAAGAGTTTTAAACTTGGTTTTTGAAATAGCTTGGTTCAAATATATAAAAAAAAAAAATTCTAGTATCTTCCCCGATGAGTAATTCATAAATGTCAGGGATAGGTCAGGGATACTGTCCTTAGGACTATAGTTTCCCTTACAACCCCCAATAAGAGGTATCATGTATTGCAGGGCAGCGGCCCATTGATACAGTCTAAAGTTGGGAACAGCCCAACCTCTACTCTCCCTAGTAAGGCATGGAACTGCTCTGAATAGACAGAAAAGATGACTTCCAACGCTCTATCCTTGGTGGAAAAATGAAGTGGTGTGGCTTTCTCTCTCTTGCCAGAGCACCAGAATAGACAGAAGTCCATGCCACCTGTGCAGTCATGCGGTTTGGGGCACATAGGCCGCCTGATAAGAGTGCACCAATAATAGGTGGAGCTTATGGGCACCTGGGCAGACAGTGTTGAGGGCTTGAGACTTATGGTCAGAGAATATGAGTTGTTGAAGAATATAGAACGAGTGAGAAGCTTAAACATATAACGAAAGAGAAATTTAGGGCACATGGCCAGAGTGAGTACCGTTGGAGCGGGAGAAGACTGAAGTGGGTGCAATGTATTGTTTTGTCTGAAAAAAATATTAAAAAGGTATTTTTTCAATTAGATTTTGTAGTAATAATTATGGAATTATGGAAAAAAGGATACAAGAGCTGAAATTGTGTATGACATGCATGCACAATTAGCAATCCCGAAGCTAGACATTTCTATGATGTCCTCAGACAATGTGCAGTAGAAAAGACACAAGGGTACAAGGTGTTCTAGACAGATTAGGGCTCAAGACCATACTTACACCACCGGAAGCATTTACTCCTGCAGTCACAGAGCTGGAGACTACTGTAAGGATGTGCACAACCACCAAGGAGTGCAGAGGGCCTCGGCCACACCTCTCCAGAGTGCTCCTGTTACCGCCACGCGGGCACCACAAGAACAAGGATTACTTCTCCTTTTAGGGGACCACTTTTTAAGCCAATGCTTGTTTGAACAGGCTACATCCCTGTTCCTGTTTAATTTGTGGAATATAACCTCTTCACTGGCCTTGCTACTTTCATTAAATACAGATTTCAGTGCATTGTGCTGTTAGCATAACATCATATTATGGGAGAAGCCCAATCTCACTAGCTGGAGGGGCAAAGAGAAAAAGCACTGATACACCCAAAAAAATAAAAAACAAACAAATCAGAAATACATATAAACATATAGAGAAGTTTAGCTGTTAGTCCGACAGGAGAAATGAGGCTGTATAAACAGCCAGGCATCAGTAAGATACGCTGGGACATAGACAGACACAGTTGTATAAACAGGCAGCCCTTACTAAAACAGCTGGCACCATGGCCAGACTGTGCCCGGATGGGCAGGCAGATGTCGCTCAGACAGACCGACTGCTCATCGCTTCCAGAGTCAGCCATACTGAGACAGCCAGACAAGGACGCGCCTTCTATGCGGGTTCAAGTTAAGTGAGTTCCCACCAAGGGCAGCCATGGATGGATAGGCTGGGAGTGGGCACTGCCAATGCCAGAGGCTGGTAGCCTTGCCATACAGTTGAATTCCGGGCTTTAAACAAATATATTTGCTTCTTCCTGGCTCCCACAGCGTTCCCATCAAGTGTGCCCATGGCTGGATGGGTAAGGGGCGAGGGAAAGCCAACGGCGAAAGCTGCCAGCCAAGTCCTACAATTGAACCCAGACAGTGTTAAATAAATATCTCATTTCCTACTGGTTCCCGTTTGTGGCACGTCTCGTAGCCCTCCCGATCTTCTTCCTGGCGAGTGAGCACTGATAATGAGGTCTCATTCATACCTCCATGGCACCCACTGTGCGACTGGAGACCAGCCAACAGGATGGATAAACTGTCCCTTGCGCACTCTGGGCCCAAATCGTAACTTTTTTTGCAGTAAAGTTCAATTTAAGTGCAGACAAAAATCTCATCCCAGGTTCCAAATGGCGTAGCTTGAATGCAGAACAAGAATATGGGGATATTACACCCAGTGATGGATTTATGACTCGGAAAAACTGCAAATATGGCAGATTATTTCAGAGTCAACAATTTACAAGTTAGGGGCTTGAACATGAATATTCCCACTGGAGAATCAGACAGGAGGTGTTAAACGCACACAAGGTCTTTACAGGGTACTGACATACTTTCCCACTGGATTTTCAAACTACATCTGTAAACCTACAATTCTTTGAGAAAAATAGCTTCGAGCATATGTGCACGTGTTGTCGAGATGTTGCCAAGCTCTCCAGAGGTCATGTCTGTGAGCTGAGGAAGGGGTTCCTGCAGCTGTTCCTGCTGCCATTGCTGCAGTACTTGATGCTCTCATGTCTGATGGGAACGACCTAGCTGCCTCTGGGAACCCTTGAACCAAGGGTGAAGTCCCTACACTGTAGCTAGTTCAATGCCATCATTTATTTCTATATCTCGACCATCTCGGGGCCTAACAGATGCTCACTATGCAATGGCACGTTTAGCAAATGCATCTGAACGTCTGTTTTGAATCCCGGGTCTCTCAACCTTGCAGGTCAAAGTCGCAGATTTATAGTAATGTGCCACCCTGTATCACCAGCAGCATCCAAAGCAGAGCGTCTGTCTACATGAAATGATCTCATCCTCGCGTGGTTCTCGAAAATACAATTTCGCTATCTCCTATCATTGGCATGTTCACCTGTGCAACAGAGATTGCAGATTCCGATCATGCTCACCCATGAAAGCGCATTCAGCGAACCTATTGCCAGCAGCATCAACCCTCTTGCATGGTCTGTGGGCTGGCTATAAGGCAAGCCATGAGTCGATGTTTTGCATTAAGAACTCGAAGTATGGTTGGACATCGCCTCTAATACAGATAGGATCTTCTGTGGTGCCCTTTACTTCCTTTCTATATGTGATGTGAGAGGTGTAAATCTTAATAACACTGGGCGGTGTAGGCATTTTCTTCTCCATAGTTGTGTCTCTATGAACAAATGCTCCACTTTTTTTTTTTTTTTTTTTTTTACAAAGAGTTTATTAGAAATTGTTTTTGACCTCGAATAAGATCAACAATATACAATTACAGCAAATTTAATACTTTTCTGAAACTATATATAGTGTTAAAAAATGTCCAAAAACACTTAAAACAATTTTAAAAGGTTATTATATTTTAAATATAATGGACTTAGAAAGCAATTCTGCAGCTCGACCAGTGACGAACAGTAGGCAATTACGTGTATCAGATCTTTCTTTCATTCCCAGCGTAAAAGCTCAGGGTGGAGCCCTCCTTCTGATCTCTCTACCTACCTGTGTAAGCCTTCAAGAGGAGACACTTAGACTTAACTGTTGTATAAAGCTTTGCACACTGTGTTCAAAAACTAATTGCTGATAGATTTAAAACTGAACTGTTTAAAGCTTACTATATCCGAAAATGTCCTGTACATTTATAAGTTGGTGCAATGTATGCTGTCCGAGGTGTAACTTAATCTCAGGAGAGCATTTTGCAGAAAAAATCTTAACTTGTCAACACCAGGACAGTGCGCGCTCTACGGGCAACCAGAATGCAAAAACCCAACACTCTCAAGATAATGTAATTTATGCATTGTGATGATATGTTATTGTTTAACCTTTTGCATTGCAGAATTCAATCCTGAAGAATCATTTTTAAGGTGCTTATAAATACTGTCCATTTGCAATGTATTGCTGCAAGCTTTCAGAGTGAGTCAGGGTGTGGTCCCTTTCCAGGGCCTTCTAGAAGCTTTCCCTGCAACATGCCTGGGTGTGGTTGTGGGCTGGGCCAAGACTCTATAAAAGGGAGCCAGCCCAGCTCCACGTGCTCACTATTCAGAGGACCCGGTGCAGAGCAGCAGCAACTTCCTGAGCTCCTGTTACGGTGGCCTACTTTGATTTTCCAGGCCTCGCCCTTTCACTCCTTGGGTGATTCTTGATCAGGGCGGTAAGACGGAGGTTGGGCTGGGCCCCCGACTCCGTATCAATGACGCTAGAACTTGGGCCTAATTTTTTCTTGCTAAAATAATTTGCTCTTGCGTGTGTGAATGTGCGTTTGGACTTTTCTATTACATTTGCATGGTGGCATTCGAATCGGCAAGACGCGCAGTTCTTTTCTTGTGTACTAATTCATGATATAAATTGTGCGCTACCATTCCTTGGCAGTTTCATGGTGGCATTCGAATCGGCAAGACGCGCGATTCTTTCCCTGGTGTTCTAATTCATGATATTCATTGTGCGCTACCATTTCTTGGCAGTTACATGGTGGCACTCAAATCGGCAAGACGGGCAATTCTTTTCCTTGTGTTCTAATCCATGATATTCATTGTATGCTACCATTCCTTGACAGTTACATGGTGGCACTCGAATCGGCAAGACGCGCAATTCTTTCCTCGTGTTTAATTCATGTTGTTCATTGTGCGCTACAATTTTTTGACAGTTACATGGTGGTTTTCGAATCGGCAAGACGCGCAATTCTTTCCTCATGCTTAATTGTTGTTCACTATACGCTACCATTCCTTGACAGTTACATGGTGGTTTTCGAATCGGCAAGACGCGCAATTCTTTCCTTGTGCTTTATTCATGTTGTTCATTGTGCGCTACCATTCTAAGGCATTTACTTGGAAGTATTGGAGTTGACAAGTCACATGATTTATCCCTTGAATCTATGTGGTGTTATTCATGGCGCTCAATCCTTCTATGGGGGTTTAAATACCCATGTGGAAATCTACAATGTGCACAATTCATGTTTCAACATTTAGAGAGAACACAGAAGTCCAGAGTTCTAGATGAAATGTCGTGTGTTCCTAATATGTATTCTTAAAATAAGAATTATACGAAGGTTTAGAATTTACTCAGATAGTTTTTCCTGATATTCATGCTAAAGAAAGTACTTGAATCTGAAAGTTATATTTAACTCCTCTTGTTTTCTCCCACAGGTATTCAGTCATCAAAAAAGTCTAGTCTTTATAAGATTCATTCTTAAGGTTATTCATGTATTCAGAGTGATGATGCTTAGAGTCATATTATAGTACTGTTTTCATGAGAGATTTTTTATGCTTGTGTGTTTTAACCTTTTGCTTCCTACAGGTCTCCTTCCCAGCTGCTCCCTTCCTAATCCCCTTTTCCCAACTTGGACTCTCTTAGACTCTGTGACAAATCTAATCAGAGTATTGGAGCTGTCTTGTGGTGGAAGTGTTGGGAGCGTGCACAGACCCCGAGGATCTGGTGACTCTGACATAACTGCCCTAATTCACATTCAGAGCTTTCAAGAGCCAGTTGAAGATTCATTGTAAACATATAATACTTTCTAGGCACTTCCAAGATTTCTACTTTTAGAAGGTCTTTTAGAGAACTGCTGGGGGCATGAGTTATGCTGTATGCCCAGCACATTATTTTTGCAAATGATTGAGCATGTATGGGCTAAATTCAACTCCAACCTAAAAGCTCGTACTAGAACAGCTGAGCCAACCATTCAAACTTTCCAAAGAATTTTACCTTCATAAAAAACAACCATTCATTAATGAAAGTACATTCTACTGCCCAAGAAAGGTAGGTGGATATTGTTTTTATAAATACCCAATAAATGCTTACAACGTCTCTTCTCCCATAGAATTATAAAATTTGTTTAAGGCACCGGCATGGGCTAGCACTTAATTCCCTAATTGTGCGAAATGGTGTCTATTTATGAGGTCTTGACTTGAGAAAATATATCAAGATAGGTGTATAGCTTAAACTGTTCCAGTCACTCTGCCGATAAATACCATCCAAAATGATTTACAGTGTCTTACCCATAAATGCAACCAGTATGGTTTTACATATATTGACATTTAGGTAAATGCTTCCTGGCATGTGTTATTGGGTTAAATATTAAATGACCACATCATCAGCATACATCAGTATGTGGGGTGGTTGGGAGGAAAGTTTAGGCGGGTAATTTCTTGCCTGAAGAAAATGGGCAGAACAAATTCTCACCTACTCGCACTGTAACCCTAAGATGAAAACCTTCCTGATGGACAACAAACTTATAAAATGTTGTCTCTTCTGGGACGTTCCTTGATTAGTAAACATCCATCCCTTCGTCGTCTGGAGAATCCATTTGCTACTTGGGCCAACCATCATATTCTTCTTACACTTCTGCTCAACACGCTCTCCTTCTTCTCCCTCTGATTACATCTGATGTGGGGTAAAAGGTGACTGAGGAATAGAACTGATCACAGTAGGTTCAACCAGCATTGAAGTACATATTTTTTGGAATGGGAAAGTGTATACGTTCTTAAGAAGCAGTTTCTTCTAAAGTAAGCAAAGTAAGTTCTCTTTGGAGCACCCGCCACAGCCGCAGGGGTAGATTTTCTAATCCTCTGAATCAAGTACTCAGTCCGTGCCCCAATACGAATTAATGTCCAATTGGCCTCAAGCTATACAAAACCTGATGAGCAATATTGGGCAGAAAATGTTTCCGGTAACAATCAATTCTACAAGATTGCTAGAGGCACACAAATGAACACCAAACTCTCTTTCATTATTGAATAGCACACTCAAGATAGAACTAAGAAACAGGAGAGGAACCATTTTATTTAAATATCCTGGTCTAGAGCATAACATATGAACGATAAGGACAAAGAACGCAAAAAGAAATGAAGTGATGCATGTAATGGTCAGTGAGAACAGCAAGAATGTTTCTAACGTGGATAATAAGCTCCTAACATCCTAATACCATTTACCCCATCCATCTACACTACCTAACACCACATGTGTTATCAGTGAAATCTTACCTTCAAATATATTTTGGAAATTCAACCATTTTTTGCCAAAATGGGTTACGAAAATACACACATTTTTCTCTTGAATACGTTTCAATTCTGGTCTAACTACATTAATTTGGCTTCCAATTTAGAAGGGTGTACTGCACACAGGAGAGCTACTTACAGGTACCTGGTGAACTACCAGTAGTTCGTGAGCTACTCGCTGGAGAAGCCTGCAACATATGCTTCATTTGCATTTTCGATGATGTATTTCAATTACCAATGAAAGGTCCCCATTTGAATCTTCACAGACCTTTTTAGAGTCTTCCTTGAACTCATCTTCAAAAGTCACATAAAGTACCTCATGGCATAACTAGGAGCCTTTCTTTACAGTGCTAAACTTATATTTCTGCACTGAAAGGCTTTATATGCCATACATATATCTACGGCATGACCGCTAGTGAAACAATTGCAGATCTGTGATGGTCCTTCTAGGGTCGCAGTTACTACAGGGGTGTACTTGCAACACCCAATACCCCCTACATCTTCTCTCTCCAAAGAGAGGCATTCTTACTTAACATAGGGCTGAAAATGACATGCTCAATGTTGAAAGATTTGGGCCCAGCAAGGTACTGTAAGGTCCTTTTCAACAATAGAGGTACGCCGTTATGTTCACCCCTTTGGTGGTGGGTATCGTGCCTCAAATAAAAACTTGAAGATGATTGCTTCGGGTACTTTTTTGTGATCTTCCTTTTTCACCTTATATTAACTTTAGAGAAGTTCAATTAATTATGTTGAGTCTTACAATGTAATTTAATTGAATACCTGGGAATCCGTTTGAATTTCAGTGTAATGTATACTAGAAGAGTGTGGAACTGCGATGCCCAATTAAGTTTGGAACAAAAAACATCCTTTCACTACTCAAAATATCTTTTTGGAGCTTGTGTGGCCTGGTAACGTAAAATAAGGAGTAATATTCTAAGATTTCTCAGGATCAGAGACCCATTAATGCTTTGTAATCCTCAATATTAACTGGTAAGTTGGTATCCTTCTGGAGCAGAGGTGCCGTTGCCAAATTAAATTGATGTTGGAGGGGCTGAGGTATTTGTACTGTAGGACCTCAGTGGCTGAACGTTGTGACAACATCTCTGGAGTTGTAGTGAGAAAGAAAAAGTTAACCCTGGCTTTAAGGCTGTAATACTCATTGGGTATTTAACTCCTCTTGCAATACGGAAGTATGACAAAGGACACATACTTAGCCTGGCATTGGGAACAAGTAAAATGCAAGCAGCCTTACTGCCCAGAAGAGATGTAATCTGTCTGACTGATGAAGCTTCTGTTATGTTCATGGAAGAAAATTTCATATGTAAGGAACACAATCTTTTCTGTGAGGGAGACACTCCTGCCTGGTATGTATCCATTGTGGATCCTAAATAGCTCATCATTTGAACTGGATGAAGGATTGATTTGGTTCAAATGATCTGAAGACCCGAGTTAAGTACTGCTAGAATGCTGACCATGCCCTGTCACAATGTTGATGCAGTGTTGATTGTCCATCAATATGCAGACAGATATTCCCCTCTCCCTCACTGGGGCCGCTACCACTGCCATGCATGTTCAGTAAACTCTTGGTGCTGACTTCAGAGTGAAGGGCTGGACTCAAAATTGATCACGAGAGTGAGCAACTCTGGAACAGCGGAATTTCTGATGCGTCTTGAAAACTGGGTTATGAAAGTAGGCATCCTGTAGGTCAAGTAATGCCAACCACTTGCCATTGTGAGGATGGGGAAAATTTGGTGGAGAGCTTGCAATCAAAACGTCTCCTTCTTCCCCCACATGTACGCATACTTAAGGTCCAGTATAGGGCAGAATTCTAGTATGAGAGAACCAATAAATAACAGGAATAAATCCTTTGTTTCTTCGAGATTTGCTCTTTTGTCAATACAATATTCATTTCTTGCAACAGAAATAACAAGGGTAGATGTTTGGGCGTCTTCAGTAGTAAGTGTCTGATTTTGTATCCAGATTTGACAATAATCAGCACCCAATTGTTGCTTTTTAGTATTGCCAGGCAGGAAAATGGTTGGTAACATTCCTACCCACCAGGGCATGGACTGACTGGGGCAGACTGAGGCATTCCTAGGTTAGTTGGAAGGGCTTTATTCACAGACAAGGAGCTTGTTGAGAACCCCTATTCTTTTGAGATTTCTTTATAAAGAACTGCATTTGTGGTTATTTTTCATGCCGCTGGATGTGTTGATGCCTTATCCAAAAGGATTTATGGAATATGGCTCACCTTGCTATGACCCTTAGACTCGACTTCCTGTAAGTTCTTTTCTAGTATGAGAGATTTAAAGCCCCCTGACTTAGTTTGTATCCTTTGAAGCTTGCCATCTAAGTGTGAGCCAAAGAGCGAAGATTATTTGAAAGTCGTATCCAGAATTTTTTGTTGAAACTGAGGAGACTAAGTGGTCAGCAAAAGCCAAGGAATGCAGCTGATCGCATTCTATGAATTCCAAATATCCCTGTTGAGTTGGCTTAGCAGAGCTGTGGAACATGTAACCCTCACCCCTGTGGAACGGTTGGACCATACTATTATCACAAAGGAGTCCGTCTTCATGCTTTCTTTTTTGGGGGGTGCAGAAACAGCTGATGAAGAGCATTGTAGATGGGCACCACATTCAGGAGGTGGAGTCTAGAGATGTAGCTGAGAGACAACTGTTCATGTTGGAAGAAAATGAAAGACTATTTGGAGGGCTCATGGCTTTGTGCCTAGAAGACCTCAGCGTTTCTGCCCCTAGAACATCTGCAATGATGGCGCCCCTTTCTTTTCTTCTTAGAAGGTTTACTCTGAGGAGAGGTTGGATGGCCACGTTCTTTATATTTATGACTCCGATGTGGCATGGGAAGTGGAATCATAGGCGCATTAGTCCCTTCTTGAGGCTATGCTGGAGCTGCTAGAATTCTCACTGGTTTAAAGTCATCTTCAGAAGAAGGAGGAGAAAGATTGTCTTCTGCGGAAGACAGTGGCTCGGGTGAACATGTGACATGCAGGATGCGTCACCAGCTTCACAGCTTCTCACTGAAGTTAGCCAGAGACCACTCTGTGCCGATGGAGTAACAGGAAGATTTCTCAACACCCTAATGGTTCCCGACACATTTTAGTGGGGATGACCCACCAGACACTGACACTGGAAACTACTTAAGCTCTCAACATCTACCTCCTAATGTCAAAAGTCTTAACAACAGTTGTAGAGACGTCGAGAACGTCAACCAGAAGCGCCAGTGACTCAAAGACTGGCCTAAGAATACAGAGTAAGAGTCAAACCTTACTACACCAAGAGCTGAAGAGTAGTCTAAAAAGTTACTTGCCCCTGTGGAAGAGGCAGATCCACCCTTTTCTCCATGTTTTGCCATAAGGAAAACTTCCTGCCTGTCCCTGAGGCACCTTCAAAGTATCTCCAGACAGATGTCACACTTCGTGATTGAGTGTGAATCCAGCAGGCAGATAAAACATTATGTTAATCACTCCAGGAGTTCTTACCTCCACAAGAAGGGCCTCTATCAAAGACAGCCAACCTGACACTCCCTGGAAAGGTGAGAAGACTGCCACCTCAAAAGCAGAGAAAAAAAGACAATTCCTGAAGAACATTAGCAGAATGGTAAAGGAGACATCAAATGCTGTCAAAAGAGGCAAAATAACCCTGCAACAAATAAAGATTTCTAGCCATATAAGGGCTGAAGTAGGTGACAGTGTTCAGAGATCCTTCTCTGCTGAGCTAGAAGAACAAACTCCCTCACAAACCCTGCACTGCATGATCAGAAGAATCTTTTGCTGTAGAACTCTGGCACTGTTTCTGTCAGCCTCTTAGAGGCAAATTTCTCTAGTTTTGAGATGTAAAAAAAAAAAGGGGGTAACTTCAGTATTGATTCCGCAAAATGTAAAACATTTTAACATGCCTATTAGAACTACTTTTTCAACATAAGAGGCAACAAATGTTGGCCCTTAAAGGACGTCCTTTTCACACTTTCAAATGTTTCTTCTGATGGTGTTCAGGGGATTCCGCATGTGTGTGAGGATGGTCAATTTTTTTGTGGTTTCAGAGAGAATTCCATGACAATTAGATACACATACAGGGCAGAAACGGTAATTTTATGGGCTTGGACGATGTGGAGACAATCATGTTTTCCACGTTGGGTTTATGAACGATTCCAGGGAAGTAGAAGTTCTGTTTTCACAATTCTTCCCCGTCTGGAAATTAAATGGGTAAAAATCAGTGGTGTTTTCTCTTGTACCCGGCAAGAAACCACATGAATTAGACTACCCATTAGAATGGAGCTCTAATCCTGTCAAGTATTTGGGAGTATGGATACACGGGAACCCGGATTGCTGATTCGGGAGAAATACGGTCAAAACCAGAAGACCAGGTGGCTAGCTGGTCCAAAATACCATTGTCCAAAGCTGACAAAGTGGCAGTGATGAAGATGACAATATTTCCACGGTTTCTATACCTTTTCACCAACATCTCTATAGGGCTCCCACAATCCTTTTTAAAACAATCTGCACACACCTAAAAACACTGCCATTGGCAGGCAAACAACCTCACATTAACTGGCCTATTATGACCTCCCTATTCCCAGGGAGGATTCAGTGCGCCTGATTTCCATTCGTATTATCTCTGCACCCAGATGCAGTTTGCGCATTATTGGTATCAACCCCACACATACACACCCTCACCTGGCGGCTGAAGTAGAGGATGCACACCCCGCCCCATCCCACATAAAGCTATTCTGCTACACAATCGCACAGATGTGCCCCTCACAGAAATCAACACAATCCATTACACCACGACAGTCTGGCACTCACTTGGGGCATGAGCCTGAAAGCTGCCCCTGTATGCTCCAGCAATTGCCCTATACCATCATCCACCCTTATCTGTCATTCTGGAGCCAGGTGCCCTGGCTCTACTCAAGAAAGTGGGGCTGGAGACGATGAGGGATATGTACCCCGAAGACTGATTTGTCGCCCTTGAGGACCTGACTCCAGCAAGAACTGAGGCATAACTCTTTGCACTGACCTACTACCGACTCAGGTCAGTTACCAAGAAGCTCTTCTCTTCATTTCTGGAGGAACCCCTACCGTAAATGCCGTACGAACCTTGCTCGCTAGCCCCACACGTAGACATCCCGCCACTAAACTCTACAGTGCAGCCCAGGAGGACAGGCCATCTCTCTCGGACCCTGTGCAGGAGCGCTAGAACACTTCCCTAGAAGCACCATTAACATTAGAGGACTAGAGAGTCTGCAATACAATAACTGGGATGCTCACGCCTAACTGCAATTTACGGATAATTAATTCCAAATATTTATAGCACCTGCATCACCACCCTACTCAACTATTCAAATATGGGTTGCGAGATAACACTAGATGTGAGGTTTCAAGCGCTGGATGCGGACTTTATGCACCTGGCCTGGCGCTGCACTCGGGTCCAGAAGTTCTGGAGGTATGTGGTGCAGGATCTGAAGTCAAGGACGTCGGACTCAGCAGACAGCACTGCCCAGATGTGCCTGCTGGGCCTGGTTAAAAAGCCCCAGCTCTCGAACTGCATGTTTGTGGCATTAGCAAAGCGGTGAATGGCCATGCATTGGGGACATCGCTTTGCACCACAATGTAAATAATGGCTAGTGGGCCCAATAGACTGTAAAGACCAACTGAGATTTATGTAGAGGAACTACCGGCACCCTCACGCCCTAAAGACATTTGAGCTCCATTAACAGCACATTTACTGGAGAACCCTGAAATAGCTTAAACCACTGTATGGAATGGAGGATGGGTCCGGGTGTGGGGGGCATTGCCACTGTGATGTGGCCTGCCTCATTGACAATCTTTTCAGTGTAATGTGTCTCATGTCATAGATAGGTGTCACCTGGTGGCATATTGTTTATTTCCTAAATGTTACCTATGATGAAAATCCAACTTTAAAAAAAAAAGGTACAAATTCAAGACTACATTTAGGTTTTTGGAAACGTTTACGAACAGCATGATATATCTTTGGAGTGTATGATTATTCCCCAAAAATATAGAATTTGGAAATGGAAGAGGATGCAGTGCTCCATTTGATCTGAGTCAGCACAATAAGACGCATCTGTATGTATAGACAGTCTGATCATTGACTTTATAGGGTTTAGGAGAGTACTCAAAGTTTGTCTATCATTTCTTCACATTGACCGAACTAATACATATTTTGCTAATATTTTTCTGGGGGAAACATGAATAAGCATTGTCTTCGGGTGAACAATGCAATTTTGAATGGATCCTTTTGAGGATATTTCTTTGGCAATGAAAGCAAGTGCAGAGTTTGCAACAAAAAAAAAGCCCTCTTCCCTTTGTGTTTTCCCGAATCCTAACACAAAAAATGGGCTGTACTTCAGAGAGTGGCACTTTTGGATATTTGTCGGTTCGGACGTACCACCCTTTCTCACAGAATTCCCTTTGCGGTCCATCACTCATCTTCTAACTGATTGTCCACAAGGGATGTTCACTCTGCTGTGGAATTTAAATTAGTCAAGGACATAGATTGGGAGTTCTATATCTTATGGTTCACATAGATCTAATCTCCTTTGTAATTGGCTGACCTCAATATGACTTTGAGAAGTGTGGTGGATTTGGTATGAAGGAGAATGTGGATAAGCTTTTATTCACTCCCCCACTCGTTCACCAATTAGTAATTTCTCACACAGATTACTTTTTCCCTCCAGTTACAGGCCTATCCTGGGTAGGAGGCAACAGTATCCTTCCGTGAGGCATATCTGACCACTTGTCAATAGTACAGAGACAATTCTGCAGGTGAATGGGACCAGAGGCATCTGGATTTACCCTGGCTCAGGACTATCTGCCACAGCAGAATGGAAGGTCTTCAAGCCAGTGATACGACGGAAGGCTACGGCACATCTAGCTAAAAAAGAGAGAGAGTCAGACTGCACTATATCACGCGATAGAAGTTCCCTATTCTTTCATGTATGATAATTGAATTTGTGATTGTGGGCATAAAAGAACCTTATCCTCTGAAAAGCCATGTTTTAATTTTTTTTCTGAACACAGGGTAGTTGTTGGTAAGACGCAGATCTAGGGGTAAGATGCTCCAGTAGGCCGCTCCTAGGTGACAGAATGAATGCCCTCCCGCTCTAACTTTTTTTTCTCCACTTGGCTTTGACCAGTGCATGGTTGCGTGACCTATGATTGCGCACTGGGTTTGATGATTACACTTCAGCTTGTAGAATTTCAGGCCCTATATTATGTGGAGCCTTGCATGTATGATATAGAAGCTTGAAGCTGGCTTTTTTTCTCAGTGGCAGCCAGAGTAAGGTTGTCGAGCAGGCTGAGGCTGAGCTGTATCTAGCCATGGTGCAGATAAGCTTGGCAGCAGCATTTTGCATCACCTAGAGCCTCGCAAATAGATATTCCACCATACCCACAGACAGGGCATTCCCATAGTCCAATCTACTCGTTATGAGGGCTTTGACTATTGTTCTATGCCAGGCAAACGGTATCCATTTGAACAATCTTCTCAAGAGTTTGAGGATGCCAAAGCATTGGCCCCAAAGAGTGTGAACTGGGTCCTGCATAGAGATTGAGTCATCAATGATGAACCTGAGATTCTTTGCAGATTTTGTAGGCTTGGGAGCAACTCCTAATGAGACAGGCCACCAGGTGGAGTTCCAAGTCTGGCAGGTCCTTTTAAAGAGTAAGAGCTCTGTTTTATCATCATTTTGTTTTAAACAGTGGTTTTTCATCCAGCATGCTACTTCAGAGAGACAATCCCAATAATCTGGCAGTATTGGCATGTTATCCAGAACTAACTGTCCACAATACTGGGATGATCAGTCATTCTCGGCCCAAAATATGGTATTTTGAGAAGTATGGAGAAAATGGGGGCCCTCAGATTTGCAACAGGCAGAGAGAGAAGTGGGTTTCTTCCTGGCTAAGCAGCATATCACCAGTGTGTCTTGGCACATACAGTAAGGGACTAAGTGTGGGGCATGATCATAGTGTACCCCTGCAGGAAACAATCTACAAAGCCGGGGGTGGCCCAAGCAACCTCATAAATAAGAGACCCGTTGTGGGACCAATCTCAAATCATAGTACTGTGGTTACTTGCGAGTTGCGTGAGGGCAGGAGAGTATTTACTGCATAATAAAGTCTACAGATGACCCATTAACTGGCTGTCTCACTGAAAATTATTATCCTGCATACATCTCAGTTATCTATAAAATTCAATAAAGTTTGGTACTAAAACAAAGTATACATCTTTGTTATCTATAAAATCCAACAAAATTAGTTTAAAAATACACATTAATTATACAGGGTTCTCGAGTGGGGGGAATATTTAGAAATAACTATTTTAAACCAATGTTTAATTTTATGATATGCTTATGTCTGCTGAATGTAATAGTATTGTTATTGTTTAAAAAAATGATTGTGGATCACCGCTAGACCTCATACCAAATGAAACACTTTGGAAAACTTGCAGATTGTGGTCCTTTAGCTCTTTACTCCATCATAATTCCTTCCTTAAAATATGGAGAGATTCCTGAGCTCCTTAAAAATTGAATTGTGGTCCCACTTCTGAAAATGCCAACCTGGACATTCGGTCTGTTTCCAACTATTGACACATCACTCTCCTTCCTACAGTGGCTAAAATTATGGCGGTCTATGTGCCCACAGAACTAAATCACTTTACTGACTCTCATAATATCTTAGACAAATCACAGATCAATTTCAGATCAACCAGAAATAAGGAACTCACTCTTGGTAATGGCGGAGGACTTACATATGGCAGGGGATAACATCATTGCGTCTGCGCTTATTTTAAAGGAATTATCCGCTGCTTGCGACACCACAGACCACAAATTGCTTACAGACCAACTCCAAATCTTTAACACTGGAGCTGCAGCCTTAAGTTACTTTATGTCTTTCTTGAGGGACAGTAGAAACCAGGTATTTCTGGACAGAACTCATCATAAAAAAAGTCTGTTTTTCTGGAGAAACCCCCAGGGGTTTTCTGTGTCATCACATTTATGTAACATTTATATACCTCTGCTTGTGTAGTCTTTTGCTTTAAACTTTATATCTTCACTAATGACACCCAGCTGCTCTTGAAATTTAGCTCAGTTTCCGATGACTCCTCGTGGTTAAAGAATTGTCTACATGCAGTTCTTTCAAGGATGAGTAAACACAGGCTAAAGCTCAATATGGACAATACAGATCCTTATATCACGGACCAACAAACGGCTGTGGCATCCATCTTTTGGTCTGAAAACTGTGGGTCATGCCTTTCACCTTCCACTACAATAGAGAGCTTAGAAGTGAAGACCTATGTCGTCTTACAGATGGCGATCAAGTATCAGCAGCAGTGTCTTCTTGTGCCTTCCACCGTTGCCAGCGTAATATAGTTTTGCACTATTTAATTTTAGAGAGTAGAGCCCCTGGTCATTTCCGCCACTACAGGCACACTGCTAGACTTAATCTTCAATCCATCCAAAAAATCAACCTACCAGACTAGTTACAGGAGTGGCTCGGTTTAGCTCCTCTATTAATTTAGGTAAATCTCCCTACACCACAGTGAAATATTTTCAAAGTTCTACACATAGTCAATCGCCCTCTTTACAGCAGATCCTACAAAATAATTTCTTCTCTCATTCAAGCATAAATACTTTCAAGAACTCTTTACTCCTCGGATCATGGTTAGCATTAAAATTCACACAGTTGGTTCTTTTTCGGTTGCCACCCCTTTACTTTTCATAACAACTACCTAGAGAGCTTCAACTCTGTTATAAGCATTTAGTATTTAGGAAAAGGTTAGAAACTCTTCTTTTCTTAAAAAGGTTTTCCTTGATCATTTCAAATAATTTGTCATGCTACTAGGACCATGAGGCCCCAGGATGGCCATTCACTCTATAACACTATTATAACATAGCAAACAAATTAGACTGACGGACAAACTCGCAAACCATGTTACATGAATGCTAGTTTTGCTCATTAAAGCTTCTGTTAGCAGTGACTGCGGTATTCAATGTCATTTTTTGCATCAGACATTTGCCCTTGGCCATCTAAGTATGTGTTGGGAGACCGAAAAATCAAATTAATGTAAGAAAAATGCCTTTTTCCAACAATGGGAACTCTATATAATACCTATAGACTCTGTAGTCTTGCAATCTTCAGCTGTGAAACCGGAGTAGGAACCTCAACTGCACTCACAGGGCAGTGTGCACCCACGGTCAAAGGTCTACATGGCTTTCACTCCCAACTAGTTGGTGCATTATGCAACTCTCCTTTAGAGTCATCAGATCCTTATGGGGGCCAGGATTACCATAATTGGGACGCTCCTGGATCTGCAACATCTCACATATTTTTTTGTGGTCTCTATCTGAAGCTGATAACAATGCAATTCAGAAAGTCCGCATCCCTCCATTCTGCTCTGAAGCCACCAAAATCACCTGGGGTTCGTCCTTCAGCCTGACTCTCTTCAATGTCTACATGGCTCCGCTCGCTAAGGTAGCCCGATCTCAAAACCTCAACATCGTCTCATACGCCGGTGACACCCAGCTGATCCACTCCCTCACCAAGGGCACCGCCAAGACCAACCTCCATGAAGGAATGAAGGCCATCACCGAATGGATGAAGAACAGCTGCCTTAAACTGAATTCTGACAAGACTGAGGTCCTCATCTTCGGCTCCACCCCTTCCGCATGTGACAACTCCAGGTGGCCTTCCACACTGGGAACCGCACCGACACCCACCGACCACTCACGCAACCTGGGATTCAACCTGGACTCTTCAATATCTATGACCCAGTAAGTCAACCCCATCTCCTCCTCCTGCTTTAACACCCTCTGCATGCTTCGGAAGATCTACAAATGGATCTACACTGAAACCAGAAGAACAGACACCCAAGCCCTCGTAAGCAGCAAACTGGACTACGGCAATGCCCTCTACACAGGAACCACGGCCAAACTCCAGAAAAGACTGCAGTGCATCCAGAACACTTCCGCACGCCTCATCCCCCGCCACTGCCACATCACAGCCCACCTGAGAGACCTGCATTGGCTCCCCGCCAACAGGAGAATCACCTTCAAACTCCTCACCCACACTCACAAGGCACTGCACAACACCGGACCAGAATACCTCAACAGGTGGCTCTCCTTCTACACCCCGACCCGACAGCTTAGCTCCGCCGACCTTGCCCTTGCCATCGTTCTATGCATCCGCAGAACAACCACCGTTGGCAGATCATTCTCGCACCTCACCACCAAGACGTGGAACACTCTTCCCACCCACCTGCATCAGATCAGTGACCTCCTTACTTTCAGGAGACATCTTAAGACTTGGCTGTTCGAGCAGTAGCACCCCGCCCCCAGTACCTTGAGACCCTCACCGATGAGTAGTGCGCTTTACAAATTCCCTGATTGATTGATTGAATTCACAAACCTGGCTGCACATTCAGAGTATCTCGGCTGATACTCTTTTTATGGCTTGTTAATTCATAATAGAGCATCCCACTGAGAGGTCCATGAGGCCTGGGTCCAATGCTAGAGTTTCAGAATATTCTCAAAGGTGAAAGTTACATACAATTTATCTAAATGAAACTCACTCACGTAGTCTGTCCTGAAAATGTTGCAAGGTTTCATCCATCCTGGACCTGCATTTTCCACATTTGCACTAGAGTCTATTCCCCATTTTATGAATGTGGTATTCAAAAGATATGCTATCAGTCACACTTGATGTCTTGCAGAAATGAGCTTGCAGAACTCATCTTAGATTACAGACCCATTAACACTGTCTAGACTTTGGAGGAGGCTTCAAATGCTAAGATAGAGACTGCGACCGTCATTCCCCCCCCTCCCTAAAAAAAACATGGTTTGACATATGTCATTTACCAAGACATAATGATTATTTTACATCTGTACTCTAAGTGAGATCATAATTACTGAATCAACAATAGAATGTGAGCTCTTGGACAGTTGGATGTGGACTTAGACAGCAAAGAGTGCTTGATAAACATTTAAAAACGCATTATGATTATTTCCACACCACAGTGATTAATTGTGTGTAAATCTAGAAAAAGTATAATTTCGCAGTGAAGTGACTTTATCTCTGTCGCTTCACTACACAGCCTATTAGTCTCCCACACATGCACTTCGAGAAAACGCACAGATAGCATACTCTGTGACACCTTGTCAGATAATAGGGATAGACAGCCAGAGATGCTCCCCACACTCTATCCTTGAAACAGAGAAACAACCCTCTGCAATCGCTTCTAAAAGAAGCCCTTGTTCAAGTCAATCGCCTAATGCCCAACACAAAAACTATGTATTCACTACACAAGAACATGGATAGGTCTGTTTGTCTTGGTTGACATTTGCATGATCATAGCATAAACAAAGACATGCAGGAGACCCATCTCTGAGAGAATGCAGGAAGCAGTGGTAAATACACATGGCTAAATGCTACATCTGCACAGCTGCCAGAAAGACGAAGGCTTCTGGTGGATGTGCCCATGTATACATGCATCTACCTTCACACCGGATGTCCGCTATGGCCTCTAGGTTTACACTATGTACATCCATGTTCATCTCACACAGCAACTACTCCTCTCGTCACCATGTCATTCCTCGCAGTATTCAAAATAGACTTTTCACTTGATAAAAAAAGAACGGATCAACAAATAAAAATAAGCCCTGCACGTCTTCCACCAGGAACAGGAGTCATTATGAGTCAAGCTCTGTGGCTGGAGTAGTAAATAGCCAAAACTGACTATAACACTATCATGATCAGGAATGGCGGTGACGCTGCTGGGATGAGTGGCCTGCTGTGGTGCCAGTGGGGTGTCGGGTGCTGGACTGTGGGCACAGAAAACAAGGCGTGAGAATCCATGGTGAGTGCATGAGTAAGTATATATATATATATATATATATATTCATTGTACCCAAGGATCTAAAACTGTTAGATTTTCTAATTCACAATTTAGCACATCATAATAGTTCATCAAATTCTTCACAGCACGTGACAATACCCATACATTCAATACCCATTAATCGTGAACTTATGCTACACACATCTTCCTTGCAGCAGTAAATTACAATATAGCCATGGACAAATTCATTTTTAAAATCAGACAGTATGTTTTTTTATCTCAATGTTCCTCTTCATAGTTTCATGGATCTTTTTCTCAGTGGTGGTATGTTTTCACTAGGAATAGGGCTTTATTTTTTACCACACCATACACGATTGCAAACAATTACAATTAACCCTTAATTAAATTTCAAACTAAGACATGTTCCTCAATAGATTGGAACTTGATGGATGGCATTAGAAGAACGACTAAATTTACTATGCAGTAAGTGAGTCGTGAATCCCAAGTAATGAAGTTTAAGTCACTCAAACACTCACAGGTTTAACTTTAGAACTCACTGATGGCTACTGGTTTAGACAAATATATTTCTATCACATTTTCTATCTTGCTATAACCCCTCACAAGCTTTACATAAGGGATCCCCCACGCCGGACTGGACCTCGTGACCAGCAGATTAGGACATTCTCTGAGCTAGCGCCGAGGCCGCTCAGGTAAGACAGCAGAGGCGTTCCTCTGTGATACACTCGAGGGAGCGAGATCGTGGATGTGGAAGAGGAGTTCTACTTCCGGCTTCCCAGACAAGCCCACGGCAAAATAGTTTACCTTCCTGTGCTGCAACTAATTGTCGGTCAGAGCCGAGAGTGCTTAGAAAATGACTACCACCTGTAAGCGCTAGATAAAAACTGGACATGTACACATGTAGAGACGGGTGGGGGTCGGTGTGTGTGTGTGTACACCAAATACGTCAATAGATGGCTACTGGTTTAGACAAATATATTTCTATCACATTTTTTATCTTGCTATAACCCCTCACAAGCTTTACATAAGGGATGGTTCTGTATTGAAAGCGGTCCACTTTTAACTCTCCTTTCAGCCTCAAACGTTATTCCATCAATTTCGATTCACGGTGGACTCCTCAAAAAAAAAAAAAAAAAGAGAAGAGAAGGAATAGCCCAATATTACTATCTGAAGACTGAAACTTAATGAAAGCATCTGAATTGGATCCAATACACATTGGTAACAGAAAAACCGCCATAATCTTCCACTTTAACTAAATAACCTTGGTATACTCTGGCCTACTCAAATACCCGATCACCGGGCAGGCCAGATTGCTGCAACAAGGCAGGGGCGTAAAGCTGGATCTCCAAAACCACAACCACAGCAGGGACATGTCACTGCCATGCGTTGAATGTCTGAATATATTGTCCGAGCGCCTCTTCCTCATTCACAATGCACCCGAAAAACAGCAGCCACATACCCCACTGCTAGCAATGTGAACCGACCCACCCCCTTCCACCCACTCCTTCCACCACTGGCTAGTTCACCCTTTCAGAACCTAAATAAAGGCAAAAGTCTTAGTTGTTCCTTATTGTGAAATGATTGGCTTTTCGGTGGGCATTGACGAGGTCACGTGGTTCACAAAATTACTCCAAAACGCTTTTCTTACCACCATACGTCACACTCTCGAAGCCCACGCAGGCACCAACAAAGAACAATCTGGAATGCCTACTTTGACAAAGGTTAACGACCGAAAACTACGCAAAGAACACTTTTTCCCCCCAAAATGATGGCACATTAAAAGCACTTCACATTTAACTATGTAATCATTTGTAGTGTCCTGAAAGTGAGGCAGGTCAGTGTAGAGGTGGCGCGCTTCCTCAAAAGGCAGATCCAAGAAAGAAAAACTCACATGGATAGTTTCACATTTCTTTAAAGGTATAAAAGTTAAAACAAAACAGTGTTTACAGACAAAGAAAGAAAATAAACATTGAACATGAAGAACTCCAATTTGATCAAACAGTTTACCACAGAAACAATGCCCACGTACCACCCTTAGAAAAACTATTAAAGTGCACAGTGTTGTTTTGGATACATCTAATTCGTGCTGTAGAGAAAATGTTATTCTGTACCCACTCTGCCCGACGCACATCCTTCATGGTCTTTAGTGACCCATCTAGCTAGAGTTTTCTAAATATGTAACATACATCCTCAAGTGTTTTCAGGGCCAGCCCATGGAGAACTGACAAGAGGCATACACACTTAAGACAGCCAAGGGATACAGAAAAAAATCCACATTTTACGTAAGCCCAAACTCTAGTTGCAAGATGCTGACAGATTAACGGAAATAGGTATTTTTGCATGTGAAATATCATACAATATTTAAGAAATTGTAGGGAAGTTCAGCACTAATTCTGGTAAGACATTCTCATAAGTACCAGTGTTTTAATGGTGGATGAATACTGCCACCTAGTGGACGTGCCTTGCATTCTTCATCGAGCGTCTTTCATTGTTAATCTATTAAATCCTGCAAGTGGTGGGTTTTCTCAGACATCCGATATGTTTCTTTGAATTGGGATCTTTGTGCTCCACAGAGCCTTTGAAAATTGCCAGAACCAGTACAAGTCCTCAGCTGAAAGTACAAATGGAAAACCACGTGCCAATGGACACAAAAGAACTTGGCTTCTGAAAACAGGCCGGAAACACTGAAACAACATTCTTAGGTCGTCTGTGTGCAAACCCTGAGCTGACGGTCATCCGGAACAAAGATCCTCACTGGGGTAAATAGAAAATTGGACAAATATGACATTTCAAGGCAGACTTGTAGTAAATCAGCAAGTCAACTCAACTGACAGATTTAAGGAACGTGTCATCCTTAATTGTCCCTCCTTAGGGACGCATGCTGGCACTTTCAAAGGGTGCCTTTGTGCTCTACACCACAGACTGGACAGCATCCCAGGCCAAGGTAAAGCAAAAAATATATCCCCCCAGCATCAGAAGTAAAGGTGGAAATCAGCTTTGGGAGGCTGGCGTTCCCTGAGACATTTCACAAGATTGCATATTTGAGCTTCACTGTGAAGACAATGTTCATCACACACAGAATTCTGGACACAAAAAGGTACGTCAGGTGCACTGCACCAGACTTTCAACATGAAGCCAAAGGCACTCAGTCATCGACACAGAGTTGGGTTACACCATGGCCACGATTTGAGCCTATCAAGCAACAAACCTGGTAGCCTAAAAAATGGTGCTACGGCTGCTGGTCTACGCACGATGAGGAATGGAATGAGAACCTGTGCTAAAAAGTGTCAAGTGAGCACCACTAATGGGTACAGTCTGTTCCAACCAGTCCAAAATGTGCATATTCTGAACAGACACAGAGCACTCAGGATAGAAGGCTAAGAACTGAAGGTGAGAGGAAAGTTCTATTATAGCCTTAGAACCCGCCGTAGCGGGCTCTACCGGCTATTAAAGGCCCGCTCCCGAGTTAAATGCCCGAGCCGAAGGCGAGGGCATTTAACAAGGGAAAGGACCTTTAATAGCCGGTAGAGCCCGCTACGGCGGGTTCTAAGGCTATTAGAACATTCTGCCACTCAGGGCAGAATGTTCTCTTAAAAAAAACAAATTGCTCACGGAGCCCGAGGGGATTGGAATCCCCTCGGGATCCGTGAGGCTTTGTTCACAGCTGTTGCTGTGAACAAAGCCCATTGGAATGTTGGCGCCGCGGGCTTTTACCGGCCAGTAAAAGCCCGCAGCACTCCATTGTTTTCAATGGAGCTGCCAACTTCCAAAGTTCTAATAGAACATTGGAATGTTGGGGCCACCATTGAAGTGGCTCTGGGCTAATAATTGCTGGTATTGACTTTCTGGCTCCATCATTTCCATGTTTGTCTCCCTTCTTAATTTAGAACATTCTACCTCAAGTGGGTGTAAATTTCAAATATCCCTATAGCCCTTCTGCCTCGGGCATAGTTTAAGGACCTTTCCCTCATTATAGGCCCTCGCCTGCTGCTTGGGCCTATCGCTCGGGTTCAGGGCCTTTAACAACCGCTATAGACCTTGGCAGCAGACTTTAAGGCTATACTACTCTTCTTGCATTCCATAGTTTAATGTAGTTTAATACGATCACAGCAATTTATATATAGGACAGAACAAGTATAATCATAAATGTAAACCTTTGATGTTAAACTCTAAGACAGCACGATTTTCGTTTTATTTCCGAAGTCTTGCTTCCCTTTTGTAGACCAATATCTGTCACTATCCCCACAACATGGTCTTAAACCTACGCTGGATAGAAGGTGGAGTGACCCGTAAAAGTTACACAGGATTCCCGACCCAGCATTTAAGTTGCCACCATAGAAAAACCTGTAACAGTAGAAACGAGATAAAAAAAATGTAATACATTTTTTGTCACCTGGAAGCTCACCGACTTCCACAGCATTAGCCGTAGGAAAATACTTGACATCACTTTACAGAGAAAGGATACTAAACCTTTGCTATTACTTTTTCTACCCACGTTACCTTCAAATGAAGGTTAAATCCGTACATGAGTAGACAGCTATACCTTGGGATAGGAGCAGTATGGAGAAAAGATCTGTGATATAACTATCACTAACTGAAAATACTGTTCTTAGACGCAGACTCAAATTCAGGAAGAAATCAAGGAAAATGCAATTTCTTGTCTAAACATCTGAATTCGATGGGTAGTGTCTAGAGCCGACATTGCAGAAATTCAATCGACATGTATTAGCCTGCCGCAACTTACTTTGGTTAACAGCACCTAACCACATAAAATTCGAATTGTTTGGATTGGCACAAAAACCTTCCATTGTACACATCCATCCTTTCTAAGCTAACATTTACTAAAAATCCACTTGGCTATTAGGCTCAGCCTCCAAACACATGGTAACTAAGCCCAATGAGAGGAAGCCAAACTGAAGAGCACAACTTTACCTTTAAGGTGTCGCAGCTGCGGAACCCCTTCACTCTGGCCTTACTGAAAAAGTTAAAACTAGTCAAGGTTTTGCAAGAATACACAAACCCGACTGTTTCCAAGTTAAATCTTTCTCCTAAATGGTTAAAGGTGGTATACCTCTCTTCTGTGCAGAGATGTCGGTGGAACAAACGCATCTCCAAAAATGTCTCCACATAATTCATTTTATATTTGGTCTGGAATAAGGCGATGCGAGCGGAAGATAACAGACCATTCAATGAACATCAAGATAGTGGGTATAAAATTCCTGTTTAACACGGCATCTGCTAGGATTAACCACGTGTAGGTTGTTAATTCAATGTGCAGATTTAAACGTTTGCCTTTCCGTGCTCTGCTAAAGCACAGAGAAATACATTCTGTAGATTTTTTTAACCTAATGTTTGTAATGTCATTAATTATAATCATAGAACACAACTTGTCTTAACTATGATAAGAATACTAAACTGCCTAGTAAACTAGTCTAGGTAGACTATTTGGTAAAATATTTTCAAACAGGATCAAAAATATCATTTAACAGAAGAAAGAGTGTGTGAAACTGACATGGGAACAGCATCTTCTGGTTAGTGGTTATAATGTAGAGGGAGCCGAAAAAAAACAATTTCTCCAACCAAGACCAACGCCCTTGTTTCTATTATCTGAGAACTCTCATTCAGGCAGAAAGTCAGGGCTTCACTGAAATTGAGGGCTTTCATATACCTCTGTAATTACAGTTACTCAGGGTATCCGTGGACCAATATCACCAAGTAAAACCTGGTGGAATATGTTGAATATGTTCTGGGAAAATGGCCAGAATCCAAGAAAAGATTCAGAAATTTAGATGTCTTATTAACTCACCATTCCTAAGGTGGGGCTCTTGTAAATTATGTGATACTTCTGAATCCCAGAATTATCAATGCAGAGTTCCTGCATTAATTCTAATCAAGCTCCAAATGTTACTACAGATTGTTCTGCAGAGAAAGATAGCGGACTTTATAAAGTTAAGAGCTTGCATTTAACATAGGGCACATAGCAGTTTTAAGCAGCATGGTGCTTGAAGCCATAGAAAATTTAAGATAGTTGTACATTTCCGAAACGTCACGGCTGTAACAGGAAACCAAGGACTGATCAGATTCTGAACTGAACGTGTACACGTCATAGCTCAACATACATGACAGGCTCGTTCCTCGTACGGCTCTAAGGGTAGGCATTCATCCTTTCATATAAAATATCCTCAGTGCATGAATAAAAACATGACCACAGGTCAGGGATCTATGTTATACAGTGCAAAATCAAAAGTCCAAGATTCCATTCACAGACTTCATCGAAAAATAAATAAATAGAAAAAAAATAATTGTAAGTCACCACAGTACCCAGAAGACGGAGCAGTCAAACAAATGGGCAAAAGGAAAAAAAAACAGAATAAGTGCAGTCATACTGCCAGAAAGCACCACCAAATTTCTCAATGACTTAGAAAGAGAAACACTCTTGGGATATTAGCTGACAAATGGAATGCTCCAGGCTTACTAGGAATGTGGCATGACTTATCGAGAGAGGATGCTAAAAGGAAAAGTACAAGAGCACAAATACAGTTCTCCTTGGGACAGACAAGTCACGTAGGGGCACATCGAGAAGCAACTTCAACCCCCATTCCTCATTCGGCAGCAATTAAGTCAGCACAATGTTTCTTTTTTCCAAATTCGAACCAGATGTAAGAAGAAAAGGGTCAAGTAAACTTCTGGACAGTAATCCATGGATTTCCTGAAGGAAGTGTAGCCAACAAGAACCTATCCGGAAGAAGTGATGTCACAGATCGTAGTCTGGGATGCGACTGTAGGCAAGACCTCTTGATGAGGGAGGACTGTTGCACGGGAAAAACCAGCAAATCACATAACCTTTGAAAATAAAGAATACATGTTTTGTAGAATTCACAAACACACCTCAGGGAACAAAAAAACAATGCAGGGCTGGAATGCTTTCTCAAATGAATCATGAGACTTGTTTTATGTGGCTCGTGATAATCAGCGATTCTTCTACTAGCAACATAAGAACGCTCTTGTTAAAACTAGAGGAAAAAATACTTTGCCCCAAACATCCACCCACGCTACTAATATTAACTATCTGAGAGTCTTAAGTGATCCTTTCCTTGCATGACCATGTTCATTTGTTCATGTTCTCAGTGGTGCCGTACATCAAGCCATTTGGAAACACAATATATGGATTTAACATGCTTGGCTGGGCTTTGAATAATCCTAAAGTCCAGTGAACTGGTGGTTTCGGCCAATCTGGAAGCATTTAATCAATAAAAAGTTTTTGGAAAAAAAATCCATTCTATTCCAAGATAATCCCTACAAAGATTGTCTCCGTGGACAGGAATGTGGAGCAGGTCAAAAACTGGACGAATTTACTTCGTATGTTGATGTTGTAGTAAAAGCTACCAAAAACTAAATGTCAAATATGGAGTTAGGATCAACGCTTTAAGACTGCTTGGAGGTTTGACCAAATAGCAAACTGGTATCAACTAAAATGGCGGTTCTTAATCTTTTCACTTCTATGAACCCCCAAAGAATAAATGCTGGAAGCCAGAAACCTCTGCCTATGCAATTCCTACGATCTGACCTTCAAGACAACATACAAAAATACAAATATACATTAAACAAATACACAAACTATGGAAACGTACTCGAAAATCGAAAAAGGAAAATTTTGAACTTTTCAAAATGTAGTTTTATTTCTGAAAGAGAAGCAGTTTGTTAGTCACAATCACATCACTTGCCTTTCTCTGTACTAACACACACACTATTTTTGTTGGCGTATCCCAGGGCTGCTTCAGTTGAAGCCACCAATTTGTTCAGACTAGATTCTGTTTGCAGTACTTCTGCTAATGCCATGAATCAAGCTAATGATACCAAATACATTTTTACCTACCAGTCTCACAATATTACACATTTACAGAGTGTTTTAAAACTTTGAATTAAAAAAAATTCTGGATATTTAAGTTATTAATCTGCTAACATTATGTAATTTTATGATTGTGGACCTCTTGCATCGGCTTGACAGTCCTTTAGGGGTCTGTGGACCACAGGTTAAGAACCACTGTGCTAGAAATATGCAGGCATCAAAAATTCTCCAAAAGAGGCCTTAATTCTGGACATAATGGGTCCAAAACCTCCTGGGACTCAACCTATGACAACTTATACACTGAAACTCTAACAGTGTAGTATACTTAGAAGCATTAGCTTGTGGACTGTTGTAGACTGTTTTTCGTGGAGGCCACACAGGTAAAATGCACAGTTCTATTATGTGTGACAAATAAATCATCTAACGTTTGTGTACGGCAAGTGAAGAGTAGATCTGCCATTACAGGTGTGTTTAAATAATGACCATGACAAATTAACATACCACAAGAATTTAGTTTCAAGGAAATGATGGGTCTGGAGAATCAAATGTACCTCCTTACTGCAAAATGATTGCTTGTTAATTATGTTATGTCGCTTCTTACTTCATTTTGTGAAGTATATAATACACCTGGTACTGTTTTTTTCCCTTCGTCCTTGCTTTTTTATATTTTTTTGAACCTCATTTTTTGCTTGCCATAGTAATTCCAGTATCTGTTCTGTCTTCCCTTCCATTTTTTCACTCTGTGTCTACCATAACCTTCAGCTATTTTATGTTATTTTTAACTTGATTTTTTGGGGTATGTTGCCAGCTTTGTCCCCTAAAGAGGGAGACACCAGTACCCCATTTTTCCCTCCTTCATCTATTTTTCATTTCTTTTTTCATTTCCTTTTTCCTATCCTAGTTTTGCAGTTTTGAAGTCAGAATTTTTTGTTTAGACTCTCCACTTCCAAATTGTTTAATTAGAAAGTGATGAATTCAGAATGTTTCCAGGTAATACAAGAGTCAATATTTGAGCAGTTCAGTGCATGAGTTACATGGACAGAGAGTTAGCGTCTCAGCTTCCTATCTCTCTCAAGATACCATTAACCCAGTACACAAGAATGTATTGTCCAATTTCTGCTTTATTTGTAACGTCCAGACACTGTCCGAAGTACTTGAAAATATAATAAAGGGACAAAAGAAAGCCAATCTATCTCCCTGTGTGACATTACAAACCCACTGCTGTAAGGATTTAGGTATTGGAAAACATCAAGACAACAGTGCTGAATGGCTGTGGCACAAGCATCACTACAACTACTCTTGACTTTTGTTGTATTCAATAGTAACATGGTTGCTCACAGGCTGGTGTTAATACATTTCACTTGTCTAATTTGTTCAGGAATATAGGGATTATTTGCCTAATGTTCTAGTTTAGACCAATTTACTGGTATTCAGTGCTTTGGAAATATGCTAATTCTTTCCTACCTCTTCCAAACACCTCTCGCAGAAGTTCCATCTTTGGTTTACGGGTGTGAGGTACATCACGCTGAGCATCCTTCCTAAGACTGTTCTTCATCCTCTCAATTGGCGTTTCGTCTCTAATGATCGAGCCCACCTATATCAAATCAAAATGGATACAACCGCAAGATTTTAAAAAATAACTAAAATTTTAAAAAATCAGAATAATAGAGGTGGTAAATAGTCCATGAGGAAACCTATAGAAATAAAAACATTTAATGCATTTTTGGACATAAACTTACTGTAGAGAATAATGTGGAACATGTGGTGGAGAGATGAGCAAAAAGTGGAGATTTGATCAGTTAGCCATCCCTAGTGAATCAGCTTAAAAAGTCTGAAGGAATTACGAGACTCTTCACATCTACCCAGCAGCAGAAAATCTTCTGAGCCAGTGTTGATGAGAAGGGTGCAGCATAACATGTTCCAACATGAGCTCACATTCTAATTCTATAAATATATAATGTTCCTTAAAGGCACAACATCTGGACAAATGTGTTATGTATACAAAGAAGTTTTAAAAAACAGTGCACTTAGAATTGTGATGTTTGACTCTACAGAACAAAAGGTGAATCCTTAGCATTACAAAGCAAACCATGACCCCTAACACCATAGGGTAGATTCCAAGCGCCTCGAAATCATAAACTAGAGGACTCTTTGCGCAAGATGGGTGAAATTAAAGCTGCCCATCCTGCCATCCTCCTAGGCATTGCTCAGCTTGCATCTTTTAAAAACTTCCCTGCAAATTCAAACCAGGGCAGTTTGGAGACGAGAAGGCATGTGTATAGGTTCAATAATTAGAATGAGACACCTACATTCTACTGGCTGCTTAGGGAATGATAGAATGTTTTAAAATACCAGGAATGTTGCTCTTCCTTGTAATTCTTAACATCAATAAGGCATTATTCCGTCTGGGAGAAATAGCATGTTCTGAAAAACTAAAACCCTAAAATGAAAGACATCTGTGGCTTGAAGGAAAGTTATGACGAAGGATACTTCTCTCCTGTATGTGTGCAAAGTGAGAGGTGAAAATGTTAAGATTTCAATGTGTCAGATCACTACATCATGGAGAGAAAGACAATGGACAAGCTGAATGTTGGAGACACACTGCTACTTACCTAGGAGGGTCTGAGAAAATCATACAAACATCAATGAGTAATTTGGTGACTCATTAGTGATCAGCATGCACGGTTCCAGCATGCTTCCCCCCCAGCCCCCACCCCTAAAAATTACTGCGACCCCCCCACCCCCAAATTTACCACAATCCCACTCCCCTAAAGTTTAAAGCACCCCAATCCACCCCTAAAAACTAAACCCTGAACCCCCTCTCCCCCTAATCACCCCAAGCCCCCACCCCACCCCCAAAAACCTAAAGCACCCCACCCCCCAAACCACCCCTAAAACCTAAACCCTGACCCCCCTCACCCTCCTAAACCCTAATCACCCAGAGACCCCCACCAACCCCACCCCCAAAAAAACAGCCCCAGTCCCAGCCCAACTTACCTCCTCCTTCACCGCGTCGATTCCCTTCTTCTGTGCCTTAATCACGCATGTACATGGTTCACACATGCGTGGTTAAGGCACGAAAACCAGGAAGTCGTGGAAAACGAAACCGTTGTTTCGCTTTTGTTTTCCACGACTTCGTGGTTAAGGAGTCGTTGTTCCGGGTGTTTCCCTTGTGTGAGATCCACAATCTTAGTACTGCCAATTCTTTAGTTCACTCTGACGCAAACAGTTGCACAAAGTGACAAATATCATTCTTCTATCTGTGAGACAGACACCATGTGTTTAGCCAAGATACCATCTTAGTTACTGCTGGAAAAACCAAGCAAATACTGATAAATTTGGATAAATATTTATGATTAATGTAGGAGGGGTGGGGCAAGATGGCACCGAGGATAGTCGTCTTGTTGGAGGGCTCTATGCTACCCTGGGACACACCTATCCTGCTAACTGGGAGATCAATGGGTCCTCCATTTGTTGGTGGAGGGGCCCTTTTGGTGTTTTGGCTACCTGCGGGGTTTGCTTCACTCGGGGAAAATAAGAGTAGCCATTGAGAGACGGCATGGACTTTGCGGGCCGAGATTGGCCCACATTCCTTGTGACTTGCATCGCCTGCGGAGGAGCCACACCTCTGCTACTGGTGCAGCCCTCACACTCCCTCTCGAGCCGGAGAGCAGCGCTATCGGGAAAGTGTGCACCTTACATTCTATGCTGGGACTTGTGAGGTATTAGGAGGTGTGATCATGCGCATAGCCACTGGCAGCCCACACCCGCATTCTCCTTCAGATTGAGAGAGGCTCCCTTTTAGAGCTGGTGCCCCTCCTGTAATCTTTTCCTGCCATTGCAGGGTGCATTGTCACCGAAGCACAAGGCCTGAAGAGCGGGCTGCACTATTACCCTGGGGGCCTCGTCTGTTTTGCTGTACACAGCAGAAGGCCTGATATCGAGCGGCACTGTGGTGGGGCCTCATAATATGCGGACCGCTAAGGTGACAGCAGCTCCATTGCCCACTTTGTGCTGCCTGAGGGTGTACTGAAGCTGCAATGGGGGACCCACACGAGGACATGCGTGGACGCTCCTGGACCTGGAATATTGT